>NW_026136718.1:3650182-3707682 GCF_905237075.1 Dicentrarchus labrax | reverse complement strand
ATAGCAAACCATTGTGTGTATCATCGAAACTAAAGCTGAAATAATTGTGTTTCTGTCCCTCTTGCAGCAAAGAAGACCAAAAAGCAAGTATACGTGAGTTACAGTGTTCCAATGACGGACTCCAATCTCAGTCTTTTGGTGGAGAACAGGATCAAAAAGGAGCTGGAGCTTCACCCTGAACACTTTTGAACACATCTGACCGTTTATTGAAGCGAGGACATGTAGGGCGACTGTAGCTTCTCCGGCTCTTTTGACTTTTATACTGCTTTCCGACACTGTAATCGAACCCCCCGACACAATAACCACAGACAGGTCACATCAAGTGTTCTTTTATTGACATAATAAATTAAGTGGTTTATTATCAAAACATGTAGGCCTATGGCTTTTTGTACAAATGCATCATATTAAAAAAATAACACTTAGAAAACAGCATTAGTGGTTGAGTTCTTTTTTTTTTTTTTCTCTCTCTCTCTCTCAGAGTGTTTAACTGTTGAAAACATACACACTAGCAAAACCATACAGGGTGTTCAAAATACGTGCTGTGTACTAAATATGGTTTAAAAAATGGAGGATGTTTGGATCTGTGGATTCAGGTACATTTGGACATAAAAATGGTTTATGGGATGGTTTATCTATTCACTGTGCTTTATATGCTATAAAAGTAAGGTGGATACATTATGAATGAATGGCACATGTATACATACCTTACGTTTGTTATGCAGTCCTAAGGGATACTTACATAGTAAAGTGTATAAATGTACACTAATCACGACTATGCCAGGTCTATGCAGACGACTCTGCTCTATTCTAATCTTCACAAACGTTTATTTCAAAAAACTGTAAAATATTGTGCTTTCTGGCTAGAAGTTACACATCCTAAGAGCAGGATTACAACATTACCACGGTACAGAGAACAAGGAGTGAGAGTTGGAGTGGAAATATTTGCTAATTAAGGAGGTATTTCAAGCAACAAATTGCCCTTGGCAGCATGACAAAATAAATACTGGTTTTCTTAAATTACATCCTCTGTTTTTGTTAAAAGAACAGAGCCATCACGATAAAGCCATTTAAATGCTGAGATGCGTCATAAGACATACAGAAGTACACTCGAATGTCCGTTCAACTCTCAGATTTGTTCAGTCTCACCCACAGTCTCCGTCGGCTACACGTACAGTCTGCCAAAGGTCTCCGGCTGTTCGTCACGTCAGACAACCATCATACACCCACACCAACAGCAGTAATGCATTCTTTAAAAATCAGTGTCTACACTGACCTCACCTCTAAGGATAAAGTGCCACATTGGACTTCTAGTAGAGGGACCACAAATAAGAAGAATAAACATGTAAAAGTATTTGTGCCCTTTCATGCAAAGAGTGGTAGTGGTTTAGCCAATCCCTGGATCTCCAATGTGTTGGCATAAAATCACAAACACTTGATTGTGTCTCTGACATTTAGTGCAAAATAACTTATAAAGAATTATATGCAGTGAAATCCTCTCCCAACGAGTCAAAACTACAAACAGAAAACTCACAGAGCACACATTATTGAAAGCTAGTCGCTCTACTTTGCCTCTTCGCTTGCCTGCGTCTGTTTCTTGTACCTGTAAATCATTCTCGACAGAGCGGACAGCAGTGCAAGAAAATCACCAACACCACTTGAAGACATATTCAACACACTGACTTCAGATAAACTTAGTCCAGTACAATATTTTTTTGGCAACTCCTGAATGAATCATAGTCACTACAAACTACACAAATGCACTATCGTCACCATCTCAAACCTCACTGTTAAGAGTTCATCTGGTTCATCCAACGATTCTTTTTTCCCTTAAAAGTTTTTTCCCACAAGTTCACCATTCAGTCAGGTTAATGCTTGAGCAATTTAATAGCACTGTAGTAGACTATTGCTATGATGCTCACACCCCATTGGCTATGGCACGGTTTCCAATCACCTCCCCGCCAGTCGCCAGGGCGTATGAGGCAGGTACCGCTGCCAGAGCGGTGGCTACCGCCACTGTAGCGCCTCCAGTGGCTGTGAGGTGTAACGGCGTGTCGTGGACGCGGGAGTAGTCCCCGTCACTCTTGGCGAGAAGGAGGTGCTGCTCTCCTGGATGGAGCAGGGTCTGACGGGTGAAGGACTCTCCGTCGGCCAGGCTCTCCGGCAGGGGCTGGCCCCGCGGCTCGGGCAGCAGCAGCAGGCAGATGATGCACAACAGGGTGCAGCAGGCGAAGATCACGTGATGCAGGAAGTAGCCCTTCTGGTTGTGGAGCTCCATGATGGGTGCGGTGAGCATGCCAAAGCCGGCGCTGGCCAGAACCAGGCCCAGCCCTCCACCCCTGCACAGAGAGAGAGGTATTGTAAGTATTTTTTGCCCTTTTTCCAAACTGTTTCTAATGGTCATTCCTACTGAAAGTGTCCTTTACCACCGTTTATACAATTCACCCTTCTCTACGACGGCAGACTTTTCAGCCCCGCCTTCAAGCGTGGCCACACAACGGGTATAAACACGTTTCCTTTCAGACAAACTAGTTCGTTTGAAGCATCCTGAAACCTTTAAGAGCGTCCTCGAGTCCATACTCACCTGTCAGTCCAAACTCCACCACAAGATGGAGCCAATAAGCAACATGAGAACAAGAGCTGTGTCCACAGATTCTATACGTTGTAATGATATACAGTACGGACTATACAGTAATATATATATAATATATAAATATAATGTTAAAGTATACTGTGCTCTTTCTGCAGTTAGTACACAAGAAATCAATGTCCTTTAACATTTTGTACTAACAAGGAAAAATACACTGTATACTGTACTGTAGACAGTTTGGGACTCATCTAAAGGGGCATCACCTGTGTTTTTGCTATTTAAGGGGCATCTTGTACTGCATAGTTGTGACACTGATGAAGGCCGAGTGGCGGAAAACATTTTTATCTCAATAAATTAAGAATAACACACATTTTTCTGCCTGCTGTGGAAACTCTGTGTGTAAGTTTAATGTGCTACATACTCAAACCTACTTAATGACTCACTTTACTTTAATAATAAATCACACTTTTCAATTTTAAGGAAACTACATAGTGCACAAGTTTTATACTTAGAATGTGGACACATAAAATGGCACATAGTGCTGTAAATAGAGTTCACCATAGGTAACATAAAGGAAGTGATTTCGGACACAGCCTAGAGCTTGTCCTCTATGCTTCATCAGCCACTGTATGTATAGGTGCAATGGAAAGTAATACGGCTCCCCTACGTGTTGTATTATGCGTTTATGACCATCCAGGCTCACCTGATGACAGTTGGAGTGATTTCAGCACAGAAGAATATGCTGAGTGTGCTGACTGCGTGAGAGGAGAACATGCCGATGATGGAGAAGGCCACCGAGAATCTCCTGTTCAGGGAGTCTCGAAGAACTGTCCAGAGGAGGACAAGAAAACATGAGTATGCCACAAACACAAACAACAGCTCATTTGACATAAAGCACAGGAACCTTACAATCAGACTACAGGAAACAGTATCATAGCCTAACCCTCAGCTCGACAGAATTATTGACTATTTCAGTGCATCATTTTAAATCACAAATCACCAAACTGTAGCCGTACCTGTGTCATGGCGAAGGCTGTACTTCCCAATCACTGGATTCCATTAACAAGCAGTTGGGGAGTAGAGGAGAGGAAGAAGAGGAAGAGTATGTCATTAGTAAGCACAAAGGGCAGCACAGTGCTGACTCAAAACAAGTGGAATTTAAAAAAAAAGCCTTCGGGCGAACAGTTTACCACTGAGGCCTGAAATAATGACTTCTGTACTGCATATGTAGGTCAAAACAGGGACAATGAGGGGAGGCTATTAGACTGAGAGAGTTGAACTGCAGTCTGCACTGTTTTAATGACACAGGGATGGCGTGCAAAATGTGCAAGTACATCTTAGTTTCCCTAGTTGAATTTCAACTTTGTTTTGCAATATGTGTCCAAGTCAGTTTTTTCATAACTTTCTGAACTGATTTTTCCAGCTTTGACTTTTGCTGAGAACAAAAATTGCCCAATTACAATTTAACAATCCATCAAGATTAAGCGAAGCGTATGAGGCAAAATCCACCATGCAAACAGTTTTGAGTTTTCTGCCCATCCTTTCTAAAACAAAAAATACAAGAGCAGAAAGGTGTAAGGTATGAAGTTTTCCAGCACTAAGCTAAAAAGCTAATGTTTGCATGCCTGGCTGTCAACCTACTTACATTTATAAAATAGCATTACTTCCAAGGTCAAGGGATAGCATAACATTAGGTAAGTGTATTCATTTGTCAGGTTATATTATAAAAAGCATCATTCAGGACTGACATATTCACTGAGAGCCGGTTGTAATGATGCTGTAATTAACTTTTTATCAGCGTTTATGCTGACATAGCATTTATATACTAAATTCATTGGTTACTGCTCGTGCTTGAAACATTTCTCTTGTAAAAGAGAGATACATCTTTGTGTGTCTTTACTCAAGTGGGTTTTTTTTCTATAGTAATGCGGTAACTACGGTGGCCACAAAACTCGTGAAAAACGTGAAAGGCCCCATCTAACGTTACAGCCAGTGTTTGGTTTGTCAGTTTTGAGCTTCTGTAGAAACATGGTGGTTCAACGTGGCGGACCCGCCATAGAAGAAGACCTCGCTGTAGATAAAGACAGCTGGAAACCTACCAATGAATATTATATTCCATTTGAGCCAATAGATCCATGTAAATGTTACACACTGGACCTTTAACTACATAATCAAAGTTATTTAGCTAGTTAGCCCCAGCTGGTAAAATATGCATACAGTCGGTCCAATTAGTAATCGTAACTATGGTTACAGGGCAAAAGGTCAACTAGTGACACTTCTGTATATTTCTCTGTGTGTGATTACTCACAGTTGAGTAAACCCAGCTGTAGCAGCGAGGCCAGGGCTGTTATGATCATGAAGGTGAGCAGCCCTCCACGTCGACCCATCAACCCGACCGCGGGGCAAAGCGCCAGGCAGGTTGCCACGGCGATGCCAGCCATAGTGTAGTAGTCCGCATGGCACAAAGCAGTGGGCTGCGCCTCCGGGTCCATCATACTGCGGGCGAAGCAGTGGTGGATCCCGTAACCCGTCAGTCTGTACGAACGACACACAAACACACAATAAGAAAGCGGACAGGGGAGGTGGCACCTGAGACGTGAATCTGCCACGGGGCGTGCGAGCTTTACACCCACATACATGCCGTCGTTTCTCTCTGGGGGACGAGCTCATGTGTAATTCATGCTCTCTCAACACAACGGATGTTGGCTTTGATTAGAAAAAAAAACTGTACAAGCCTAGCCACGAACGCGACACACTTACGAGTTGACACACAGCACCACAATGTTTTTCCACAGGTTCCTCGTGCTCATCATCTTCACAATGCAGGTCCTCTGGGGTTTCTTGTGCAGCTCCTGCTCCAGTTCTGGTAGGAAACATGAAACGCACACCTTGAGACCTTTCCTTTCAGAAAGTAATGAGAGACCGGCCGCAAAGGGACCTTTAGCACAGACAAGTTAATGTGCTGTGGGGCCTGTGGGTAGATATAGCACATCCCTTTGCCCACTCTTATCATCTATCTGTCTGCTTGGCCACTGGGAGAAGCAGAAACAATGAGTCAATCACTAAGGCAGTAGAAAGAGCTGTTGGTGGCAGACAGGAGAGAAATAAAAGTGAAAGTGAAAGAAAGCTCCACAATGTCACAGACAATTTAATAAATTCACTTTTTTGTTCATTTATTAAAATTCACTAGTTTGAGCTTCTCAAATGTGATAGTTTACACCATTGTTTTGTTGTAGATTTAATATATTTTGGTTTTGTTCTGTTTAATTGAACAAAAGCAATTTAAAGGCGTGACATTGGGTTCTAGGAAACTGTGATCCACTATCTTCTGTAATAATGAACCACAAACGGAGTTTATATTAAACTAATTGCTCGGGACTTTATTGATCTTCCAGTGAGAAATCACCAAAGCTCAAAAGAAGCATGTATCTGTTTGTCTGATTGCAGTTGCATTTCATCATGTGAGCAGTCAAGAAATACAACTTCAACATGTTTGCATACATGAAAAGGAGATCTCAGACACTTTGTATGTGAGTCAGTGTCTTTGTGTTTGTTGCATGTCCATTTCATCACACACCAAGAAGCAGCTGCAACATACGTTTAGATGACGTACTAAAATAATGAAATGAATAAAGCAAAATAAAGTGTAAATGTTCAGCTAAATGGATCAATCATCTTCTTTAATGTCCCTCCTGAAATCTTCCTCACCTGAAAGAACTCCACTCGGCTCGGTTGTCATGTCAACCTGGTTCTTCTTGGCGATGCGCAGCATCATGGCTTTGGACCGCCTGTAGTGCTGGGTGGCCAGCAACCAGCGCAGCGACTCGGGAAAAATCCTGCAGAGGGAGAGAAAGGGAGAAATGGGAAGGACATGGAAGGAGCAGACAAAGAAAGACGAGAACAGAATATGTTGTGAAAGCAAGAAGAAGAAACAGAAGGGGGGAAGAAGACAAACGAGTGGAGAAAGAGAGTATTGTTTGTTAGTAAAGGCAGAGTGTGCTCAGAACTGTGTAGTGCAGTGTGTACTGTACAAGCCATCGCCTGGCTCAGTGCAAGAAGAATCTGCCCCCCCTCCCGCTGTGGAATTCCTCAGAGGGTGGGACTCACCAGACATAGGGCAGCATCAGAACGAAAGGGCTGATTATTACGATCTGCAGGACCTGCCAGTCATCCCGGTCTGGCCAATTACGGCACAGAGCGGCTACCCCTGGCATCAGTAGCTGCCCGCCCACCATCAGAAAACTGGCCACCATGGTCATGGAGAAACGCCAGGCTGGCAAACAAAGCTCGATCCCTAAAATAAAGAGGCAGAGAGAGGAGAGAAAGAGGAACATTTAGTTTCACATAAAATATAGATTTATGTGTCGTTGGTGCACCAATGGAGACTTTCATATATATGTGTATATACATAGATATATATATATATATAAATGATGTTTATTGCTGTATGTGTGGATTTGATTGCCATCATAAACTAAGCAACAGCCTTAATGGCCTGGAAGAGTGTGATGTGTGTGTTTGTTTAATGGTGGAGCCAGTATTGAATTTCCTCTCTGAATTATTGAGGCCTCCTATTACTGATCCTCCCCCTGAGAACGCACTAGTGTAACACCAAACCTCTTTATAAACTTAGGATGGACTACACACCAAATCTTTTGAGGCGGTTCAGTTGCTCCGTGAGAGTTTCACTGTAACCATACTTAATTTCCCCCCCGACTGGGCTCCCATCCCCTCCCCTGCTGCCTGTAACATGGTACAGTCCAGATGGTCTGGCCCATATGGCAAGGTCTTTTTGAAGGTGACCATTGTGGGTGGGTGAGGAGGAAGGGAGGCGCACTAACCTGGCCTCATGTACCGTCACTTCTTATTGTGAAGAAGAAGAGAAAAGAGGGGGAGGAAAGGGAACGGGAGGAGAGAGAGGGATAGAATACAAATTACTTTACCCCCCACCCCCCCAAAGGACACGGAAAAGTCCCTCTATTCAGCAGTGAAATCACCAGAGGAATGATAATAAAGACTAGCAAGAAGAAGGCAGAGAAACAAGGTGGAGAGAAAGAAAGAAGAAAAGATTTTCAGATAAGAGAAAGGACAAGAAAATCATTCAGTTAGAACAAGACAGGGAGGCTGGGAAAGAGAAAATAAAGGAATTACTGGAAATCCCTTCATCTCTCTTCTCTTCAGCCCCAGACGGACAGGTTTAGAGTTAATGTCTCCAGAAGTCCTCCCTGTAGGAACTAGGAAATTACACTGACCCGTAATCCTTAACCTGCCTGTCTGCTGCTCTCTGTCCGCCCTGTCTTCATGCACCAAAGGAGACAAACAGATTCTGTCTGTCTGTCAGCCATTGATGTAACACGTATTTAGAACATCTACTAAAGTAAAAGACGTAATACAACAGAGTGAAAAAAGTCTCAAATCTTTACCTAAAAGGAGAATTCTGGTTTGTTACAATACGACGAGGCGAGAAACACGAGTGGTCAGACAATCAGACGGGTTGTGAGCGCCAGATTACCCGAAATGTCGGTAGGTAGGTAGCACATAGCTGACCTAGGAAGTCGGTCAGTTAACTCTGATGGATGTTTGAGTAATAATTTCACAGTTTAGCTTTGCTTTCCCTTGAAATTCCCAGTTGTAATGAACCCATAATTACTCTTTAAAGCTTCACAAATCAATATTTTTGTATAAACAGTGGATCAAATGTCTAAAAGTAAAAGGGTCAAACCCATAAAATATCATAATAAACACTGACCGGGACCATTTTACTGCACAGTGAGTGCAATGATACATACTTTTACTTAAGTAAGGTTTTGAATGCAGGACTTGTAGTGGAGTATTTTCACATTGGTATTTGTACTTTAGTAAAATATCTGAATCTTCCACCACTGTATACACCTTATTGCATTTAAAGGTCCAATGTGTAGAAGATCCTGTCCACTTTGTACAAACAGCTGTCTAACCTTTTTAATGCTACGGAGCAGAGGCACCACAGACGGGCGGAGCATCTGGCCCCTTGCCAGAAGCTCTTAAAAATACCATCACTGATAGGAGAGCAAGATTTATATCCAAGGATATGCGAGATATGTGGCCCATTGCTGTGGTAAAAGCAAATGTCTGATCCTACAGTATAGTTTTTACGTGTTTTTTTGTGTTAAAAGATACTTTATGTGAATTCATTCAAACAAATTGCCTTTCATTTGAAATGACAGCACTGCTATACCCAGGCAGTGATTGGTTTGTCTGTTCTGGGCTACTGTAGAAACATGGCGGATCCTATATTCAGGTGATGATACACTAATGAAAACATACCTGTGAATATTATATTCCATTTCTGCCAATAGATCCTCCTGAATGTTACACACTGGACCTCTAAGTGTTTGTCTACATGTACTGTATTCAGTTACTCTCCACCACTGTTAGCTCCCTGTCTGTCTGTACTGAAAAACAACTGTGTCTCTGTGGTACCCCTGCTCACAGCAGCCAATAGGCATTGATCAGACTGAGCCACACACACACACACACACACACACACACACACACACACACACACAGACTAGTGTAATCAACTGCACTTGGCAGAGGTAATGCATCCCTAAAACCTACCTCGCAAAACAAAAACCACTCCCCAACTCTCTGGGGAGGTTTCTGATCCTGCTGACTCTACTGGGACATCAACACACACACACACACACACACACACACACACACACACACACACACACACATACACATACACATACACACACACATACACACACACTGGCAGGGACCTTTTGTTCCAGCTGAGAGGGAGAATGGTTCTCCTTGTGCTGATTATCTCACTGCCCCCCCCGACATGTGGGCTGATCCTCCCTCACCCCCCTCCTGCCCACTCTTCCCTCTTGCTCATCAGGGCTGAAGTGGCTCCCTCACCCTTTGTAAAGCCACCATCCCCCACCACTACCCACCCTCCGTACCCCCTTCCTCTGCCTCCTCCTTCCTCCTCCTTTCACCAAAGCAGCTTCTCCACTGTCTTTACATCTGAAAGCTGAAAACAGTTGCAGAGGCTGTGGAAGACAAAAACTATAATGGAAAGAAAGGAAAGCTAAAAACAAAGGGAGGGCAACAAAAAGCAGCTGATCTAATGGCCGAAGTAATCTTTGATGACAAATGGCTGACAGCACCACACACACTTTCTGTTGTCTGCTGCTCCCTTGCTAACCTTGCCTGGGGCATGAGAACACAGTGCAGAGACAATTGGCTTGCTAACAGCGTGAGTTCAGAGTGAGAACCACAGTCTGTGTGTGTGTGTGTGTGTGTGTGTGTGTGTGTGTGTGTGTGTGTGTGTGGATGTATACAGGGTGCAGAGATTGGAGGGAGAAATGTAGATTAGTCAACCTACAGAAAATGAATAGCAGATAATATTGATCATTTCTTACGACATGCTTTACGACAACGTCAGAAATCAAATGTTTTTATTGCCGGATTCAGACGACACAATGTTTTCGTCTGTTAAGATGGTCACATTGGTCCCCAACCAACCAATCGTATCTTGCCGCTTTTATCAATGCGCTAGTGTAATCGGTAAAGGAGGTGACTTCCAGGAACAAGAATGTAAACAATGGCGTCTAAAGCTGTGTGTACGATACTGTTTCACACTTCCACCTTGTAGCACCGACAGCATCATTCCTGTTTCGCGCCGCTGTGTTTACAGTTGAAGAGCGCTCTGAGCTCTTATTGGTCAACGCTTGGAACACGTTGTGGAATTTGGTCAAGGAAGGCAAAAAAATGACTCACAGGCTCGTCCTTGTGTCAGGACGTCGCGAGGCGTCCATTATGAGACACTACATCGGATAAAATGCCCAAAGCTAAAGTAAATGTTGAGATTGGAGCTGATTAGTTGGTCAAATAAAAATGTATTGGTTTTATAAAACAAACAGCCAAACAGCTCTTCCAATTTGCAGCTCTTCTTTACCTACTGAGGTCGTACACTGGCTATCTTTGGGGGTTGAATTCATCCTGATGGGGACACGATTGTCCGTACTTAATGTCATAGACATTCACCTTATAGTTGTTGAAATATTTCATCTTGACCAATGTGGTAGACCGACCAACTGACTTATAGACATCGCCATCCCTATAACCATGCTCCTAGCATAAACATCAGCTTGTCCCTGCTTCTCAAATATGAGGATTTGCTGCTTTTCTCTGTTTTCTATCATTGTAAATTGAATACCTTTGAGATTTGGACCGACGGTCAGATTCTGGCATTTTTTTTAGACTAAACAAAATGAATCAATAATGAAAATACATTTCAGTTTCTGTTTTAGGTGGATGACTTCATAGCGAGTCAGGGATGGGAAACAGAAGGCTTGACAAGGGCACAGCGTGACAGGACAGTCCTTCTCCCCAGCTGAGTCAGCAGTAGTCCTCCCCCCAGCTCGTAAAAAAATACACACACACACTCCCACACACTCCCATACAGTATCCTGCATGTTTCTGTCATTACCTACAAGTCTCTAAGGAGCAGAGATAGAGAGGAAGAGGCGAAGATATTAACCTTGTCTCACTTGTGTAAAAGAAACTGCAGCCCAATTCCTTTGGGTCCTTGCTGCAAACCTCACTCGCTGAAAATCCTAACTTTTCAGCACCAAACACTCACTTCCCTGTGGGCCTTTAAAAGTGGCTCTGAAACATTCTGCTTGTTCGAGTTGCTCTAGTCAGCTGGGACCCACACAGCATGCACAATAAATTCAAATATTGACACAATTTTGTGGGGGAAACATACCAAAACATCTATAGAACCTTTTATTAAAATGACAGAATAAGCTACTCCTCTGCCAAACAACAGCAGAACTGTTGTCAAGTCTATCTTTTGCAGCAAGTTCAAATTAAATATGTGTCAGAACAAGTCTCAAGTCCTCAAGGAGGACTTCCTGAGTCTTTCTGAGAAAGTCTTTCATTTCTCCGAATGGTGACTGTTATAACTGCATTTGGCAACACCTGCCTGATGCTTAATGTTTTATAGTTCTGGGATTTTACAAGTTCAAACTGAATGTTTTTGCTTTGAAGTTTCAGATCAAGTCAATTGGCAGTCAAATTTTATGGCTGCGTTCAGACCGAGTAAACTACAGCCCTCCTTATTAATATGAATGAAGCAAGTCTGTAAACATGGCGGGGAGGCCAGCGCAGAAGACTCTGGCAAGATTGTTGAACCTAGCCCAACAATAGAGCTGCAACGGTTAGTCTATTAATCAGTTTGTTGTCAACTGTCGACAAATATTTTACTATTGTCTTGAGTCATTTTTCCAGATTCCTTGGTTTCAGCTTCTTAAATATGAACATTATGGTTTCTTAAATCCTCTGTGACAGTAAACTGAATATATTTTGGGTTGTGGACAAAACAAGCCATTTGAGGACGTCACCTTGGGACTCTTGGAAACAGTGATCAACATTTTTCACAATTTACGAACCAAACAACTAATCGATTCATTGAGATAATGGTCGACAGATGAATCAATAATGAAAATAATGGTTAGTTGCAGCCCTAACTGTCACAGGAACGCAATGCCACGAACATCATCCGGAAAAGATCAAATATGTGCAAGTGAAACATGAATGCTATATTTATCTTGTTTACCTGGTGGTCATCGCAACAAGAGACAAAATGACAGCTGCCTAAGAACTGTAAAAACACTCAAATCCTTCCTCATGATGTTAAAGCCCGTTGCAGTGTCTGATTAGCCTTCAAACTCATGGCTCTAATACTTAAACTGGACTTCCTGGATCATATTTCATTGTCTCACTGGCACCTGAAACTTCACGCCATCACAGCCACTCTCTCAGACGTTCAGTCCAAGTCAAGTCTGAAGTGTTTAGCCTGGATCCAAACACTCACAGCTCAATACACTACCTCTGTGTCGCACCCTCGCCTCACCAGGGCTCTGAATCTGCACAGGAAACAGCATAGGTAGCCGTTTTTTACTGAAGCAGTGATTGTTGGGAACATATTGAGCCAACGGATCAATGGCAGAGATTTAGTAGATTATGCAGCAGCAGTGGTTTGAGAGGTTTTGATGGACGTTTGATGTTTGCTGTGACTTTGAGTTGTCATTGGAATCCATTATAGCTGCTGTAAATCTAAGCAGACTACATTTGCTGTTTGCTGTGAAGGAGCAGCCCTTTCAAACCAACGGAGGCTTTCGGCTTCTTGCCCAAAAAACGCTTGTATTAGCATAATATTATCCAGATGAGTTTGGATAGTGGACAGCCATGAAAGCAAGCAGGGAAATACATACAGCGTGTTGTCCTGAAATGCAGAGAAAACAAGTAAAAGGAAGTAGGAGGCAGAAGCGCTTTCCTTACAGCTCCCAGAGGATGAGCCTGAGGTAGGGGCTAAATTACAAACTAATAAACCCATGCAGAATTAGTGCAACAAAAACACACACACACACACACACACACACACACCTAAATTAGCAAAGCAAACTAAAGCTTCTGCTGGCAGCTCCAGTTGAGTTTATTATGCGCTGGGTGCTGCGGAGAGATAACCGGACGATGAGAGATTTCAAATGAGCCTCGAGAAAATGAGGAAGTGAGGGGTACTAGGGCTGGTAGTAATAAAATGGTAGTGAGAGAGAGAGAGGAGGAGGAGGAGGATGGGAAGAATTGGGCAGAGGAGAGTCGAGGGAAGCACAGAGTGAAAATGGAAAGGGCAAGAGAGCTGCTGGATTTAGAAACAGAAAATCAGCGCTGGTTTTACAGCGACAGAGGGTGAAAGGAGGGAAAGAAAAGGCAGAAAGAGTCTTTCTGTGGGGAAATAATACGCATGTGTCCGTGCAACAGCAGCACATACACATGCATGCTTACTGTACAATCATCCATGATACAGTATATGCATGCTACATGTTTCTCTGTCTGAGCTGCTTCCCGCTGCAGCTTATTCAGCCCTCCGCAGTCTCGCAGTCTACAATAATATGCCTCCGTTGTGTTTAAACATTACTTTACATTACAGAGCAGTTTTACGATGGTGCCGTGTTTTGATATTGTTGGCTCCACTTGTTCGGTTCGAAATGAAACAATGACTCTGATGTTGAAGTGCCAGCCTTCAGCTTTAATTTGAGGCTGTTTGCATCCATAATGGCTGTAAACATCTGGCCCTTTGTATACACAGTCCCCCACTTCGAGCACGGCGCAGCAGGGTAATGATACTGAACACAGAAACAAGGCAACCAAGGACAAACGGTAACATGTTTTTGACTGGCCGAGTCAGTTACGTGACCTCAATCCAACTGATAATGTGCTTCACCCACTGAGGAGCAGAAGACAAAAAAATACATCACCAGGGGAAGATATCAAGAGTGCTGATGTCTGTGGGTCGAAGCCTTCACACAGTCAAACTGCAAAGAGTCTGAGACCTACATTTTAAAGAATAAATGTACAACCCTGGTCTTATTTTTGTACTATTGACCGTTCTTTTCTTTTCTATTGCTTTGTTCCTGAGCAGTGCAGCTTCAGTATCCGGTGTATCAGTGTAGCAGGTCAATGTCAAGATAATGAAATGAGATTATCTGAACCGCTTTAGGAGGTGGGCACCCAAAATGTTGATAACAATCCCTCGCTGCAGAAGAAAGCTATGAGCACGCAACTTTGGTAAGTAGAAGGAGCAAGGAGGTCGATTTGTTGACTTTGATGGATGTTTAAAATGGACAGTTTCTCTTCCAAATAGGATTCATTGATCATTTGACTGCCTGTGTTTCTTTCCCTACAGGGCTCCTTTTTGCAGTGTTGCCACATTCCCAGATCTCACAGCTTTACAACCCTAAGCACAACCTTAAGATCCTGTCTGATCGCAGAAGCTAAGAAGGGTCGGCCCTGGTTAGATGGGAGACTTGGTGAGCAGCAGTCTCACTATTACCAAGTGCCATAATGCTTAAAACTGCTCAAATTAGACGTTGTTGTAATAATAAGTTTCTCTTTAATCATGACAACTACTGAACTTTATAGCACTTGTCCAATTACTTTACTATGTATAAAAAGGAAAAACATCCTATATTGTTGTTGTCCTGCTACACGGTGTTTTAAAAAGAGCTATGAGTCCAGTGTTCATCCAATATGGATGTGAAAACCTTCAAATTAAAGCTGGAGGTCAGCACTTCAGCCTCATATTCATTTTGAAAATCCAATGTACTGGACTACAGAGGAAGCACAAGAAAACAATGTGTCACTGCCAAAATACTGATCGACTGCACTGTTTCTGTCCTGCAGGGTGATTACTGTGCCTCTCTCGGCAAACAATAAAAGCACAAACAGAGGTACAGTAATGAGAAATCTCATATTCAGGGTCCAATTCTGCATCCATCTCACAGCCTGTGTCAGTACCTATTCAGCCTTTGAGGATGTGTTTATTGGAAGCTTTAAATGTTGCCATGATACGCTGTGTGCTGTTATTCTACATGTTTTTCACTGTTAATGGGATGGCAGCGTCTATTATCCGCTGTCATAACGTGAATTCACTTCAAAGCGAGTCATTCTGTGGCAGCCAGCCGACTGTTCCTCCTACTGTACTCATCTACACCTCACACAACCAACAAACACCTCACACACAAACTCACACCAACACCTTTTTTGTTGCACTTCAAAGTGCGTGCATACAATCTGTTCTCTCACGCAAACAGCAGACACACACACACACACACACACACACACACACACACACACACACGTTACTTATCCTTGTCAAGACTGAGCACACCAACTAGAGAAATACAGGAAAATTGCCTCCCATTACAGGTATTTCTGTTTAGCAAACAGACTGTAAGCACGGGAGAAAAGTGTGTCTGTGTGTGTGTGACATAAATGAGGAAATGTGAGCTGGATGTAAAAAGTGCTAAGAAGAAACCATGAAGAACAAGATCAGTTGGCCAAGCTGGAGTTTTTAGCACCATGGAAGGAATCGAAATCTTTAAAAAGAGCTTTCTCAGCTCAAGACACACACACACACACACACACACACACACACACACACCACGACCCCTATCGTACTTTTGCCGACTGACCGCAGATTTAAATGCATTCACGTCATGTTTCCATAATTATGAACGAATGTCCTGAAAGCTCTGATACACCCGACTTGGTTCTTAATAATACAGATTAAATCTGAATGTCATACAGAACACCTTTTCTCTGACTGACTGGTTTAAAAGAATTAAGAGAGAAATTCAAAAAGAAAAGCAATTTCACTGTTTTGTCTAAATCTACACATGTAAAAGAATCTTATTAATAGATAAGAATTGCAATTTAAATCTCAATATTGGTCAGAATAATTGTAATTGGATATTTTCCTCAAATTCTTTAGCCCTTTAGGGATGATGTAGGCCAACCTGGTTCCTTCAACAAAAAGCCAATGGGAGTTTTCCATTGGGGGGTCCATTGGTGGGGTATTTACTGATGTATTCGATGTCGTAGAACAAAGCAGGAAAATCTCTTAAGCTTCTGTTAACCACAGACATTATTTCAGGCGTCGAAACAAAAACCCACTCAGTTCCAGGTTTTAGGTCTCATTCCTGCAGCACCGTATACTCATCTGCCATTACTACCTTCCACTCGTTGATATGCATTTTACTGTAGCACCCTGGAGGGAGTGCTACAGTACCCTGGATTATTTAAATAACATTTTGAGGGCAGATTCAAGTAATTTTGAAATTTGACTACTTTTAGGTCAACAGCAACATTTTAAAACAAATGTGTATTCCTGGCAGTGTGCAGACGGCTTTGAAATTTAATAAAATTCACACAAAATGTACTTAAACATTAACTGAATGAATGAATGAATGATGCCTCGGCTCTGGCTGTAACATGATTTATTGTACAGATTTCTGGGTGGCAATCAAGAACGTTAATCACAATATTCCTTCGTATCTCCAGCCATACTCCTGTTACAGTGCTGTCTTCATCTTATACCCATGATATAAGGCAGATATGAATCACAGTCCACTCACACCAGGGCCATAAAAGACAATCTTATTTGTGTTTGTTTGTATACATCACAGATTAAATTCCGCTCTCCCGGCAGACGGCACGGAGGCGTCCATTTTGTTTGTTTGTTTTAAGAAGCAGTTCAGTCGAGATTTATCAGAAACCCCTGCAGAGAGGGACAAAACCCGCCCCACCGCCCAGGCTCAAAGTCTGCCCTCGCTTCACGCATAATGTATGACTAATCTCCCACTGGCCTGAAAGAGAAGAGGCCTACAGAGGGTGAGAAAGAGGGGGGGACGGCAGCAGGGAGAGGGGACAGTGGGGAATGCAGCGGCGGGTGAGGGCGCTCTCAGGAGAAATAAAAATGCTGTCAGCCAGTTTGGTGTTGATAAGAACACCTTGGCCACGGGCTATTACTGTATGCAGAGCTACAGAGGGGACATAGAGGAAGATGGGGAGGGGGGGAACAGCAGATTGTGTTCTCTCACAGAATTAAAGCAGATGTTAAATTGGTTTAAAAGGGCTGTAATTTTGTTTATAATCAACAATGTTCAAAAAATCTAAAATTGTCCGCAGTGCACTGGCCCTCCTCGTCTAACCAGAGATTAAGATTAAGATTGTTTTTTTTTTGTAGAAATGTACCATCTCCATGGAGACGTAGACAACGAACCACACAATTCAGTAAGATTAATTTAAGCCTTTTGTTTTTGATAATTAGTGTTATTGATAGCGTAAGTGTCAGTGTGATTTTGAATTAGGTTCTGGTTTTAACTTTGGCTTTTTACAACTAATTGGTGTCCCAGGAGGAACAGCACAGGTGAGGGGGGGTATTTTGCTTCGAAGAGTAACTGGACTGTGAACACTTTGACACTTCTATGGATTAAAGGATAGATTGTTTTGGTTCAGTTTACTTACAACATTTTAATATAGGCCTTTTATAAAATACAAGGTACCAGACTTTGTCAGTGAACTTATTTCCATCATTATTTCATTTTGTTGGTGATGCACAATTCCAGATACAGCTGAAAGTTTAACCTGCAGTCACTGGTGTTTGTACAGTCCACCAGCCTTTATCAATATAAACTAATTAAATGTCTGAACAAACCAATATTAGAAACTGAACTATAAAACTGGACATTTTATCAGAAATGGTAAAACTTTTTAGGAAGCAGAAGACAGTGGAGTTAGTGGAGGCCCAGAATATCACTTCACTCCATTAAATCATAATATGAGGATAAAGCTTCAGTAATTGGGATTTCTGGTCAGTTTGCAGAGATTGTAGTTTCTGCTGGTGGGAGAAGAAATAAAAGAAACCAAAACATTTCTCCCAAGTTTAGCAAGAGAACGTAAAATAACCTTTTCCCCCCTGAAAATGTTTTCCTCTACGTCCCTTCCGAGGATCTACTCAGGCATTAAAGCTCAAATAAAGACAATACACGACAGAGGACGGATGAGGAAACACAGCAGCTGGAGAGCAGAAACCAAAGAAAAAGCAGACAGGCACGAGGAAGTCAAAGCGTGTACTTACTGAGCACGTAGAGGGAGAGAGCGAGGCCCGCCAAGCAGAAACCCTCAAAGAAGCGCAAGGTGCTGAACATGGTGACGTTTACAGAGAAGGCAACACTCAGACCAAACACCAGCATGAAAAGCACCGAGAGAATCAACACTGGGTGTCGACCAAACCTTAGAGACAAGCAGAAGGAGAAAGACGTAGCTTTAAAAACTGTCACAAACTGAGAAATGAAGCTTTTTGAAGTGCAGTCGAGGTGAAAGAGACCATTCCAGTCATTGTGTCCTGCAGAGTCTGTGGCCTTCCTGGTCTAAAGGGGGTCAGTAGGTCAATGGGTCAGGTCAGAGCTGAGGCCTCCTTGGCCTGCACATTTCTTTACATTGTTACCATAGTTACTGATCCCAAACACAATGCAGGGACTTTTTTTCCCACGAGGCAGCTCAGCTGGCTCACAGGCTGCAGACGGGTCAGTTCACCCAATTACAAATAAACATATTTTCTCACTCAGCCATTCAGATACATTTGGTTTTAAATGTCCATCTTTGAGATGTTCTTTGTGGTCACAGCTTTAAAAAAACGTCATTCAAATAATTTAATAGCAACATCCTAGACAGTTATTATAGGAGCCACTTACTACGGATTAAATCATCACAGTTGACAGTAAAGTCTGTGGATTAGCCAGATTAATGAGGACAATGGGCTGCAAGAGCCACTTGTACAAACAGATTTGTTCTTGAGAGGGATGTACAACCAGTTTGAAAGAATTTTTGGCATTCACCAATTTTATCATACTTTAAATTAAAAACATTCTTGCCCACACATGGAGGGCCACAGGCTAATGACGATATTACAGGAAGGAAAAGGTGGAATTCATCACCCGAAACGAGCCGTGTGCAACAAGTTCTGGTTAAGACAGTTTGGTGAACTTGGAAGACTCGTGGGAAAATAGTAAGATGGATTTAAAAGAATAATATAAAAATGTTTTTGGTGTTTGTTTTGAGTTGCTTTTAGCCGCACTAGCTAACATGTATATGTGGGCCCCACATGGGTTATGCTTAACTACATGGGTACCTTGTAGTAACATGGTACATGGGTATCTGGGGCCCACTTGGGTCAACTAAGTAGGCCCCTCATGGGTAAACCCATGTGGGCTCCATCTGTGGGTCCTTGTTGGGTCACTAATGGGAAATGAGAGCATGGGCTCAGAGCGGGCAACGCAAATGGGGCCCATTTTGGTTGCCAAATACCCAGTGTAATCCTGCAATAAGCCCACAAGAAACAGATAGTTCATCTAATCACAAGTGGTTTTTTTTAGGTTCCTGCCCTTTCCCAAACAGTTTCCAATGTAAGTGAGAAAATATCGTTTTTGTAACATAGGTGAATGGATCGTTCAAAGTTAAAAGAGGTTGTATAGAAGCACAAAACAGATATAAAAGAGTCAGCTTACCAGTCAGCCATGACACCCATCACTAGGTATCCAAATATGGAGCCCACCAGCAAAGAGAACTTGGCAATGTGCACCTTCCAGGCTGAGTCACACACCAGGTTCCACTGAAACACGGCACAAAAACGAGAAAAAGAGAGAAACACTAGTCAACTTTTCAGAGAGAACCACCCACAACAAGATAAAAGGGAATTAAACATCAGTGAGCAGTTTTTAATCTGAAAGCTGCACAGAAACAAAAAGAAATGTGGGCTTCTCTCATCAGAAGTCTGTCAAACTCTGACTCACTGTTTTGATAATTCATGAAGGCTGATGAGTGTGCGTGTATTCAAATGTGCGTCTTTTGGGGGGTTTAAAAGTGTGTGTCTATATGTGTGTGAGGGAGAAAGGGAAGCATGTGTGTGAATGTGGGCGCGTGTCAATAATAACAGAAATCAATAGCTTTCTGCTCTTTCCTCTGAGCCCATGGGTCAGTGCACACACCGCTGCAGCTCTCAGCATCTGAAGCTCAGCCAAGGACACATGTGGAAGCACGATGTGTTCTTTATATCTGTGCACGACCCTGAAAGTATCTACGAGAGGCCAGCGGAGAGATTCAGCTGTGTGTGAAAATAGTGTTGGTGTTTAACAACGATTTACAGAACTCCCCGCTGAGCCCTCCGACTGTGCAGAGGAGCAAAGAGGGGAGGAAAGAACGAGACAATTATTGGTTATGACTTATGAATTTGGTTGGGAAATAGCCGGTGGTGATGTGGAAAACTCAGTCAGTATGGGTTTATTATGTATGGGCTATTAGCACCTAGAAAACAGATATCATTCACGCACACGTGCCAGAGCTGGGGTGATGGTGTTGTGGTGTAAGCGTACAGTTTCATCCTGTATACAAAACGATGTGTCTAAATTAGATTCGAAGCAACTAACAGTTATTTGAGTTTTATATTTTACACAAGTGCAATGCAGGATGAACATCAGGGGGGGGGGGGGTTCCTACCACTATCTGTAACATGTACAGTTTTTCTTTGCTAGACCTGACTCCAGATTGGCTAAACACTTCAAAATATGCAACATATAAGCAAAGAACACTGAAATAATGAAGGTTTTAAGGCTGGATTTTGACACAGGGGCCCACTGTGTCAAGATTAGGTTATATAATGCACATGAAGGCCTTTATTATGTCATTGCTTTAATATGGCGTCTTCCTTATTAAATTCGCAGTGAAATTAGCACAAACGAGTTAACACACAGTAAATCTGGAGCTTTCAGGGCCCCTGGAGTTCTGCACTGATACAGGATATCGGCCAAACTTGATGATCGGCGTTAAATACAGTCGCTTCCTTCAGCATTATTCAGTGTTTCCACTGTTAGTTACATTCACCAAATCACGGCAGGGGACACAATTCGTTTAGAAACAGAGGTCAGTTTGTTGGATTGTTATTGGAATATGCAGATACATAGCAGTGAGATATCGGAGTCAATATCGGGAGGAGAAAAAGGGTTTATCGGTGCATCTCCAGCTCTCTGGCTCTGGGACAGTTGCCCACTTTGTTTTTTTCATATGATCTACTGAAGAACAGTGGAGCACAGTTCAATAAACTGAACATCAATTTGATTATTTTGTGTGTGATTTGGTATTAATTTACCATATTGTGATGTGTGAATGTTGTGATACTGACTCTCACACACACACACACACACACACTCCCTCTCATATAGAGGTCAGTGGGTAACTTGTCAACCAGCTGTTAGTACTTGTGCATCAGACTGCTCTAAACCGAGACTGGCAGTGAGGATGAAGACACAGGGTGGTGAGGATGATGATGGTGAACAGAGCGCTCACTCGTTACCTTGGTAACCACATTCTGACTAAGTCCTGTCTGCAGCTCCAGCCTCCACTCCTTGCAGGCGCACAGCATACCGCTGCCGTCGCCGTATCCCTCCCCGGTGCCGTTGCCTTTGAGTTGCAGCGCGGGTGCGCCACCGGTGACGGTGACCGGCGGGGTTGCCGCGGTCCAGTTGCTGTGGTTCGCGAGGGGTTGCACGCACGTGCCATTGGGCTGCGCCAGGAGGAAATAATCCGAAAACTGGCTAAAGCCGATGAACAATGCCGGTATCCAGGTCAGGACCACGAGCTGCTTCTGATGTTTCCCAAAGCCCCCCAGGGACGGCAGAACCGAGCCGTCGATGTGCGGCAGCAGCCGGGGCACCGGGTGCTCCAGCGGGGTGAAGCCGTTCTCGGGCGGGTGGTCCTGCGCCTCCGTCCGGCCGGCTGCCATCACGGCCCGGCCACAAAGAGAGCAGCTGGGCGCAACAGCGGGTGAAGCAAAGCCCCCGCTCTGTTGCCGTCCGCGCAGTCTGCGTTAAGCCCTTTGACACAAAGAAAGCCCACAGCGCAGATAAATCCTCTGTGTAGCCAACAAAAGCCCGATCCGAAAAGGGGGTGGGGGAGTAGTGGGGGGGTCCTCCGGTCCGTGCAGACGTGCAGAGACACCGAATCACCGAGCACTCGTCCTCATGGCGAGGGGGACTCGAAGCGACCAGTGGATGTCTGAGTAGAGAGACTGTGTCAGGAGGAGAGGACCGTGGAGAGGCTCCCGGAGAGGAGTGGACTCGGACAGGCAGGCATGCTCACCAGCATGGGCTTTGTATTCCATGAGTACGGCTCCTACAGCGGCTTCCATCCATGTGGAGCTGAGTGGGTCCAGGCCTGCTGGTAGTGTACAAGTGGAATATGGAGCTACATCCACACTGGGATCTACTAAACATCTGCTGCGCCTTCATCCATGTGCGCCACAGGTCTCATACCTGCCCAAAGTGTGACCCCCTGGAGGCGCGCATCCCTTAGTCCCCCAGTGCCAGAACACCAGAGCTCCCGGTCATCACCTGCCCACTTCGGTGGCGTTGAGCACAGAGACGTGGTGGAATATGCTGCTCTGGTTGTCGCCGTCTAGTCAATGGGACACGGTGCCAAAGCGGGGCTCGGAGCAGAGATGGTGGGGGGGGGAGAACAAGCCCCGCCCTCCCTCGGTCGCGCTATGCGCTGCGATTGGAGAGCCTTCAAAGGGCGACTGCACCACTGACGGGCATCTGCAGGCAACAATGATCCCCTTTGTGCAGCCTCTGCCCTCTCCACTGAATATCAACCTTGTTATGATTATGATTCAAACATTTCCCCTCGATAGAATGTGATTTATGATTTAAAAAGAATCAGGTGGAGATGTTGCTACGGGTTGTGTTTGTGGTGGTGTTTACTGAACGTCCCATGGAGGCTGTTTTGCGTCATGTGATTATTTATTTATTTATTTATTTTTCCCATAACCGTCATATAAACAGGCAGTATTAGTTACTGGTTCGAGGAGACAATGGGAGCATGTCAGGGTTTCTGGCATGATGTTCTGCCTGTCAGCCGCGAGGGGGCGTCAAACGATCACAATACGCGTCCTTGCCTCAGTTTGTCTCCTTTAATTAGATTTTCAGGGTAATAAGAAGACAGGGAAATGAACTGTAGCTCTCACACGCACACACTGCTGAGGTGCAACGAAGCGAGGGAGTGAGACTCAACTGTGTCTGAACGGAGACAAATGCTGTAGGTGTTGATGAAGCTGCAGCTGCTCCTGAGTGACTGAGTGTGAGTGACCTTGAGATCCAAGTGAGTGAGGAGAACCCTGCAGCCAAGATAATGTGAGAAGGTGTGTGTGTGTGTGTGTGTGTGTGTGTGTGTGTGTGTGGACATACAGTCTGGTGTGTATTAAACTCATAACAAACAGTGTACTCCCGATGCCTCTGAATGACATGGAGCTGGTATTCAGGGTGCGGCTGACAGTGTAACAGCGAGGTGGCAACTTGTGCTCATCTCTCACCTCCTTCCTCACCCCACCTCGCTCCTCCTCCTCCTCCTCCTCGATCCTAAACCTTAGGATGTCTCAGAGTCATCTGTTACTGTCTGCCAACCACACCCATATCATAGCACATACCAGAGCTGGCTCAGGCATTCTTGGGGCCCTGAACAGAATCTGACCCCCCCTGCCCGCTGTCACCACACACAACTCAAAAAAGTTCAAATTAAATTAATTTAATTTAATTAAATCAGACAAAATTAAATTAAATCTAATTAAATTAGGCCAAATTCAATTAAATGTTACTGTCGGCAATTCATTAATTAGTTTAATCTGTTTAATTTCATGATTTATTGATGCTCAATTAGCTGCTCCTAACTGCTCGACATTTTAGAAAATATGCTTGTTTGCTTTCTCTCCGAGAGTTAGATGAATTTGAGAGGCGATTAGCCTAGCTTAGCATAAAGACCTGAAGCAAGGGGCAACAATTAGCTTGGCTCTGTCCAACATTAAACATTAAAACATTCACAGTGACTTACAGGCTGTTGTTACTGGGTTGTGTTTCAGTGCCTCCTTAGTCAGTTCAGTTAAAGGACCAGTGTGTAGGATTTAGTGCCATCTAGTGGGGAAGTTGCGGATTGCAACCAGCTGAAACAACTGACTGAAGTGTGTAGGAGACGCTACAGTGACCACGAAACACGTGAAAAAGGTGACAGGCCCTATCTAGAGCCAGTGTTTGGTTTGTCCGTTCTGGGCTACTGGGTACTCCGCCAGAAGAGGACCTGCTCCATCTGTAGATAAAAACGTCTCATTCTAAGGTAACAAAAACACAATTATTATTATTTTCAGGTGAATAGACACTGAAGAAAACACACCTTTCTGCCAATAAAGCTTCCTAATGGTTACACACTGGACTGTATTTTATTTATCAAATGCAAACTCAGTATAGACAGGGCTGGCAGCACTCTCAGTGTGGTCACCTCAGGCAGAACTCAGGCAGTTCAGTGAGGCAGCCGTCACGCATTGCTCATGTGGACCGACTGTAAGAGGGTGCTGCAACTTCTGTTCTTGTCTTTCTGTTTGTGCGAGCAGCTTACTGTAAGTAAAATGACATTTTGTAGAACATTTGCAGCAGTAATACCTCTGAGCTGTAACTATTTCTTGGTGAACACAGCTGGGTGCAGGAGCTTCTAGAGCATTTTTGTCAGACCACCAGCGGAGATGCAGCATAGAAGCACAAGGCAGAACGATAAACTGTTTTAAATGATTAAATATTAAATTTAACTTCTGCACTTTGGAAACAAGGTTAAGATACTAATCCATCACAATAAACTGAGCTTGATGGACATATTGACCGATATTGGCAGACATGTGTAAAGAAACCCAAAGTGTCTTTCTATCTTTCTTGGTTCTGATTGGTTGTTTTGTTTTGGAGCCAGAGATCACAGATTATCTGTCTCATGTTCTTCTGTCAGGATGTAGTGAAAGTTTCAGTAAATATTACAAAGAGTTTTTAAAATAAAAGTTACCTACTGCAGCTTTAAGTCTCTGAAACTGACCAAAGGTTATGTTACCTATTAACCAAGGAGGATGGAAACTGTCTTCCCTAAAAATGCTGTTGTTGTCAGCTGTTTCTCTAAACACGGACATATGTAAATCACCATTGTCGTGTGACTTTTATATAGTCAAATAAGCAGAAATCAATGGAAGGTTGGTAAGACATATGCACTTTGTAGTGAATGGGCTCAGACATGCAAAAACATCCAAAAGTCTCCCAAATAAAGTTACATTACATCAGAGCTAATCTCTTTTCTACTATCAGGCCTGGAGTGAAAGAAGCCCTCTGTGAAAGAGGAGGTGGAGCAGCATCGTTTGTCTCTGTGAGGCCGTTGACCCAGATTGGTTCAGGTGTCATGTGACAGCTCTCTGAAGGGCCCCTCCCTCCCATTCACCCGTATCTCCCCTCCCCGACTCTGTCTGCATACCCCCAGGAGGCATATCCATGTCACCCTGCTGCACACAGGTACGCTTCTGTCACAGGATCAGTGACCTGCAGCAGCCTGCAACCTGCCTGCTCTCCTGTCCCGCTGCCTCAAACCAGACGGCACGATACACAGTGGACACATACAGCATATCCGCTCTCGTAAAAGCTCCTATAGGTATACTTAGATGTACTGTTATGTTGCAGTTTCAGCATTAATACCATATAAATATGAAAAGAAAGATGGGAGATGCAGGCAGCCATGTCGAAACTGAGCACAGAGCTCCTCTCATTTCTCACAGTTTCCCTGCACAGTCACCTCTTTCACCTTTGATGCAAAGTCCCTCGGGCGATGAATGAGTCTTGTCTTTCTCTTATCCTCCCTTATATGCTCATTCTCTCACAGACACACTCACACCTGCACAGGTGCAAACACAAGAATAAGAGCTAATTCTCTTTTTCACCTCACCCCCTATGATTCAGTGATTCATATTAAACCCTGTAGAATAAAAGTCCTGACTCTTCCCTTGATATGACTGTATATATGTGCGTGTGTCTTATACTTTCTGGTTGCTATGTACCCGGCTCCACCCTAACCTCCACCACAGAGTCAGTATCAGAAGGAAGTGTATGCAAATGGTATCTGTGTATACAAAACAAAGCTAAATGACATGAGCAAAGTCAGTTCAAAAAACCCCATATATGAGTCATAAAAGACGGTTTGACTCAGTTGCTCAGTAGCTTCTGTCATGTTAAGCCAGGGGAAGGAATGTCTTTCTAGCTGCAAGGACGGTTTGTCTTTTTATGTCTTTTCCTCTTCACTCTTCAGTTTGAGCATTAAAGTGCTGTTGGTGAAGTGCATTTATCACAGCCACAGAAGACGTCCGCTTATTTCTCAGCCTCCCCTGTCACTAGTGTTTGGCTCAAATAGTTGGTTGGATTTTGGATCCAGTTCCAAGCTAATAAAAAATAACCCAGTTAATTAGAGTGTAGTTATTGTCTTACTCAATCTTTCATCGCCTCGTTATCTCCTTATTAACAAAGCAATGAACAAAACATTCACATAGAAATTCAGATAGTAAATATAAGTTCAAACTAAGTTCACTTAACTTTAACATTTTAAAAGATAGCACATCATACATACATACATTTTAAGAAACACAAACACAATTTTGTAACTTAAACAGATTCTTGATTAAGCAGCTTTTACCAGTTAAAGAAACTGTTAATGAGGTATTTTGTTGTTACAGTACAAAAAATAAAACTATTTGATCAAGAATGTTTTTTTAATTTACAACATTAAGTAAGTTTTACTTTGATGTAATTCATTCCAACAATTTTTGGAGTTAAAGGAACTTTTACAGGTTTTACAGTGTACATGGGGGCGCACGTTCTACCAGGTGAACTACCATACTCCTCGGGAAAGTTGTGTTTCCAAGCTGAACCTGCTTAAAGTGTACGTTGTATGTGCAAACCTCAATATAAGCATAAGCACTGTGCTTTGTTGCCAGAGTTGTCTTGAACACTTATTGTGGGAGAAATGGCTATGCAGCAGCTAAACCTTATAGTCAGTTCTGTAGTGAAGAAGTTCATAAAGGGGTTCAATACTCAATGGATAGCCTTGTTTTTTTCTTTATTGATTTAATCAATCTTTTAATACAGCTTTTCCTCCCCTGACTGCCAACTGCTAATCATTTTGACAAGAACAACGTTTCTTAAACAAAATAACTTACTGATTAACATTCCTTATGTATGTATATAATTGCCTTTACGTGTGTCCTTTCTGCCCCATCTGATGCAGGTGCAGGTGCAGGTGCAGGCATGGATGGTACCTGGACATGCCATTAGCCTTGAGGGTGCCAAGCAGAAAGGACACCGCAGGGCCGCGCCCATGAATGAGTACTAAACCGGCTCTGCTTTTTTGGAAAGTACATTAAGTCTGACATTAACAATGTAGTAATAAGCTTGACAGGTATTTGACATAGAAGTGTGTGAACTACAACAAGCAATCATTTATGTTTAATCACCAAGTGATTACTTCTCACATTACTGTTAATATCCCTGCTAGCATTCAACTCTGACTCTAAATTTGGTGAAAATGTGTTTAACAGCACAGAAGTAACTGTATTTCACTCTTAACTAAACAATGTTCTAGTCATAAAGAGGCTTCTTCATGTTCCTGGTTTCCTCTTGTGTCTTTGAATCCTGAGAACAATGTTAGACAAGCAGCCACACCCTGAAAACCAGCTATTATCATCATTACTCATCACTATCTTTAATCCTTTTGCATAATGACTGAAAACTTTCCTTAGACACACACACACACACACACACACACACACACACACACACACACACACACACGCATTGTTCAGGACATGTAGGCTGAAGACGCCAAGGACCTGACAAGATGAGACAGCCCCTCAGACAGTGAAAAAACAAAACAAAACAATTAGAATCGCTCCTCCTCTTTCAAAGTGTCAGAGTGAAAAGAGATGAGCTGTCTGTACATGCAGTGATGTGTTCTGAGTCAGCACAGCGCTGCTACCCTGAGACAGCTGTGTTTATGGTGTGTGTGTGTGTGTGTGTGTATGTTGGAAAAGGGGTTTCACTTGATAGTGGGATTATTAAAAGAGCACTCCTCCCTTTATTCCAGCCAATCATGGGTGTGTTCATGGGTGTGGAACCTGTATTAGCCAAAGAGCTTCCCTCAGCTCACCTGTGGGACAAAGCCAAGTTGGAGGTGATCGCAGGGCGTATATTCATATTAATCTGAAAGATCATAACGGCCATAACCCCATAACAGATCATTGCATTGATAATGTAGAATATGCCTTTACCTAAATTCACCTTTTAAAAAAACCCATTGGATTACCAGCTCATTGACATTTTTGAAAAGGTCTGATTTTCACAATATTAACATAAGTTGATCCGAAGAGCTTATTGTGCATGCTAACATGAGTTGTGAGCAGTTTCTGTCTTCCAAAAAGACCTGAAGAAGTAAACGTATACAGCATTTGTAAATGTCCTAAAAACTCCTTTTAGCTCTGTTTTTATCTCCAACTCCTGAGAAAAATATCAGATCTTGCTGCTGGAAACAGCTGCCTGCTCCAACTTGAACACCAGGTGTTACATTTGAGAGTGCATGAAATCTAGTTTGTAAGTGTGCAGAAGTCTAAATAGGTAGCTAAAAATAAAGGATAAATTAATGAAAACATACATTGTCGAAAAGTTTGCAAAAAATTTATAAATTATTGTAACAACCAAGAGCAATGGGTAAAGATAGTTGAAAAAGTGATACATGGTGAAAACATCCAGCTTGTGCCACAAGTAGTAAGAATGCAAAGTCAAACAACAACAATCAATTGACAAACTGTTTAATATACATAATATATTATTCAAATCATATCCATTTTTATGTAGCTTTTAGTGTTAAATACCATCCAGTTTAATATCTTAATATAAAGGAGGAGACATTCCTAATTTAGGTGCCGCCTCTGAGAAAGCTCTGAAATGTAGGAGCAAGAACATGCAGTGCTTTATAGACAAACAGGATGATTATACGAGCAAGAACTGGCACAACATGGTCTCTCTCTTTTTCGAACATTGAATAGTTTTGCTGCAACATTCTGGATCAGTTGAAAGTGAGATAAAGATGCCTGGGTGATACCAAACAACTTGAGATGGGAAGAAATGCATGGTTGACTTTAATCAGATCCAAGACATAGAGGAAATGCTTGATCGAGGAAATAATCCAGATTTCGACAAGTTCATTTGCCTGTTTATTGGATTTTAGTGCTGCAATAAATGCGATTTTAATGTCAGTGCTCCATACTATTTTCATTTCCTATCCCTGAGAGAACATCTGCACACACACACTCACACACACACCATCACACTCCCTACGATGTCAGGCAACCTTACAAACCCATTAAAGTGCAAGCCTTATCCTGCCTCTAGTAATCAGGAATGAAAGAAGATGGGAGAGGGTGGGAACACTGGGACTACGCCTCAGATACACACACCCAAAAATTATGCAGCTCATTCAGCCAAAGGACAAAAAAGAACACCATGTGTGGAATTCAGTGGTTAGTTTTACAGTTTTTTGCAGCAGGTTAAATGTGCACAAGACTACCAACAATCCCCTCGTTCTTTCTTAACTTAGTGTTTCCTCTAACGCACAGTTAACCCACTAAAACATGCTCCTGCATACTCAGAGTTCAAGTTCAGTACTTGATCGTTTTAAGGCACACCAGAGCTGCAAATTACGACACAGAGGCCAGCGCTGGAATGCCGTTTTGGCTGCGCGAGTTTATGTGCAGGCAAAGGCGTGTTCTTAATTGCCATTTGCCACAGGGAATAACAAGATGGTAAGGTGGGATTTTTTTTTCCCTGAGAAGAAAATGTTATAGCAGTTTATCATCACCTTCATGAATCACAGCGAGAACACAAAAGCTCTAAGACTAAGTTGATACTAATGAAAGTGCAGAGTGAGCAGAGCTACTGGGTTTATCGTCAGATCCCAAAGTATGATGGGTAAGAATTCTTCTGCACACAGTCATCCACGCCAAGTCTGCAATTATGCTTGAGTTAATGGAAAACAACTGTTTGCAATAAATCATAAGCAGAAAACAAACACTGCATATTATACTCTTTCCTGCTCCTCTCACTCTCGTATACTTTCACTCCTGCACGCTCATACACATAACTTCCAATCCTGCACACTTACAAACACACACACGCTACATTCCTCATTCTAGGTTTATTGGGTGACAGAGTGGTGTAGGGAGACAGGGTTCAGGTTCAAGCTCTCATATGTTATTATTTTTTTACTATCACTATTATTATTATTATTGCTGTTAGTGGTAGTAGTATAAGGACAAAGTCTGCTGCCTCTGCACCAAGGGCATGGGCACTGGGAGTAGGGGTGCTCAGGGGGCTGCAGAAACCCCAAAATATGGCATAATGAAAACCATTAGTTCCTAAAAATGTTTCACAGACTTTCTTCTTTTTTACTGGGATTTACATGTGTACAATGTTTTTATCCACTAAAAGGTTATACAATATGTGTAAAATATTAAAAAGTAACTATTAAATAAGCTATAAATGATCCTTGTTATTCAAAATAATGCAAAAACCATGAATCTCATGCATTTAACATTTAGTATGTCATAATATAGACAAATTTCATCTCAGGACCCCCAACTCTCACTGAATTCCATCGTCCCTGACCAAGGAATGCTTGAACGGTGTAAGACATGATCAGTCTTGACTCAGAAACTGCAGATACATCATTTGGATTTGTTATCATCTGTACTCATTCACATTTTTTCTTCCTTTACTTGTTCTTCTTTCTTCTTTAAATTCTTAATTTACCTCTGTTGTGGCAGCTGTTTCTATAAAAAGAGGTTTTTATCTGATGAGAAGATCTTAGTCAAAAATAAAAAGGTCAAATGAAAACAATAGGAGTCTACAGCCACGCTAGCAACTCTGTGAGGTTGCACTTTGGCACAGCGACACTTTAAGCTGACATGCTGATGTTTAGCAGGTAGGCTATAGTGTTTACCATGTTCACCATCTTAGTTTGCCGTGTTAGCATGGTTCATATTTCACACCGGTGCAATATGACTCTGAAGTTTAGACGGTGGTTTCATACCTGACTACTCGACAAATTTCTCAGCACTAAGATTTTCCACCATGCCAACTAATATCAAGATGTGGGGAAGGAGTTCACATTACAGACAGATTGTACTGTAACTCAAACAATAAAGGGATCTTTAGGGGATCACTGTTGGATGTTAAATCATTTAATGATGGACCCATTTCTATTCAGTTCTTTACTTTTTTAATACTTTAATTTACTGCCACAATAAAGTTTTGTTTTTTATTTCAGATATCTTCATTAGGGGGCTTTACCAAGCAAATATTCATATATGGGATTGTGATTAATTCAACATATATTTCTGCCACCCCTAAAGTCTCCATGCCACCCGGGAATATTTCTCTAGGTCCGCCCTAGATAAAATGCACAAAGGATTGCATCAGTGAATTTACAGATGGAGTTCACACTGATCTGCACATTGCTGTGTGTATTCTCAAAGTTAGGAAACATTTGTATTTGTTTTTGCATAAGAAATGCTCAAGATACCACTGTTTCAGGATGATAAATTACATAATTAGTCATATTTGCCAGAATTATATCAAGAAAAGTGACTTTGAGCACTCTCAGTAAGCTGCAAAGACCACACCTGAATTCTACTGGAACTGGAACTGAGCACAGAACACATCATACATAATAAATATTAAGTGTAAACAATATAAGTGGGACATAAAGCATTAATCATTAATCAGTCGGCTGTTTTCATAACTCTATCTTTTCTTTCTTTCTATCTTCAAACTTTGATAATAAAATTCAACCAAATTTACTGTCAATTCAACAGCTGTCAAACTTGTTTTTCCTGTGAGTCCCACCCTTTGGCTCGAGGCAAGTGTTTCAGTAGACTAATGGGAGAGTTTTTTCTCAGCAGAAGAGACAGAAAGACGGTGGGTGAGAAGGGCGTGTCGAGGAGAGGCCAGAGATGCACCTTGGCAACTGTTTGTAATTGAAATTGGTCGTTGGATGCATTATCCACAGTTTGCCTTTGCCTACAGCTGTCACATGTTGCAGATTTTCAGATATTACACTGTGTTATTTTTTAAATGATCAATACATATATTTTAGCTATACCTGCAAATAGAAGTTGTGCACACTCAAGTCTACATCTACACTTGTGAGGATGTAACTCCAGGTCCTAACCCAAACCTTAACCAGCATGATGAACACCAACTGTAACCCTAACATTAACTCCAAAAATCAAATGTTCACCCTCAAAAAGCTCCTCGAAACAACGAGAACCAGACAAAATGTTCACAAATATCCCTTTAAAATAATGTTCGGTAGATTTGTCTCTTAGTTCTGAATTTTATAAATACCATAACTTTTGAAAAAATGTCCTCACTTGTCTTAAACTCAAACTGGTCCCCACAAAGGCAGAACAACAGCAGCACAAACACACTGTCTGCCTCCAGCTGAGTTTGGAGGGGAGTGGCACGGAGAGAGAGAGAGAGAGAGAGAGAGAGAGAGAGAGAGAGAGAGAGAGAGAGAAAGAAAGAAAGAAAGAGAAAAAAAGTTTTTTGGCTCAGTAGGTTGGGTAGGGACAGGGAGGTGTGGTCTCCTGCCTCCAAAAGCTGTCCTCCCCTGCCTGTCGGTTGCACTCTGCTCCAGAGGGACCGGGGCGGACAGGTGGTCACAGAGAGACCGGCTGCCTGCTGCACCTCTCCTCCACCCAGTCACTTTGGCTGCCGTTGCATTGCCAGAATGAGCATGTACGGGTCTCAGAAGGCCCTGAACATGAGCCGCAGGGTCGGGTCCAAAGGCGACTTGACCGGCGCGGGGAACTACAATTACGCGCGGAGCGAGGTCGTGCACGGGGACGGCAACGGATACGAGCCCTACATGGACGGATACAACACCTACACCTTTTCAAAGTCCTCCTTAGGCGGAATGCAAGGCGGCATGGGAGGCGGCATGATGACCTGCACGGGAGGCGGAATGTCAGGCGGAATGATGAGCAGTAAGGGAGGCGGCATGATGAGCGGGATGTCAGGCGGAATGGCGAGCGGCATGATGAGCGGCGGAATGTCTGGCGGAATGGGGAGCGGCATGGTGAGCGGAATGTCATGCGGCATGGGAATAAGGTATGCATTCATTTTCTGCTCAATTGAACAACTATTTAACCTGCTCGCTGCCACCTGTTGCCTGTCTCTGTGAACGGGGGGGGCATATGTTGCCCTCTCTGCAGGGAGGGAGAGGATGCATGTCAGTCTAGAAAGCTGTTTGCTATGAAATATTAATCAAGACAACCTGTTTAGTCCCAGTGTTCATTTCACCTCTGCACACCCTTAGAGTTAGGCATGATAGCCCTGAAGCAATTGCAGCTCAAACAGCCAGTTTACCACAAAAATGCATAGTAACCTTTGCAGGGTAATCTGACATAACCTGTTTTGTTGACCTTAAGAACAAGGTTTTATTACTTTATGAAGTAAAGTTGCATCCTCTTTATAAGAAAGTTTACAAAGAATAGAGCTATTGTGCATTCAGTTTGTTTGTTGAGGGAGTTCCCTGAGCTTTTATTACATTAAGGTGAGACCCAGTGATAATAAAACAATGCTGCGCTGTAATGAATGTCTCAGTGTCTGAATGATGACTCTGTTTCTGCAGATTTTTTAAATTGTAACTCAGCTTTTTCTCTGCACAGCAGCCTCCCTCCCCGGAGAGATGAGTTTGATTTATAGTTAACACTGAACCGATAAGTTCCCGCTGCTGCAACAGCTTAGCACTCACTTGTTCCTGAAACATTTATGTCAGTTTCATTCCTTCCACACTGTCACCCACAGAGGAAATATGTCACTGTGGCAATTTAGGAAAGGCCAGAGAGCGTCTGGCCGACACGATCACAACATGTTTGACACAAAGACTCTGCTGCTGTTGCGAGAGGAAACAGGTCGCTTAGTTTCTGGGTCCATTTCATATCTTAGAGTTTCTATTATTAGCAGGTATTTGTGTTGCACTTGTGATTAAAGTGAGTGAAAACAGAGCTGTGAAGTGGAGTTTTTTTTAAAGGAAAATCCACAGAATTACTCAGTAGTCACTGGAATTAGACCGATATATCAGTTGATATCGGCTTATAGCAGATATGTCATTATCCTCTGACGCTTAGATAATACATTTGGTGCAAAGGCATCCAGCAGCTTTTTGTGTTGTGATTGTGTGCAGTATTTTGGGGAAAGTATTGCAGATATGACGTTATCAGCACACAGGTCAGCTGATAAGCAACAACAAAGGAGCAGTGCAGAAAAAAAGAAAGAAAGATACATTTGACTTTCATTATAAACTGTCGCCATTTTACAGTTCGCCCACAGAGGCCATTTTTCAAAAGAATTTGTGCATGTCACATTTATGTACATAAATATATCGGCTGATATATTGTTATAATCTTTTATCAATACTCTAGTCATCATTTTATCATTTCTTGAGGTGCATCAAGTTTGCTATCTGTATTTTCACAAGATTTAAATGTTTACTTCTGCATAACTACAACAGATCTGCAACAATCAGTCAATTAATCAATTAGTTGTCAACTATTAAATTAATCGGCAACTATTGTGATAATCGATTAATCGTTTTGAGTCATTTTTTAAGAATAAATGTCCAAATTCTCTGATTTTAGCTTCTCAAATGTGAATATTTTCTGCTTTCTTTGATCCTCTATGACAGTAAACTAAATATGTTTTGGTTAAACAAGACATTGGGATTAGGGAAACATTAAAACTTAATTAAAACTTTTTGGGCATTTTATGGACAAAACATCAAATCGATTAGTTGATAAAAAAATTAAAAGATAGACAGATTGACATGTCCAGTTACAGAAAACATCCCAAGAAAGTTTCATCTAAATATAAACTTCTTTAAAGAAAATTATTTGACAGAAAGTGGCCCCCCAAAATCTTTCCTCGAAGATTTGTAACCCTCGATGTTTTACTTGTGTCGTCTCAATCAGTGGTTCCCACAACATAAATCTCAGGTGTCATGAGATGATTGACGTGATTGGAAAGAAGAAAAAGATCATAGGTCTGATGCACAAAATTATATTATCTTAATAATATTCAAAAGGAAACTGAGCTCAATCAATCATGTGCAAGCTGTCATGGCTTAATTTAAAGGGCTCACAAAGTAAAGCAGTAATGAACCAGTGGTCTAAACTGCGTTATTGTGCTGAATTTGCCTTTAAAACAAATAAAGCAGCTGAAGATTATTGAACTATTACTACTAGGTACTACTATTGAATATGAACTGAAGGTGATGAGTTTACTCTGCTGCCCCCTGCAGTGGCTCCAACCTCAATGCCATCCACCAGAAGGCCATGATCCTGCAGAGCCAGTGCCAGGAGTACCTGCAGAAAGCCGAATACGCCCTCCAGTCTGTGAGTCATGACTTTTTTTGTTTTTATTTAACGCTACCTGTTGGCTCTTTTCCTTCAGTAGTGCAAATAAAAGCCTGTCTGGGTCGGAGCTCCTTCTGTAGCTTTTTATTTCAGAAGAAAAAAAAAAAAGCTTTGTGTTGCAGTTTTACTTCTGCTGGCAAAAAGATGAAAGAATGACAGAAAATGTTGTAAATTGAGTAACTAGATGAGTAAGTCTGTAATATGTGCGTGACAGGATATATAACAGGAACCAGGGTGATATTGAAAGCACTTTGTTTATCTCTTTGTTGGATCTGTTTTGGGTTTTTTTGGAGCCAAATCCCCTCAAGCGATATTTCAACTGTGAATGAATGGGCTGATAGTTTTACTTTCTCAGCTTCGTGTTGAGCAACTTGTCGTAAATTATTTGTTTCTCTGCGAAGTTTTAGCGCTGTGCCAGCCCCCCAGAGAAAGGTCTGGCTGAACCCATTATCATTCTGGTATTCTGGCTTGTTTCTGTAGAGGAGGAGAGAATACCCCTCTGAATGGACCTCCTAAATATCAATCACTGGGTCTGTCCTGAATGCCAGGAAGACCAAATTTATGGTTCTTGGATTTAGGAAAAAGGGTCTTAAGCTGAAAGTTTTTTCTGAGGGGCAACGCATTGAAGAAGTTTCAGTTAATAAAGTTTGAGGTGTTTATCCAGATAACTGTTTATCATGGACTCCACACACCACTTATCCAAAAAGACCACTAGCTCAGCGTGGATGATCCAGCAGATAGCTTCTCATTTGCCTATAGAGGTACTGAAACAGTTAACCCAAGCCTTAATTGGCAGTCAGGTCAGCTATTGCTCTGCCATTTGGGGCAATGCGACACAGGAAGGCTCCAGAGAGCACAGAATAAGGCAGCTAGAACTGTCTTGAGGTGTGCGTATGATACGAACTACATAAGACTCTAGGGGGGTTGACTGTGAATGATACCATTGACAAACGCCTCCTGTGTTTATGTTATAATGTACAGTATAAGAAGAAACCGAGAGCTATATATAACCGACTTCATTTAGTTCATTTAACAAAACATTTTTTGAAACTGATTACATCGATGTAATGTTTATTTGTACTGCGAAAACAAAAAACCTAGTAAAAATTACCTAATCTGGAATGTTTCTGTAACTTACTAAACTAAGTTATTGCCACCTAAAAATACTAATAAAAGCTGCTTAACATATGAAATTGAGTTTGTGTTACCTACAATTAATCCATTTCAACTATTTTCTAAAAGTTAAAATAACTCGCATTACAGTGTTTTAAAAAAGTCACATATATTGTGGAGGGTTTTTGATTTTTGAATCTTTTCCACAGATAAACTATATGTATACTTTGTGCACAGTGTTTTTGTTACACCTCTCTGAATGTTTTGTTTATGCCATGCAGGGCAGTGCCCCGGGCGAGGCAGAGCGCTACATGGCGATGGCTAAAGAGACTATCGAGCAGCTGAAGAGCTGCGCGATGGACCTGAGACAAATGGGACAGCCCAATGACAACGTAGTCAGGACGTGAGAAAGACTTCTCTTTTTCTGTCCTTCTTCCTCTTCTGATTTCCCCTTCTTAAAATATCCTGTCTGTGACCGGGATGGTTTATGTACACACACAAGCCTAGCCATTGTCTTTTCTCTCTTCCCTAATCTGTAGTTTGGAGATTTGTAAAGACCAGCTGAAGGGGGTCCACATGGCCATCACAGGCACTATGCAGAGGAGGAGGAGCACCAGAGGGAGCTCCGGAGGCTGGGAGGAGCCTGGAAGGAGCTATGAAGATGCTATGGGCTGGATTGCGCAGCAAAAGGTGCACACACATACACACAACTGCGTGCCTTCAACCGCAGATTCCTCTCTCTCAAGGTCTTAAATCACAGTTGAAAGTACAAGAGCACACACCCACACATCGAGAGACTCAACGTTACATAATGTAACAGTGAAGTTGATGTAAACAGATTTAAAGGAGGATTTAGTGGCATCTAGTGGTGAAGTTGCAGATTGCAACTAACTGAACACCACCTCCAGAATATCTCTCAACAATCTTTTAGATTTTCTGATATTTTTAATCAATAAAATTGGTCTAATTTTCTCTTTTTTGGGGCAGCTGTGGCTCATGTGGTAGTAATCTAGTAATCGTGTCCTTAGATACTGAATTGCTCCCAATGGCAGCTCTGCAGTTGAAAAGACCCATTTTTATAGTCTCTTTTCAAGCTTTTTCAAGGTCATTCTGATTCAGAAGCTAGATTTTGTGTTGCTTTAAGAAAGAGGAGTCGAGAGTGCCTGCGAACCGACTGACATATCTCATTAAACCAGAATGCTCTGCACACAATCTTTACACAGTTCAGACTTGAAAGCATTCCTCAGCTATGTGTTGTCAGAGACACTGGTTTAAAGTGGTGATACTCAGCAACTATGTCTGACATTAAGAACAATTACTTTTAAGAGGATTGAAATGAAAAAAAAACACACACACACACACACACACACACACACACACACACACACACGCACACATGTTCCTGGGAGGTACTGCAGGGAATGAAAAGAAGGTTTTGTTTTGTCTTTAATTCTCAGGCCAGTTTCCTTCTGGTAGATTCCAGAGACGCTTTCAGTAAGAGGGCCATAAATCTAACTTGTTTCTCTGCCACCACCTGCTGGTGATGTGAAATGCATATGAAGAAACACTGATCTCTGAACTGAAAATGTGTGTTTCAGAGGAGAGTTGTGATTCAGTTGTTTTTCTGTTCTGTCTGAAAACAGCTGCACTGATACTAGCGCCAGTGTGCTGATCATTAAAATACGTGTTTCTGTGTGTGTGTCTGGTGTTTCAGCGTCTGATTGAAACGGCTTCCTGGGGAGACGATGCTGCAACCATCCAGCAGCAGCTCATCAGCCACCAGAAGTTTCACAGCTCCATCCAGAGGAGCCACGAGGTGGACCGAGCCAGAGACGACCTGGTGGGTTCTCAGCACTCTGTCGGACGCCGTGGGCTAGCATGCATAGTGTCATTATTGCTGTGATGAAAAGAATAAGCAGAAGCACCAATAATCTGTTCCTTGTTTGCATGTGTCGCAATTTGATTTAAATACCTGCTCTATTAGACAAACTTAAACAACACATAAAGTACAGTCCCCAAGCATGCACAAACCTCTACATTTATTTATAATGCTGGAGAACATGTTAACAGCTTGTAAATGTGGATCTGGATCCATAAACCACTTGGATACATGAAGACAGACATGGGATGGACTGCATTAGACAGGAAGTGCAGCAGTTTAAAAAATATGAATGTAAACAAAAACCCCTCGTCACTTTCTCATAACTTTCCTCCAGATTTCTTTGAACTCTCTCAACAGCAGCGTTTCTCCAAAGGGGCATAAAATAAACTTAACATCAACTAACATGAATAAAACATTACCTCCTTGCCGGAGGTTTGACTGTTTGGCACATGCTGTCAGATCCAGACTGGAGGGTCCGCCAAAATTTAATTTTAAGTGCTATTAGGTTAAAATATGTAATTTGTTAATTGAGGGCTTTTGAAAATTTCTTTCAGATAATTTTTGGGGATTTTATTGCCTTTATTTGATAGATCCTTAGTACATGGGATGTTCCAGATGAACTACCAGGCGCCCTGAAAATAAGGGTTTTCGTTTCTGAGTACTGAAAGTCTATACTCAAATACAGTTGCTCCCAAAAAAAATGATACCTATTTAATACATTAAATTATTAATAAGTTCAGTTTTAAAAAAAGGAACATGAAAAGTTTAATGTGCGTTACCTGTAGTAGTAGTTACTACACACCCCCAATAAAATATTAAATGTATATGTCAGATATTTTAAAATGGTATGTAAATTAAAGGAAGGTTATTCACAAATACAGGGTTTTTATGTAGTTTTCTTGAGAGTCTCTCACCAGTTTGATTCTCTTCCCTTAGTTAAAGAAGGGAGACAAAGGAAATCTTTATCATCTGGAGCAAGAATGGGACAGTTTGCAGGTAAAAGAAAGACAAATACTGCATTAGCTCATCATTACTGGAGTTAAATTGTTGCTTGTTTAAACTCGCTTCCTTCTCCCGTGGCAGCAAATGTCGTTCGGTCGGACCCAGCAGCTGCAGGACCTCCAGCAGATCATTCAAGAAATGTCCCAGGAGATCATGTGGGTCAACGGCAAAGAGGAGGAGGAGCTGATGTTCGACTGGGGAGACAAGAACATCGACCAGTACATCCCACGGAAGCAGGAGAGCTACTCGGTTAGTAAAAGGTTCACTGAGGTCCAGGAGATAATTGGGTTCATTTTGACACCTCAGAAATCCATGTCTAATTTCACTTTTTTAAGAACTTCATTGTAGTCGATTAACATTCTTGGCAATCCTGTGAGTCTAAATTACACTAATGCCTTCCTATGAAGTTAATCTGCGTCTCATAAGGGAGCAATCATCTGTGATAGATTAGATTTTGGCAGCTGCAGTCAGTCATCCACTTAGAGCGAATCCACAGCGACTGTTCCTCCAGCTGCATACTTGTGTTTTTGTGTCCCCTGTGATTACTGAACCTCTTTTTACATAACAGAAACTGATGAGTGCCCTCGAGGACAAAGAGAAGGACCTGAATAAACTGAAAGCCAAAGTGGATACCCTCCTGAAGAACAACCATCCGGCTTCAGACAAGATCGAGGTGAGCATCCTGTCGTCATGTTTATCTGTGTAGAAATCTCAGACTGACACTCGGTGTTTATGTGCATTTATAAGTTTGCAAGTGGGAGCCTTAGCTCATATTTTTCTTTCTTCTCTGTGTTGGTGCATTTTTTTTTTCAGGCTTACAAGGACACTCTGCAGACTCAGTGGAGTTGGCTCCTTCAAATTACCAAATGCATTGATGTTCATCTGAAGGAGAATGCAGCTTACAACCAGGTACAAAACATAAAACTTAAAGCTGCTCTAATAAATATTTTTACATTAACAATTTAGGAATTGACAATGTGTAATGTAGAGGGCGTCAGTCATAGTAACAAACCATAAGAGAACATGAGAGAACATTACCTTTTCGAATGTTCTGGCATAACGCAGCCACAATGTGTAGAATTTAAAGAAAAGTTAAATTTGTTGCGCCCCTGGTGGTTGTATTTAAAAAGGCACTTTGGCAAACAATGCGCAAATCAGCTTTCACCTTGACTCCTCGCATTAAAATTCAAACCAGAGGGGCGTTAATTGATGCAAAAGTGATTAATAAGTAAGTCACCATCATGTGCTGAACTGAAACAGACACATACCGATCTCATCTCTTGTGATCAATTAATTTACCATATGGTGTTCTCCCTCAATAAATATCAAATCTTTGCTCCTGTGATCTGTTTTTTCCCCCTGAATGTTAATATTGTATTTCATGAAAATGCATTCATGTTTTCTGATACTCCATATGTCGAGTGAAGCGAGCCCCCTTCACTAAATAACACTAAAGCCCCTATTGTCTGCCTAATTATCTGTTTAATATATCTCAGACTGACATAGCATTGTGTGTTCATCAATAGTTCTTCAAGGAGGCCAATGAGACGTACAGCAACCTGCAGAAGGAGCATGAGACGGTCCGTAAGAACTTCACCTGTGACAAGAACACTTCACTGGAGGACCTGCTGGAGCTGCTCAGGGGACTGGAGGTATAGCTGGGCTTCATTAAAGGGCCTGACAGTGTCATAGGACTGAGTTTAAACGTGGATACCTTCCATTGACAGTAAAAAATTTGTGGATAAAGCTTCTGGGTCTGTGAAGTGAGTCCAACGTAGAAGTAGCTTAAAGCTGCATTCTTTCTAATAGCCAGCAGGGGGCAGCCCCATTGGTAGCCAAAAGTACTTTCCTGTCAAAAATGACCCGATTTCTGAGTTGATTTATGAGCTAAAATCAAAATTAAACACTTAATGGTCTCAATCTGTAGTTTCAGTCTTCTTTCATACTGCATGATGTTCATTTAGTAAATGATGGTCCCATTTAGAGTAAAACAGACCATAAAGCAGGGTATGCTTTAGGGCGGGGCTACCTTGTGATTGACAGCTCATTCTCAGTGAGTCCCTCCAGCTCAACGAACCAAACTCAGATCAAACTGTCAGATTCGGCGGTGCTAATCAAATATGAATCCAGATTCTGTTCCTGCGTTGTCTATTTCTATCATAAAATCATTGCAGAAACATATTTAATGTACTGTTTGTCTGTAATACGAGAACGTGTGCGACCAGGCCCACAGACGGGTTGAAACTGAGAGCAGCAAACCTGAAGGGCTGCCCTCTCTAAACTGATTAATCAGCATATCTGTAGCTGTCTTGGGCAATAAATATTTTTTAATTCCTCATATAATGTCAGACTGGCTGAATCTGTTCCTTTATAAGTTGGTCTTTTTATCGCCGTAAGCTGTTTTGTCCTGTTTTGCTTCTTCCTTCAAGCCCTTTTTTTTGTTGGTGTGTGTTTAAATGGATTTTTCCTTTTATCACATCAGAACTGCTGCAGTTTGTAGTTATTATTATCGATCTGCGTTATTATTATTGATCTTGGGTTGTTTTTTATTATCCCCAGAGGGAGAAGGAGAAGATTATGGAAAACAAGAGGCAGGTTAGCCATCTGGTCAACCGGTCCAAGAGCATTGTGAGACTGAAACCCAGAAACCCTGAGGAGAAGAGCGGCAGCACCGTCATCGTCAAAGCCCTGTGTGACTTCAAACAAGACCACGTCAGTTTTCTAATCATCAGTTCACAGTTTCACACATGCACATGTTTAAACCAGACTCTCACATGTTCACACAGTTGGTAATTAAATAGGATCAAGCTTCCAATGTGTTAAATCTTCACATTTATTCAGCTGGAGCCAGATTTGATTCTGTTTGTGTATTTATTTATTTATAAAATTCCTTTTCCTTGGGCTCCGCAGAAGGTGATCTGTAAGGATAATGAGGCGATCCTGAAAGACAACAGTCAGCGCAGTAAGTGGGACATTACAGGCCCGGGAGGACTCGATATGTCGGTACCCTCTGTGTGCCTCATCGTGCCGCCTCCCAACCCACTCAGCGTCAGTCTCGCCAACAAGTAAGGCGCAAAACGATGTTTGTTTCGAGTCCTGACACATGGGGATGATTTTACGACAAGGATCCTTGCCGTTGGTTTAAACTCCATCTCCCTGTTGTCCAAAGGAACGAGCAGTACTACGAGGCCATCCTGTCAATCTGGAATCAGCTGTACATCAACGTTAAGAGTCTCATTGCCTGGCAGTACTGCCTCCTGGATATCAGACACATCAACTCCCTCACCATCTCCATGGTAAGTAATGAATGAACTCTCTGAAGTCGGGCTCTGTTTGTTTATATTGATTTAATAAATTCCAAACTCCAAACTAAAAACATCCCTTTCACACCATCGTCGCTCCACTCTGCACAATCAAAAACTATCCAACAGAATGGACATTACCCGAATATTATTATTAGTGTTTTAAATGCATTTACTTACCTTTCACTTCCAGTTTTGGTTTCTGATGTTGTTCACTGAAACATCGTTTGTGTGTGTGTGTGTGTGTGTGTGTGTGTGTGTGTGTGTGCGCGCGCACAGCTGGCCAAGATGCGTCCTGAGGAATATCGTCAAATTATGAAGAACCTGGAGACTCACTTCCAGGAGTTCAAAGTGAGCTGCCACGGCTCCCAGATGTTTGTTGACGAGGACAAGAGGGCCATGGAGAACCAGTTCAATGGAGCCCAGGCCCACTATGACCGGCTGGTGGTGCAGCTGCCTACTTACAGTCAGTATTACAGAAACACATATTATAAAGAAACTGAGTAAAAAAAACTATTTTACTTAAAACTTATATTTTATGAATTTTACTATTATAACACAAAGATTGTCAAAGCTATGTCAGTAAAGGATTACGTGTTAGAGATTGCAGCTGTAGGACCAGAGAATAAGAAATTACTTTTTAACCATTATCTTGCGTCTTCTCACAGTTGTACAGGAACAACGAGAGGTAGAACAAGCAGCCGAGCAGCAACGCCAACATCAGCTGATTATAATACAGCAACAGCAACAACAAGCTGCCGCCGAAGAGGAGGCCAGGAGGCTCGAAGAAGAAAGACGGAGAGCGGAGCTGAAAAAACAGGCAGAGAGGAAAGCGGAAGTGAAGAAAGACCAAACGATTAAGAAGGATGTAGTAAAAGGGACCAAGAGCGAGGCAGGGAAGAAGAAGGTGGTGGTGTCTTCTTCTTCTACCTGCTCGTCCTCGTCCTCCCGCAGCTTATCTGAGCTGCACGCGCTCAGACTGAGGCTGGAGGCTGCTGAGGGCATGCTCAGTCAGCACGTTCACATCTGCCTCGGAGAGGACGGGGTGCACGACTGTGGCCTCAAGATTACTCATTTGGAGGTAGACACAAAAACTCAAAAATACAAGAAAAACAGACAAACAGACAAGCATGTAGTATTAAAAACAAATCTCATCCCAAATATTCGTTGCAATAGCTGTATATGTGTCCTTGTAGGCGGTGCAGCGTGACGTTGACTCGATTCGTGAGGAGTACTTGCGTCTGAGGGAGAGTATTTTGAAGGAGCTGGAGGGCATGAATGATCCAGATAAAGCCCAGTTCCTCCGCAGTGAGATTGGAATCATCAACCAAAGACTGGGCAGCCTGGAGAGCAGCTCATCAGCTTACCTGCAGCGGTAAGCCCTGTTCTTTATATATATATATATATATATATATATATATATATATCCATAAAATATAGTCAGTTTACTCAATAATAGAAAAAGGGGTCCCTTAAGGTAAAAGGTTGGGAATCAGTGTATGAAAGCACCCTCGCTTTTCTCACATATTACTAAACCAACAAATGTAGGAAGGAAGCTCTGACATATTGATCTCACACATCATCTGCAAAATATATATGTATTCTTTCTCATTTTTCCACCTTGCCACCATCATTTCTCTCTCTATCAGGCTGCAGGCTCTCAGGAACATGCTGGAGAGTGTGGCACAAGCTGAAGACATAGTGAAAGTTCATGAGGCGAGACTGACAGAGAAAGAGACCACCTCCCTCTCACCTAGTGAAGTGGAGGATTATATGTTGACCCTGAAGGTATTTTATGAAATATATTAAATGTTTCATACATTTCTTTTTTTGTTAGAATATTGGATTTTCTGTTTACATGCATCGCACAAGTAATAAAGAATCACTTTAGGATGTGATACTGCAGTTTTTCCAGCCTTTTCTTCTGCACCACTCAGCCTCATACCTGGCAAGCTGCAGCTCGGACAGAATACCAGTGCACATTAGGACATGGATCAGTGGTCAACCATCAGTTTGAGTTAGAAAGCTGGCGTGAGAAAGCTAGAGAATCCCACTGTGTTGCTTTTGGTGTATGCCTGCTGCCAACTCAGGGAGGTTAACGTGTGTCCTGTGTGTTGTTGATGTGTAGAATATTAAAGCAGAGCTGGATCAGAAGAAGGATATTCTGGCTTCTATGGAGGCAGAGTTGGCCAAGGCGAGCCACTGGAACGGTCAGGTGGACGGGCCCTTCCAAAGGTGTGACTTGATGCTGTCCAAATACACTGACCAGGTGAGCCTGCTGTCAGACCGCTGGAGACGACTCTATGGACAGATTGACACCAGGTATGTTTCTCTCTCTCATATCTTTTTTACATTAAGGACCAATGTTCGACCTCCAATGTGAAACCAATCACAGCCATGGGACAGTTTATCACTTGTCCCACGTCAAACCGATTTACTGTGAGAGTCTCATTACATTTATGGATCTGAGGCCCATTTCCCAAAAGCAATTTTCGAGCACTACTGACTCTTTGCTCTTGTCTCATGCAGGGGCTGTTTATGTGAAACATGTCAAAATGAACATGAGAGGAAATTATCTCATGTTGCAAACTGCAGCTTGCATGTTGCAAAACAAACCCTTTATCCTGACGTCATTACACAACAGTTTATCAAGCAAAAATGCAATTTTAAGGTGGCACCTTTGGCTCTGGAACATGTGGAATTCTTTCTTTTACTTGTTCAGAATCCAGGATTTGCAGTTGTATCAGCCACAGCTGCAGCACTACAAGAAAACCAGCGTCTCCCTTATTGATTGGATCGATGCCACGCGGAAAAAACAAGATGCCCTGCAGGCCACCAAGATAGACAACATCCAGGCACTGCAAGACCATATTAACAACCAGAAGGTCTCCTGCTCAGCACCTCGTTGTTATCAGTTAATTTGCTTACAGTGTTAAGGGTTTGTGTCTGTGTCTGTTAAGTCATCAGACATCTCACATCTTTATACTTTTGTGTTTCAAGGCCCTGAATTCAGAAATCAAATTGAGGAGGGAGACAGTAGAGAGTGTGCTGAAGGACAATGAGGCCTGTGTGAATTCTATCAAGGTAAGGAGGCCTTCATATACAGACACCCTTCAAACTCATCAACAGAACTCATTTTATTTTATGAATGTCATGACAATGTTTGTTTTACAGGACTATGAAACGGACCTTGCCTCTTACACCTCGGGTTTAGAGACTTTGCTCAACATCCCCATCAAGAGGACAATGCTGAGGTCGCCAACAATGGATCTTAATCAGGAGGTAATGAAACCATATTAAACACTGGCATCTGAAAAAACATTTTGTTCTTGTGTATTCACGTTAAAGGAGGGGTTTGGTTCATGAAATTTCTTTGAATCAGTGAAGTCAAGTGACGTTATATCTAAATTAATCCTTGAATTTATCTTTGTCTCAGGCTACACAACTGCAAACCCATTACATGGAGTTGCTTACCTGGTCTGGTGACTACTACAAATTCCTGGGAGAACTGCTCAAGAATATGGAGGAGCTCAAGGTACTGATTTTTATATTGTGTAGCTCTATGAATATTTTTGCTTGCTTGTTCTAGCAATTTGTCACATTTACATGATAATAATGTCAGTAATGTTCAATCATTGCAGTTCAGCTCAAAATCATTTATCCATTTAGATGGTTTTAGTGGTTTTAGTGTGAGGAGATATCGGCTGCCTACTCTCCAATATAATGTAACCAGATGGCACTGTAACAATGATGCTCAGCGTGCCAAAAAAACACATTTGAAAGACTCAACAGCAATGTCTCTTTCCAGAAATTATGACTCAATTACTCAAGATAATCCACAGACCTTGTTGTGAGCAGTTTTATGTAGATCAATAGATCAACAATGGATAGATAAATAGCTGTACAGGAAAAGGAAAAATATGTGTTTTTGATTTGGGGGTGAACTGTCACAGCTTTTAGTGTGGAAATTCAACCTTTTTAAAAACTTATTTTATTAATATTAAAGCTGCTTAACATTTTTATATTACAACGGAAAACAGAGAATTTTTACCCTCTTAAAAGTTCTTAAAATTACTTCTGCATTCACCTTTTCTTTGTCTTACTTTCAGATTCGTAACACCAGGATTGACGTGTTGGAGGAAGACCTTCGCCTGCTGAGGGAGAACATCCAAGACAGCAATGATAAGAACAAATCTCTTGAAGACGCTGTTGCCCGCTACCGACTGGAGTTGTCCCAGTCGCAGGATCAGTTGCTTTCAATGGAGGAGGTGAAGCAAAGCGCTGCCCTGCAGTGCAGTACCACCAGGGAGAGCCTGGACACCACTCAGAGCCAGCTCGCAGACCTCAACGATCAGGTGACACGTCTCAACTACTTGCTTGAGGAAGAAAAGAGGAAGAGGAGGCTGGCAGAGGAGCGCTACACTCAGCAGCAGGAAGAGTACGATTCGGTGCTGAGGAAGAGGCAGAAGGAGCTGGAGACGGTCAGCTGGTCCAAGATGGAGGTGGAGAAGAGTGTGGCAAGTAGGGATCATGAGATTGAACAGCTGCGGCGGCAGCTGGCTGAGGAGGCAGGAAGGGTCAAGGAGCTACAGAAGGAGATGTCAAAGGTAAGAAGCCAATGCAGTACGGAAATCAATAACTTAAAGCTCACCTACGAATCCCAGATCCATGTCAGCCGCACAGACATCCAGAGGCTGGCATCCCAAAGGGAGGAGGATACAGCTGAGCTCCAGCGGCAGTATGACAGAATGGTGGCAGAAAGGAGGAATCTGGAGGAGGACGTCCTGAGGCTCAGGATGTCTATCAACGACGCAGAGGAACAAAGAAATAGGGCAGAGGAAGAAGCTCACAGTCAGCGTGCTGTCATCACAGAGGAAGGACGCAGGAGGAGAGAACTGGAAAGTCAGATGGAGGCGCTGATGAGGCAGAGAGATGAGGAAAGAAGCCAGTATGCAGAGGAGCTGGCTGAAGTCATGAAGAGCCTACAGGAGAAGAGTGAGGAGCTGGCCTACATCACACACAGTCTGGAGGAGGAGACTCGCAGGAGGAAAACTATAGAGGAGGGTCAAGGTGTGCTTGAACAGACTTTGTCCCAGATGCAGGTGAAGCTAACCAGTTCATCAGTGGTTGCGACCCAGCTGGGGGAGTGCCAGGACGCGCTTGAGAAGATGCGTTTGGAGCTGGAGAGGGAGAAGAGGGAGAGAAGCAGATTAGAACAGAACATGAGCAGGTTACAGGGGCGCATGAAGGACCTTCAGGAGGTGAGAGATGGGCTGGAGAGCCAAGTGGAGAATCTGAGGAGGTCTAACCAAGAGGAGGTGACCAGAAGAAGACAGCTAGAAACAGAGCTGGAAAATACCACAATAGCAATGAAAGACTACACCAGCACCATTATGGCACTACGCCAGAGCCAAGACCAAGCCAGCATGTCAGAAAAGAGGAATAAAGAAGAGTGTCTTAGGTTGCAGGAAGAGCTGGATAGAAGCTTGAGACAAAACAACACCTCTGCAGAGCGCATGACACAGCTGAGTGCAGAGCTGAAAGCCCTGCAACAACAGCTCCTCCAGGAGCAGGCCAGAGTCAAAGAGGCAAACCTCAGGAATGAGAGTCTTTACAGAACTTCAGAGGAGAGAAGTAAGGCACTGAATGAGAACACTGCTGAGCTTCAAAAGCTGAAAGAGATGGTAGAAACCCAGACCAAGGAGAGGTTGAAGCTGGAGGAAGAACTAAGGGCAGTACGACATGATAAAGAGGAACTCTTGAGATCCAAACAGGAATGTAATGATGAGCTCTCCTCCCAGATTACTGCCCTGGAACTGCAGCTGCAGGACAGTGAGCGCAGCAGTATAGATTACCGCAACCTGGTCTCAGAGCTCTCCTCGGAGAGGGAGAAACTCAAGATGGAGACTGAGAAAATACAAAGCCAGGCCACCGAGGTACATGGAAGTTTGGCACTTAGTCGTGGACTGCTCTCATCTTTCCAAATCAGAGTCCTAATTTGGATCAATCAAGTAGCAATAACTGTCTTTAGGCAAACGTTGGCTTGCATGCTGGAACCCCTCTAGACCCTCTATAGATTACCCACTCGGTAACTCTGATTTGAACACATACATTTGTATGTGTTTGAATCAACTTGCATGTCAGACACTTGCATGCAAACATACTCTGTGCCTCTCTGCCTGCTGATCCCCACTGTGTCCCTGCCCCCACTGTGCAATGTGCAGTCTGCATGCTTTATCGCCTTTACTTCTTTTGGGCAGAATGATCAACACCATCAGTGACATCATTACCACTGGTCCAGTTTGATTATTGTTTGTTGTATTATTGTAGCATCTTAATTGTCTTTAAGACACATTTTGTAAACTTGTAAAAACAGCACTGATATACGCTTAAAATATTAATATTAATATTATTACTAGTCAATCAAGATTGGTGCACATCTATCTCTTGGCATTATTTAATTGTGCTGTTTTGCAAATTTACAGAATGTATTCCAATCTGAACAAAGTAATAGATAAAATAGTTGGTCTGCTTATTTTTGTAGTTGCAGTTGCTAGAAACAATGTAGTGTCAAAATAGTTTGTCTGCAAGATTTGGAATGTTTTTTTATTTTAATTTTCTTTAGAAAATGACTACTGTTATGTCATTACCTTATTATTATTATTATCATTTACTTCCCAGTCTTGTAAGACACTGTCTTGTTTTCTGATGGGAAATCTAAAAGAAAATTAGAATCCGTTGCTAACTTACCAAAGCAAATGATATTTTGGAGGATAGCACACAGACTTGCTCTTTATGTGTTTTGACGACTAATATAATAAGGAACATCTTTTGTTTATTCAATTGTTGCACATTTAACACTGTGCCATCTTGTGGTAGTCGATTTTGCCACATTGTGAATTAAAACAGATTAAAGATAGGAGCTACACAGAGAGCAGAAACATTAAATTTGCAACGTCATTTCCTTTAATTAAACTGAGAGTCAAAATTGTGGACCTTCTTTTAGTATTAGTAAAAATTAATGTGTGCTGTACTCCTTGATACCACCTTGATAGTTCAATAGCAACAGTTCAAACCTACTGAGTTTGATATGCAGTTAATTATGGTAGTAGCATGATAATTTGTGATTTCAGTTTTATTCTGATCTAAATCTGTTCTATCTCAGTGTCATCGGTTGTTTGATTGTATACAATGATGTAAAATGCAGAAATGTATGGTTCTTGATATACAGTAGATTTATCAATGTATTTTTGAGTTGACTAACCTTTTGTCTCTCTGCTTTCTCTGCTTTTTTCCTTTCCTACAGACAACAGCCACAATGCAATCCATTAAGTCTCAGTACAATGAGATTGTGATGGAGAGAGATGCTCTGTTGATGAAACTGAAGTTGTCCGAAAGTGACAGAGATCGCCTTCAAAAGCTAGAGGAGGAACTCAGTCACATTAAACTGTCCCTAGAGACAGAGCTTCGCAGTAAGCAACGCATACAAGAGGAGAACGAGAGGATGAAGAGGGATTTAGGTTACTGGAAGGACCAGTATGAAAGTAAGCAGGGCCTAATCAGGCAATGTGACACAGACAAGGAACGTCTGGAAAGGGAAAAGAGCTCTTTGAAAACTGAGATAGAGAGGCTGATGAGGGAACTCAGGGAGCTTGAGGAGTCATATAAAAGTAAGCTGTCGGCCATCCAGAAAGAACTACGAGAAGTAACCATTGTCAGACAAACCATGGAAACTGAGCTGAAGAGAGCTAAAGAACCCCCACCCTTGGATGGCTCCACTGTGATTTTTGATGGAGTCCGCAAGTCAGTCACAGCAAACCAGTTGCTTGACTGTGGTGTTTTAGATAAACCAACATTTAGCCAGCTTGTGAAGGGGCATAAGACTGTGCCTGATGTGTCTGTTGACAAAAAAATCAGTCTAAAAGGGACAGGCCCAATAGCTGGGGTGGTAATTGAAGGTCCAAAAGGTCCAGGGTCTATAACTGGAGTCCTTTGCAAAATGACTCTCACTGAAGCCAAGAGAGAGAATCTCCTGCCACCAGATAGCGTAGGACTGCTATTGGATGCTCAGGCTGCCACAGGCCACATAATTGACCCCAAGACGAATAAGAAGTTGACAGTTGAAGAGGCATTAAATCAAGGTGTGATTGATGAAGAGGACAGAGAGAGGTTGCTAGCAGCAGAGGCTGCAGCTGTGGGATATAGTGGTCCTGGCACTAGCAAACCCCTTTCAGTATTTGAGGCCATGAAGAGAGGACTGATTGACAAGAACACAGCACTGCGTCTGCTACAAGCCCAGGAGTCTGTGGGGGGCATCCTAGATCCCATACTCAGTGTGTTCCTTCCCAAAGACACAGCCATTGAGCGCAACTTAATTGATGATGACATATATCGTGCTCTGAATCAGAGGCCTGAGCTCTACCTGGACCCAGAAAGTGAAGATGGTGTAACCTATATGTCAATGAAGAGAAGATGTAAGGTAGAGCTACACACAGGCCTTCTCCTTCTTCCTATCCCTGAGAAGGTAGACCCCTCAAAACTTGTCTTTGATGGTGTTCGGAAACCTGTCACAGCCAAGCAGCTGGTTGACTGTGGTGTGCTGGACAAGCCATCATTTAAAGATCTAGAAAAGGGGAAGAAAACTGTCCCAGAGGTCTCTGTAGACAAAAACGTTAATCTGAAGGGGACTGGGCCTATTGCTGGGGTTATAGCTGGGAGTCAAGGCAAAATGTCTTTGTCAGAAGCCAAGAAAAAGATGCTGCTGCCCGAAGATAGTGCTGATTTACTACTGGAAGCACAGGCTGCCACAGGTCACATCATTGACCCCAGAACTAATCAGAAGCTGACAGTAGAGGAGGCTTGCACCAGAGGGGTGGTGGATATTAGGGATCGAGATAAATTATTGGCAGCAGAGGCTGCTGCTGTGGGATACAAGGATCCTAGAGCAGCCAAACCTCTCTCAGTGTTCGAAGCCATGAAGAAGGGAATAATCGACAGGAAGACTGGGCTACGCCTGCTGCAGGCTCAGGAGTCTGTGGGAGGCATTCTAGATCCTAATCTTAGTGTGTTCCTCCCTAAAGATACAGCTATCAAGCGCAACCTTTTGGATGAAAACCTCCGTCAAGCTTTGAACCAGAGTCCTGAGTGTTACCTTGACCCAGAAACTGAGCAAGATGCCACTTATGGGGCATTGAAGAAAAGATGCAAGACAGAACCTCACACAGGTCTGCTGCTTTTGCCAATCACTGAAAAGCTAGACCCTTCCACACTGATCTTTGATGGTGTCCGTAAGCCAGTAACAGCACAGCAGTTGCTTGATTGTGGGGTCCTGGACAAACCAACATTCAACCAACTAATGAAGGGGGAGAAAACGGTCCCAGAGGTGTCTATGGATAAAAAGGTATTTTTAAAGGGGACAGGATCAATCGCTGGTATTGGAGTTGGACCTTTAGGGAAAATTTCTTTGTCAGAAGCCAAGAAACAGATGCTGCTGCCTGCAGATAGTGCAGATTTGCTACTAGATGCCCAGGCTGCCACAGGCCACATCATTGACCCGACAAGCAATCAAAAGTTGACAGTAGAGGAAGCATGTGTCAGAGGAGTGGTGGATATTAGGGATCGAGACAGACTCTTAGCAGCAGAAGCTGCTGCTGTGGGCTTCCGGGATCCTAGCACAGCTGAGCCTATTGCAGTGTTTGAGGCAATGAAGAAGGGACTACTTGACAGGAAGACTGGGCTACGGCTGTTGCAGGCCCAGGAGTCTGCAGGAGGCATTCTGGATCCCAACCTCAGCGTGTTCCTTCCTAAAGACACAGCTATAAAGCGCAACCTTTTGGATGAGGACCTCTGTCGTGCTCTAAACCAGAGGCCCCAGTGTTACCTTGACCCAGACACTGAGCGTGATACCAGCTATGGGGCTTTAAAGAAAAAATGCAAAACAGAGTCTTACACAGGCCTGATACTTTTGCCAATCACTGAGAGAAAAGACCCTTCCACACTGCTCTTTGATGGTGTCCGTAAGCCAGTGACAGCACAGCAGTTGCTCGATTGTGGGGTCCTTGACAAGCCAACATTTAACCAGCTAGTGAAAGGAGAGAAAACTGTTCCAACGGTGTCTGGGGAAAAGCTGGTCTATCTAAAGGGGACTGGACCCATTGCTGGGGTTGTACCTGGACGTCAAGGAAAAATGTCTTTGTCAGAAGCCAAGAAACAAAAGCTCCTGTCCGAAGATAGTGCAGCTTTGCTATTGGAAGCCCAGGCTGCCACAGGCCACATCATTGACCCTAAAACCAATCAGAAGCTGACAGTAGAGGAGGCATGTGCCAGAGGGCTGGTGGATATTCAGGATCGAGACAGATTATTGGCAGCAGAAGCTGCTGCTGTGGGATACAAAGATCCTCATGCAGCCAAGCCTCTTTCAGTGTTTGAGGCCATGAAGAAGGGAATAATTGACAGGAAGACTGCAGTACACCTACTGCAGGCCCAGGAGTCTGTGGGAGGCATTCTAGATCCTAATCTTAGTGTGTTCCTCCCCAAAGATACAGCTATCAAGCGCAACCTTTTGGATGAAAACCTCCTTCATGCTCTGAAGCGGAGTGCTTCTTACCTTGACCCAGAAACTGAGCATGATGTCAGCTATTGGGCTTTGAAGGAAAGATGTAAGACAGAGCCTCACACAGGCTTACAACTCCTGCCAGTCTCTGAGAAGGTTGACCCCTCCAAACTACTCTTTGATGGTGTCCGTAAGACAGTCACAGCACAACAGTTGCTTGATTGTGGGGTCCTGGACAAACCAACATTTAACCAACTAGTGAAGGGGGAGAGAACTGTCTCAGAGGTGTCTGTGGATAAGAAGGTCTTTCTGAAGGGAACAGGGTCAATTGCTGGTGTTGCAGCTGGACCTTTGGGAAAAATGTCCTTTACAGATGCAAAGAAACAGAAAATTATGTCTTCTGACAGTGCTGACATGCTACTGTATGGTCAGGCAGCCACAGGCCACATCATTGACCCCAGAACTAATCAGAAACTCACAGTAAAAGAAGCATGTGCTAGAGGAGTAATAGATAAGGAGGATGAATCAAAGTTGTTTGCAGCGGAAGCTGCTGCTATAGGTTACAGAGACCCAAATTCTGCCAATCTCCTGTCAGCTGGCCAGGCCATGAAGAAGGGATTAATTGACAGGGTAACAGCTCTACGTATACTTCAGGCTCAACAGTCTGTAGGGGGTATTTTGGACCCTACCCTGAGTGTATTCCTACCCAAAGACATCGCTATGGATAGGAATCTCATAGATAGGGACCTATACCAGGCCCTGAATCAGTATCCTGAGTGCTATCTGGACCCAGACACCCAACAAGCAACTACATATGTATCTCTGAAGAAAATATGCAAAGCAGATCCAAGCACAGGTCTTTTGTTTCTTCCTGAACCTAAAAAGCCAATAACTGTCCAGGGGCTCAGGGGCCAGGTATCAGTTATGGATCTGGTGGATGCAAACCTGCTGAAATGTTCTGATATGGACCAACTAAAGCAGGGCAGATTGACGAGCCGGGACATTGAAGACCGTCTGCGCCCATACCTGAGAGGTTCTACCTGTATAGCAGGAGTTTATGATGAGGCCAATGAAAAGATGATAACCATCTATCAGGCCATGAAAGAAGGATTGTTGCGCCCTGGGACCACTCTGGAATTGCTTGAGGCCCAGGCTGCCTCAGGCTTTATAGTTGATCCGGTTAACAACACCTACCTGACTGTTAGTGATGCCTACAATAAAAGACTGTTTGGGCCAGAGTTTAAGGACAACCTGCTATCAGCAGAGAGGGCTGTGACTGGTTACAAACTTCCTGGGACAGACAAGACTATCTCACTCTTTCAGGCCATAGAAAGAAGTCTTGTGGAAAAGGGTCATGGCATCCGTCTGCTAGAGGCCCAGATTGCCAGTGGTGGTATCATTGATCCTGAACACAGCCATCGTATTGATGTGAATGTAGCCTACAAGAGAGGTTACTTTGATGAGAAAATGAACAAGATCCTGACTGATCAGAGCGTTGACTCTAAGGGTTTCTTTGACCCTAACACAGAGGAAAACCTAACCTATCTGGAGCTCAAGAAACGCTGTATCACAGATAAGAAGACTGGACTCATCCTTTTGCCTATCATGGACAAGAAAAAGCTAGAGTCGACTCAGAAGAACACTCTGAGAAAGAGGAGAGTGGTAATTGTGGACCCAGAAACTAATAAAGAGATGACAGTACGTGAAGCGTATGACAAAGGGTATATTGACTATGACACCTTCCAGGAGCTGTCTGAACAGGAGTGTGAGTGGGAAGAGATCACTATCACTGCTCCAGATGGTTCCACACGGTTTGTTATCATTGACAAAAAGACTGGAAGACAGTATGACATTACCGAGCTACTTGAAAAGGGAGTAATTAATCAATCAGAACTAGATCAGTACAGATCCCGTACCATTACCCTTACTCAGTTTGCAGATATCATCACTGACAAGACCAAACATGGATCATCATCATTTTCAACTGCAAGACCATCAGCAGCCTCAGGTACATCCTCAGTGAAATCATCATCATCAGCTTCAAGATCATCAGCAGCCACAGGTACATCTTCAATGACATCATCATCAACTTTAAGAACATCAGAAGTCTCAGTTCCACCATCCGTGACATCATCATCATCATCATCATCATCACTCCTGTCAAGACCCTTATCACCTACACTCACCAAGATGACCACAACAAGAACTACCACTGTCACAAGTGGCGCAGTAAGCAGTTTATCTCGAGACTCACCTGACAGCTTTAGGAATATATGCAGTGTGTCTATCAGTTTGGCCGCCCCTGTCGAAACTGTGTGTGAACAGGAACCTGTGGGTGCCATCTTTGACACAGAGGCTCTAGAGAAGATATCCATCACAGAGGCTAAAAATCGTGGTCTGGTGGATTCCATCACTGCCCAGAGACTACTGGAGGCCCAGGCCTGCACTGGAGGAATCATCAATCCCACAAATGGCCAGAGGTTTGGCATCAAAGAGGCCTCTCGCCTGGGTATAATAAACGAAGACATGGTCGCTTTGCTAAAGCCTGCTCAGAAAGCCTACATTGGCTTTGAGGATGTAAAAACCAGGAAGAAGATGTCTGCTGCTGAGGCTTTGAAGGAGATGTGGTTGCCATATGAGGCAGGGATGAGGTTCATGGAGTTCCAATATATAACAGGGGGGCTTTATGACCCAGAAAAGGGCTGTAGAAGATCCATAGAGGATGCTTTGAAAATGGGCTGGCTGGATGGGAGAGCAGCCCAGAAGCTCCAAGACACTCATCACATAAAGATACTGACCTGCCCCAAGAGCAAACTTAAGATATCTTACAAGGAGGCTCTGGACAACTGCATGGTGGAGGAAAAAACTGGGGTGAAAATGCTCCAGGCATCATCTGTGTCCTCCAGAGGAATCAGCAGTCCTTACAATGTCTCCTCTGCCCCGGGATCCAGTACTGGATCCAGGAGTGGCTCACGACGAAGCTCCCGCAGAAGCAGCGTGGACTTGGGCTCCCCCTCCTCCTTCTCATCAGCTAATCGCCACTTTCAGACTAGCTACACCTCCTACACATCCACCAAATAAATCAAGAAAAAAGGTCCTGCACATTTATGCTTTTCTTGCAAATGAATCAGATTTTGTTAGGACTATTTTGATTGTTCAGACAAAACGAAATTGAGAATAAGTAAAGAAAATGTGTGTTGTATATGAGGATACAAAATATCTTTTGCATAGTTTTAGATTTTAGCTTTGGTGTTGCTATCCTTTTGAAAATGATGTTGTCCAAATGATCATGAAAATTAACACTACCAAGATATCTTTGTGGAAATGGGGCGAAAGTATTAATGGCAGCCATCTTAAGGTATTTGGATTAAAAATAAAAAGTGTGTAATTGTTGGTGCTTCTAAAATAGGTCTAAAATGATTGCCATATTCTTGCATACACATATTTCTAATGTATTTTTCAAAATCGTCATGGAATGTAATTTCATTTTACGCTCTGCATTGGTAACATAATGGTATTATGTTAACATTTATTTGACATCTAAAATGCCTGTTTTGTTAGGGGATGGATGCAAGGTTGGGTGATATATATTTGCTTTTTGCTATTTTTTTTCTTACTGAATCAGTTGTTAATCATTGGTTTCTTGCTGTTTAGTGCTTGTTTTGTAACAGTTTCTTAATATCTCAAAATAAAAGCAAAAGTCTTTTGCTCATATGGTTTCACGACTGTTCTTATTCATAGCAATTTCTAATTGTACTAATAAAACTTTTAATTATAGAAAAGGATACTGTTATGAAAATATAATTTCAGTTTGGTTACAAATAATCAAATTTAAAGACAAGTCATCATCATAAAATTAAAAAGCTAAATATGCATTAGTATCATATTTCAGTCAGGACCACTTTCGTCAAAATATCTTATATTCCAAGCAGAATTTACATTTGGCGGTATGGCTCTGTTCTGGGACCTCCTTGTCCTTCCACGTGCCTATGTGGAAAACCTTAAGGCAGGGAGAGCACACCTCCCTGCCCTTCCATGTGCCTACATGGAAAAGTTTAAGACAAGGAGAGCGGCAGCAGAGACCCCCCAGGGTACAGAACAGAGCAAGCATCAATGGCAATCAGAAAATGACATTGATTAATTAGAAACAACATAAAAAGGAGGAGCTGGGGTGGAGGTGGGTGCAAAAGGCTTGTAGAGGGAGCAGCAGAGATAGGCAGGCAGGCTAAAGCAGCTTAAATAAGGCGCCATGCATGATGTTTGCCAATTGGATGCTTGAGGAAATCAGGTGAGCTGTC
>NW_026136718.1:3167682-3645182 GCF_905237075.1 Dicentrarchus labrax | reverse complement strand
AAACAATTTTAAACAATTTAAACAAAAGTAGATGAAATAAATTAAAATATGAGACACGTTTCAGTGTTTTCTGTGAGCAGTGGCAGCTTCTGCTCCCGTCTGATACGTACGATACGGACGCGTTGTTTCAGGATGAAGAGAACGAGGACTTCCTCTCCATCAGTCGAGCCATGGAGGAGATCGTAGATGATCCCATCGACTGCTACTGGCTGATCAAGTGTTTCGTCAATCAGTTCCACACAAAGTTTGGAGACTCAGTTCCCCACCTGGTGAGTGTCCCATTTAGCTCAAATGAAAAATATATCACCTGTAAAAATGTTGTTTCAGCTTTCAGTTACTTTGTGTGGTCTTCATCAATGGATGAAATATGCTTTAAATAAGCAAATCTCATACATTTTCAGTCTCCATGCTGAGACTTTCTCAGCAAGTTTATTACCAGTAAAATCAGGATCATAGAACAAAAATAAGAAACTTAAATTAAGTGAAATTGAAGATGGAAAGTATACGAGGAATCATGGTGCAAATTTAGTTTCTAAAACGTCAGAATTGATGTAACAAAGTTCTCAGCAGTCAGGAGTTCGGCTCACATTATTTTTCAATTTGCGTCACTATGAATTGAGACTTTGTTGCTTCCTGCTGTTGTGCTCCGGTGCAGCCGAAGAGCCTGGAGCATTATCTGAGTCAGGAGGAGCCTCGGCTGCTGAACCATCTGAAGAACAGCGGATCCCTGGCTCAGCTGCCCTACGGCCTCTGGTTCAGACGCTGCTTCGCTGGCTGCCTGCCCGAATCCAGCCTGCAGAGGTCAGTTTACCGTTCACGGCGCTGATCATCACATCTGCACGCTTTCGGTAAACCAACAGAGCGAGGGTTCACACATTCCTGTTTTATCCTCAGCAGAATGGGATTATCAAAATCCTTCCCTGCAGCTGCTTTTAAAGATCTTCAAACCACATTTCTGCCTAAATCTGTGCAGCTGATTCACGCTGGGATTAAACTACATTTACAGATTTAATAATCCAGGGGGGCCTTCAGTGTCTGCCACGACTCCAAGAGACGTCTCAGACTACTTGTTAGACCCTGATCAGTCTTTGCTGAAGTGATCAGGCAGTAACATATTAGTACTGATAATTATTGTTATGGAGGATGTTGTAAACTTTATCAAAAACGTCTGTCAGGCTGATCTGATCCTGATCTTAGGAAGCACTCAGATATGCAGCTGCCAGAAGGATGTCAATGATTTTTTTTTTTACTGGAGCCCTGCTACACAAGGAAGAACTAGCATTGATAAAGTTTTAAAGAAATTCTAGGTAAAGCGATTCCAACACACTTTTTCCCTTGAGTATTTCCTCTTCCTCGGGGCAGAAGGGGGAGGAGAAGCTTTCTTTTCTCTGTCTGAAAACAGAATCCAGTTGATATCCAGCACTAACTTCTTATTCCAGCTGGGATTTGTGTGTCAGCTAACATTAAAAGACTTGCCCACAGATATTCGGTTTACTTCTGTTGTTGTGACGTTAGCTTTAGTGGCAGGAGAGTACGTGAGCTGGTGCTCTGGGAAACCCTTTCATCCTCTCTGCATGTTAGCGGCAACTTCAGCAACATAGCTAGTTAGTTGCTGTCCTTGCTGTGTCCCTGTTCACAATATATCATGGTGTTTGACTTTTTAACTTTGCAATGCCTGGTGCAGTGGTGTTGTTTACCAAAGGAAACAAATACACTGCAGAATATTTAAACTTGTTGCTTAGGACAAACATGTCTGAAAGCTACAGATTGAGTGAGAGTCAAGAGACAGCTGTCCCCTTTGTCTGAATGCACTGTTATTAAAGTCAACCTTAAATTCGCGACCCCATTTAAATGAACTGTGATTGTTTTTAGGGTGTGGGACAAGGTGATCAGTGGCTCCTGTAAGATCCTGGTGTTTGTGGCGCTGGAGATTCTGCTCAGCTACAAGATCATACTGATGGGCATCAACCGGCCTGAAGGCATCATCAAGTTTCTGTGCAACGTGAGTAACTGACGGCGCAACAGTGTCACGTTATAGAGTGCTGCAGGGGTGACGTATTTCTGTAGGCCAGCCTGGAAGCTTCGCCCTGGTTCCTTCAACAAAAAGCCAATGGGATGATTACAGATAGTTAGCTCTGTGGCAAACAGAAGTTTATGATACTTGCATGTTTTTTTCAGCAAGATAATCAAACAAATTAACTTTTATATTGTATTTTTGAAGCATAAATTTGAAGTAAAAACATTAGGCAACTAGTGAGTAGGTAAGTTTCCATGTTCGGCGTGACATTTAATGTCACCAACAACCTCTGTAGTCTTTCTTTTGACACTTAAAAGCTTCAAAATTGATGTGTGGCTTATTTATTTATGTATTTTATGTCGAACAAAATGTGAAAATCTCTTAAAGCTTGTGTTAACCACAGACCTTATTTCATGCATCTCATTCAGAAAACCCACTGACTTTGATAAGAAGGAACCAGAAGTGCTAAAATACTAACTCACTTCCCGGTTTTTGAACTCATTCCTGTTGTCCACCAAACAGAGATGCATTGTTTGTCGTCCTCTTAGTAGGCGCCCTTGTAAAAACCTCACACCAACTTTTCCCTTCCAGATACCGCAGGAAAACACAGACGCCATTGTGACCAAAGCCATCGACTTGTGGCACAAATATTGCGGCACTCCGATGCACGCTGTGTAGCCACACGGAGCTCCACACACACCTAGAGGGGAACCGCTTTCCCAGGATGCACCTCTTAACTCCTCCGAGAGACTAACAGACTGTGGCGTTCGGTGTCAGTGGGGATTCATCTCTGCATGACTGAACCGAAAACTCATCACAGGCAACTTTCAGTAAGCCAGAGGAGCCGGGAGCCACTCTTCATTGACAATTCCCAGCTTTCACCAGAGTACGTGGAAAGGACTCGACTGCATGAACACTGGAAACAGCTGCTACACGGAGCGGATGCAAAGAAAAAAAAACCTGTTTGGAAAAAGGCAAGGAAGCATAAACTTATTTTTTAATAAGTTTCTTTCTTTAAGAAACTGCATACATCATAGAAGACTCACAATAAATTAATACTCACATGCAGTTTTTTCTGCTTTACAAAAAAAACATTTGAAAAGTCTTGCTTACTTTCTTTACTATGTACAAGTCTTATAATTCTGAGAATATTTTTCTCCCAAAACATTTTTAAACATACAAGAGACAGTCATATTACCGACGCTTGTACATACACACACACTCACTCAGACACACAGTCATAACACACACAACAGATGAACCAGTTCTCCCAATAATGTGGTCAGAAACCGCCAATTCATGAACCTAACATGGACTGTAAACAATAAAAAACTCATGTGGCAGGGTTTTCGTATTCTGTACCGCCAAAGGTTCATCTCAAACAATAAAAAAATGAAATAAAAAGTCTTCTTTCTTGTAGTTCGGCAGAGAGTTCGGCAACATTTTACTGTGTCTACAGATAATATTCTGTATCAAATGAAACTAGTTAATTTGGCAACTTTTAAATCCCTGTAAACAATACTGTAGGCACAGTGACTGTGGCGTTACTGAACTCTCAACAGCAGTCACTCTGGGATGCATTCAAGATCGCGACTTCCACAGCAAGTCAAGTTGCTTTGGTTTAAAATGGCCGTCTGAAAAGGGTTTCTGAGCTCTTGAATGCAGCCCATAAACAAACGGAAAATCTGAAATTATTGCTCAGTTGATTGGTGTGATTGTGTTCGAGGATATTTGTTTTACTGTTACTGGCTTGCAGAGAGAATTTGGGGATTTTGATTCGGATTTTAGGAGATTTTGGCTTTAAGATTCAGCTGCCTGCAACAGCATAAGCTGTTATAAATATTTAAATTCCTCTGGCTAAATGAGATAAACGATCATCGAGTTGTCGTCTGTGGAGAAACACTGTGCCAACACAAGTTTTTGTGCCCCCCAGGAAAGATTAAGTCCAGCTGAGAAAGGAGAGGGAGAACACGTGAAAGGCAAGAAAACAATCCCTGTGTAAAAAAACCAGAAAAATGAAGTCCCATCTTCACCTCCTACCGTTCCCATCCTCCAAATTGGCACAGATTCTGTTTGACTCCCAAAAGCAAAGTAAACAAATCGCCACCTCTCCATCATAAAAAAAGGACAAATAAAAGCTTTTGAATATCAAGAGGTCTGTAAAATCTGACGGGAGCCGCCAGTGCAGAGTTGAATCCATCTGTACTTGTAGAAGTGTTTGCTCCCGTTTCCTGTGCTGGCTGCAGCACACGGGTCGTGTCCAGTCTGTCAGTGTGAAGTCGACGCTGGAAAGAGGAGCAGGTAGCAGTACGAGGGCAGCAGGTAGCGGTCTGAACACTTGAGGCTCGGTGTGGGAGTGTGAAAGCCTGGCCGAAGGTCTGGCTCGACCACTTTACGGCCGATGGAACCTGCAGGATGACAGAGAGGAAGTGAGCTTTAGGTTTGTCAGGTGGTTTTTCACTTTAGTCCAGAATTAAAGGTCCAGTGTGTAACATTTTATTAATTTATGTTTTATGAAAACATAAATATAGAGAAAAATAGACAATAAGAATCACTGTATTTTTGTTACCTTAGAACAGTGGTTCCCAACCTTCTCCCCCTTTTCTATCAGAGTAAACTGACGACTGATAAACTGCACAATGAACCCAAACAGTGAACACAATAACTGCAGGAAGTTTGTGCAAAACGAGCGATTTGGAGGAAGTTCTAGTAGATTATTTCCTGTGAATGTTGAACTGATATTTTTTATTTTACAAAAGTCTCTGTATTATATATTTTCTTTAATTTTTTGCTGTCAAACACACTAAATAGACACTTTTTTGACAGATTTCAGTGTTTTCTTCTCCCTGACACTCGGCCATTTGTTCTATTAGCTTAGTACTTTTCTAATGCAGGACGAGGCTGTTTATCAGAGAGTGAAGGCTCTGAATATAGCTTGTGTGAGATATTGTTCGGAGATGTATGATCTGTATGATATAGAAGTTTTCTTACACGCCTTAAAATGAAGAAGGTCACGTGAGCTACAATCACTTAGTCTGAGTGCAAATGCCAGCACTGGCAGCTATTTTACCACCAGTCTGTTGACACTTCAGTAGCTCTGCAGAGTGGGAGATACGGCAGCTGTCAGAAATTCCAATTTGAACAGTTTTCACACTCGGCTGCTCACAATTATAGTGTGAACAATGTGACAGTAACGCAGTGTAAGTACAGCTGAGGCTGACAAAGAGAGCAGCTTAAACTGATAAAGGCTGAGCCAAGTCTAACAATGTAATCTGAGATTTCGTACAGAGGATAATCCCTTTACATTTTACTCTGGCACCGCACTCGGGACAAACTTTTCAAACAGTCTGAAAGAAAAGTTGTCTCTCACATTTGAATCCATCTGACAGTTATCTCATAACTCTGCCTTACCTGGTAAAATGGCGGCTCGACTCATGCACCTCCATCTCTGTGCTTTTAAACTCGTTCAGCTCCTTCCTGATGGCAGCCTGAACACACAAAGCGACACACATTTGCATGCAGTGTATATGTACAGACTCGTTGAATCCAGAGTTAGCGAAGCATTGTTTGAGTATGCTGTGTGTGTTCAGTTAACCTTATCAGCAGCTGTTAGCCGGGTCCATGGCTTGTCTGCTCTCCTGTCGTAGTCCTGAGCCTCGGCGACCTCCACGTAGTCACTGAAGCGGATGAGGATCTTCGCCTCCCTCAGCTCCTCCACTGTGGGCCTCTGGCTGAGCTAGAGGAGGAAAGAAAGGAGCAGCGTCAGTCCGATCATCATCCTGCAACGTGCACGCTGAGGAATGAAAGCTGATGTTCTTGAGAAGAAAGTAGCTGCTACCTTTGTTAGAAAATATGGGAAAAGCAATGAATATATATTTATGGTTTTAAATCTTCTTTTTGCTTATTTTTTCTTTGTATAACTTGAGTTGAATAATCAATAAAATGAAAGCAGACAGAGGTTGCATAACTCTGGCAAGAAGGCACAACGTTGTACGTTTTTATTTGAATTAATAGAAAATGCTTACTTTATTTAAAAATACCACTAGACTCATTTTTTTTTTCTTCATTTGTCTTTAAATGTAAATAAATCTCTTAAAAATTATTATATCTGCACCTCGATCACCTCTAAAAAACAAAATAACTCGTTCCTTGGCTCATTCCCATTTCCCACCAAATTCAATTCATTTTTGAGATGATCATATAATGATATTAATAATAATAATAATAATAATAATCTTTATTGATAGAGCACTTTTAAAACCAATGTTACATGTAGAGCCTAAACAGTAATCAGTAAAATCTTCAAATCAATTCTAAAACACACTGGCAGCCAGAGATATCCTGCTTAGAGACGAAGTGAAAAACAGACTCAATGACTCATATTAGAAAAAAAAATATATATATATCATTTAAATGAAAAGGGGATGATTTACTGGATGAATTTTAAAGACAAAACGTATAAATAAATATAGAACCAAACCAAGCTGAAGTGATTGTTTCTCTGCGGTGGAAGAGCGGCTTCATCTATCAATACCTGAGTCACTGAGATGGAGACGATCTCTCTCTCTCTCTCTCTCTCTCATATAGAATGAGAGGATGATATAACAGATAATACCATCATCCTTTCAAACGGCTGCAGTCTGAAGGGTGGCAGTCCCGTCACCACGGCAACCACGTTCATATTTCCAGCCGGGGGTCGTGAACCGACCATCTAAACAATTACCACTGATCAAAGACTCCGTGTCCCTCTTACCTTTCTGGACAAATGTCTCTTGATCTCCCTCTTCTCCTCCTGCTCCTCCAGATCGTTTCGAGCTGGCAGGAAGGAGAACGAGAACATAAATCACACACAGAAGAAAGAAATATCCATCGTCACTCTCGCAACTTTACGCAGCGTTACTTACGTTTGAGTATGTTCCTCTGTTCCAGCTCCTCCGCCGTCGGCCGCTGACTCAGCCGTCTGAAAAACAGTGACACGTCTATTTCAGGAAATCAATTTTTATCGTGTGTGTTTTTTTTAAATTTATTTCTAGATCATCGTAATTGTACCTGATTAATGCATAATCTCATCCGGGCTGACTTGCTGACTACCAGTAATCTATTGAGTGAATTTACAGGCTGGGGCTCTGAGGCCGTGCAGCGTTTAATATACGGTTGGGAGGATGATGGATTTATTCTGACCAGAGCAGAGTTGGTGATTGTTAAAACAGTGGAAAGAGTTTTGTTTGAATCAAATTACAATGATCTAAAGGTAAAATGACTGTTTTTGTCTATGGAGTCTGGTGGAGAGCGATAGTGATATTACGGCTGTTTCTGGATAAGGTGTATCTCTGTAATCTGGATTAATGTTAAATATAATTTACGGGCAGACCTAGTATTGACATAAACTCCAGTCTTATTCCTCCTTTTTTTAATGATGAAGTGTCTCAGGTTCATTACGATGCTGAAAGGATTGCTGTGAGTCTGGGAACCCTGATAATGGTTAAAAATGAAGGTTTTAAGAATGATGTCTTTAATATGTGTCTGAGACGATACGTTGTTGAATCAAAAAAAGATGTTTTATGACATAAATAAATGTTTTAGGTCGTTTTAACTTTGAATCTTTCTGCATTAGGAATGTTTAGAGATAACGTTAAATGATTATTGTGGGAAACACTGCTGTATCTGCACATGCTCCCTGCGCTTTCCGCTCTTCTACACACTGTACTCCACTTTCTATTTTCCTCATGTCCAGCTGCTCCTCGGCTTTAATCTTCCTCCCTCCGTTATGACTCATCATCCATCATCTGCTCCCTTCAGCAGCCAGGTCGCATCTATCCCAGCTAACGTGGGTTCAGGCACTTTGCAGGTGACTGGGTCTGCATGCGGAGCAATGTGTGTGCCTGTGCATGTGGGTGTGTGTGTGTGTGTGTGTGTGTGTGTGATACCTGGTCAGTTTGGTGGCTGTTTGTTGTCGGGACTCGAGTCGCTCTTGGTCCGACTGCAGCGGCAGGATGTTCTTCTCCTCCAGCTCCCTCTTCGATGGACGGTTACTCAGCTTGATGGCCAGAGAGTCCTTTCGTAAAACCTTCATGGCCAGTGTGCCTTCGATCATACAAGAGGCAAAGTGGATGTCATTGTATTAACACACGCTGTAACACGCTGTGAGCTTTGTATCCGGCCTGTAGTGAACTCTCACCTTCCACGCTGACTGTAAGGAGCCTGGATACATTTTCTTCCAGTACCTCACATAATTCTGGTGGTTATTTATCACTGCTGCGCTTATTTTTTTTTTTAATTCTTTTTATTTCAGGGTTTTCTTCAAGGCTTCCAGGTAGAAACAGATATATCTAATCTCCGTCTTGTGACCAGTTTAGATTCCAGATAATGACCTAAACAGTTGTCCAACTCTTGTAAGTGCTCGTTTTTCCTGAAGCTCTCATAAAAGTGTAATATGTAGGGATGTAACGACTCACAATACTGGGTTCATGATGTGATTCTTTTTAATAAAATGACACTGAAGATAAATAATGACTGACAAAGATTCTTTTATTTCTCAGACAAAAATAAATGTATTTTCTTTTTCTTCTTCTTCATCAAATTATCTGAGGTAGAGTATAAACTGAGCAAAACATAAATTTGTGAAAATGAAACTGATGTCTCTGTGCCTTGATACAGCTATTGATCCGACTGCCGTAGGACGACAATCAAAAGTAAAATCACGATTAATTTTTCCTCACACCAATTTCAATCTTCACGTATATTTGTGATGCAACTGTCTCGTGATATATTGTTAGATTCCTAGTAATATGATGTAAATAATGTACTGGTCACATTCACCCATTCTCACACACCGACAGCACAGCATCAGGAGCCGTTTGGGGATCGAACCGCCAACCTTCTGATCAGTAACAATGAATGTTGTAATGTTAAGGGAGCTGTTGGCAGTGACGAACCAGTGACGGTGCTTTTTAGCCTCTCTTAGCTCATTATTTTAGTTTTATAGCACATTTCCGGTCTGGTTCAGAGTTTGAAGCAGGAGCAGGCAGCTGTACAAGCTTTGATAAACTCATTGTAACACTGCTCGCTGGTGGAAGCCAAGCGAGCATGTTAGCCATAATATTTGTACAAGGTGATAATATGTCTGTCTGCCCCCTAGTGGCCACATGAAATCAATAATTGCAGCTTAGATTTGTCTTTTGTCCTATAGTTTGACCCTTTCTGTTTGGTGAGATGTCTTTATAATCCTGTCTTGGGTTATTGCTCTTAAGGCACACACCCTTTTCTCCTTTCCTTTATGTATTATGTATTGTGTGTACATTATTTAAATACGCTGAATAAACTACATACATGCTCCTGTGATAAATAATTCACATCACTGATAAACTGCAGCTCGGAGAGCTTCCAGCCATGTGAGACGTCTGTGCTTGTGCAACCATACGGAAACACAACGTAATTCATGTGCACACATATGCACATATATTAGGACGGATTACAACAGCTGGCAGTTACAGGATACAAATTAACACTGGAAAGCCACTTCTGATCAAAGAAGCAGGTGGAAAGAGAAACACCACAGAGAGAATGCAAAACACCTACTTGTAAACAATGTATCATCCTCATCTTCCTCCTCGTCGTCGTCGTCGTCCTCCTCCTCATCGTCTTCTTCTTCCTCCTCCTCTTCCTCCTCGTCGTCCTCGTCCTTGTACATACCGGGCAGGTCCTCGTAGTCCGCCTCGTTGGGGAGGTTCTCTTTGTCGTCGTCACACTCAATCATCACCGTGGGAACAGCGTGCATCATGGAGCTGCGGGGCGGTGGGAAAAAGGGCAAAGGTCAGAGCGGAGGTGTGTGCTCAACGTTGCATGAGGTTGTGAAATAACAGGAGAGCTGCTGCATGTGCATGATCTAGAGTGGGAATACGTGTGAAAAGTCCACCAACATGGCTGTGACCGATGAGACCCTGGAATCATTTGTTTGGTCGTCTATCACTGACCTTAAACTCTAAAAACAAACCATTGGAAAGAAAAGCCCGCAGTTGGAATTAAAACGGTGTAAAATTAAGGAGCGATTTGTAAAAAATAAACTGGTACACACCCAAACAGCACATCAGTAAGCTTTATATGGCCAACAACAGCCGCCTAGAGCAGAGTCAAATGAACCTGCAGACAGGAAACCAATCACACTGATGGATGTGGAGGTGTGAGCTGCTGGAGGAGAGGCGGTGTGACCAGTGTGCCTCCGTTAATAAGAGAGCAGTGGGAGTTTTCCATCCACCTGCAGTCATTTCAGCAGAAACCTGAATGTATATATAGTTTTGTAAATGTCATATTTGGAGATAACTTACTTAAAGGCCTATATTTTATTATCTGAGTCTGAACGCAGTGTAGAAACCGAGCAGAGGCTGTAGCAACAGTCATCATCTAAAATGAAATTAGAGAATATTTGTAAAGCATTGGTTTTAGTTTTCTTGGTCAAAGCTGAGACTAATTTTATTATAAGATCGGATATTTAACCCCAGTAACGCACCTGCTGCTTGACTGTGAAGCAGCGGCAAATGTGTGTAAAATGTCAAACACATGACTGATGTTTTAAATTATAAGTTGACATTACAACTACCACAACTCCCATTGTTCCTTTTTCTTTTTACAACTCTTACTGGAGTTAAACACACAGGTGGAAATTGGAACAATTGTTGTCCTCTTCATTCCTGAAAAGATGCCACGTTTTACACATTTCTTGCTCTGCACCATTGGTTCTCAATAGGTGATAGAGTAAGCAACTAATAAAGGATGGAATTTTAGTGAAATAAACGTCTGAATAAACGAAATAGCATCAGCAAACTCTTCACACCCCACAGTTTGAGAACCATTGCTCTACGCCCTGACCCCTTCTTACTGCAGGTTTCCAGCAGTGTACACACAAACAAACTGTCATAAAAACAGACCAGCATCAGTAAAAGGAATCAATAAGCTCAGAGGAATACGATTCCGACAGATCGGACAACCGGTTCTCGATTATGTGAAATATGATAAGCCGAGTGGAGCACTCTTGGTTCGGATCTCTGCATCAGAACTTCCACAGCGACTCCGACAGTTGGATCCTCACCTCTCGAACCGCTGCATGGTGAGGGCCAGCGTCTTATTGAGTTCCTCTATGATTCTGCTGGGGGGGTGGAGGGAAACGGGCAGCGCCCCATACTGCAGGGAGTGCCCGCCCATTGGAGCATGGCTGGGAGGTGCGGGGCACTTCTGGAAGGCGAGCGAAGAGGGCTCCATGCTCCCTGCAGGTACGGAGATCATGAGCTTTTTTGGAGGTAGAGGAGGAGATAACTTCACCGACATACACGGCAACTTCACCGGGGCACCGTCTGCACAGAGGGGGGAGGATGTTTGAGAGGGTGTGACGTTCATAAACAGAGCCACAGACTTAAATATGAGCAAAGACAAACTTACCTGTCATGTGATTAGGTAGCCTGTTGAAGGGTTTAGGTGGTAGCGCAGGAGGTTGTTTGTGTAGCGTAGGAGGTCTGGAGAGCGTAGATTCAGCGCTTTCAGCCAGATACATACTGGACTTCTTTGTGGGCGGAGCCTGGCTGGACTTCTGGGCGTGGTCCTGCTGAAACGCGCCCTCACTAGGCATCTGAAACTCCAGAGAGCCTGAGGAGGAGAGGGCACAGAGAAAGAAAACAGTCAGACGCTACGATACGAGCTGGGAGATGAGGTGAACAAGGGTGGCGAGGCTCTGCTGCCTACCTACAGCTGCAGCTGCTCCTTCCATCAGCTCAGTACCTTCAGAGTCTGACAGGCCGGAGCCGAGCACCGGAGAGCGCCCGTTCTCCATCTTCACCTCCTCTCGTAAAGCTGGGGAGGCGCCGTCTATACGGACAGGAAAGGATGAACAGGGGGAAGAGGGTTGAAAAGAGGTAAATGGAAGACAATTCAGGGCTGCAAGAAGTGTTGAAGCAAATTACAAGAAAATCAACCACCAACAGTGTTTGTAATCAATTAATCAATAAAGCAAATAATCACGCAAAAAGCTGTTTCCAGATTCTCAAATATCAGCTGCTTTCATTAGTTATGTCCACATGGAGCCCAGGATTCTGATTACAATCAGTTTTAAAAAGCCAAACAGAATAAAAATGTTCCATATAAACACGGAGAAACTCTTAAAGAGCTCTTATTGGACATCTTGACAGAAGGACAACACGAAATTACTAAACAAGTCATAATGAATGAAACCGGGTTGGTGCTGAAGGGTAGCTGCTGAGGAAGACTAAATGCACAATGTATTCCTCACTTTTGTGCACGGCACACAGCTCTCCTGATCAAATGCGTCGGCGAATGTCAACACCAGACCAAAACTAGATCACACCAGATATAAAAAGACCCAAAAACCTTCAATCAGAAGGAACAAATGTGTGCATGTAACTGCAGCTTGAGAGGCAGAGAGAGCAGGGCGTCACGGGTTGGCCGCGGTCGGATAAACATCACTGCTTGGAGGCGTCCAGGCGCACTTCAGCATGGCACCGTTTCACTCTGCCTAGACGTAAGCGCTTATGGGAAAGCCCTAAAAGCTGACTTTTTCTCTGTTGATTGTTAAGTACCAATCTTTTTTAAATCCTCAGTAAAGATATCATTTTTTTCAAAAAATATACTACAAATCTTCTCTTGGAAACAAAAAAACCTGAACTGACAGACTCTGAATATCGTTTTTGCTACCTTTAACATTTTTACTTGCTGAAAAGGACAATATCAGGTCAACTGATTGATCACCTGCTCGTTTCAGCACATGTCAGATTGTATTGATCACTTTTGTTTTCTCACCTTTTTCATAAACCTCCTTCAGCACTCCCTTCTTGATGAGCTCTTCTCTGCTCTGGCGAGTGGACATTTTCCTCTCCAGCACTGGGGGGGGGGGCAGAGGAGACATGGCATCAAATGAACAACTTGTGGATACTTGGAGCGTTTATTAGTGCTGAGGAATGCGTCGGCTGCAGCAGACATCTGTTTAGACTGCTGCCTCCATCGCTGTTGCTACCCAGTAATACTCAAACACATGAACTGTACAGTGTGATGACTGATAAGGAGTTTTATACACACACCTCATTTCATTGTATTAAATTACTGAAGCCACATTTCAAACATGTTTTTGCTTTTTAACTGTAACTTGTATCTTGTAAGTTGGACATGATTTGTTTCAGTTTTCTCACCAGTTCCATTTTAATATCTGCCCACTTTCATCAATGTTCCTTCATTATTCATATTTATCCCTTAGTTCTCTGTAGTGAAATGTTCAGCCGCGGTTCTAGTCAAGTTTTCATTCCCCAGCCTTTAAGTATTATGCCTGCTAATTACATTCAATTCCAACAGTTATCTAAAAGAAATTATCCGCTCATTAACATTACTGCGCCTGGAGTACTTTTCATTAAAACTTGTTGGATGCAGGACGTGTGAATATTATCCACGGCATAACAGCGGATGATAACAATCAGCCAATTAGAAAAAGACCAGAGGTTAGAGCAAAAGGTGAGAAAACAATATGAATCATTGTGGGAGAAAAATTGTGGGAGACTTAAAGCAGGGAAGAAATGGCAGGTCAGCACATAAACAACCACAACTAACCTGCCCTGCAAAGCATTTTTATATTTTATGGCCCAATAAGACCGAAGGTTGTCCTCAGGGCAGTGATAGTACAGACAGGTTGTCAACATGAAGTCATACTCATCTGCCTCAGATGTGCTATATTCTCTGTGCGTAAGCAATATACGTGATTTTATTTCATGATCATATAAAATAAAGGGGAATGTGTTCAGTTCAGCTCAGTTACTAGCCTGGTGTGGGTACACGCTTTGACAAATAAACACAGGTCTCAATTAGAGGCTTTATTTTATAGACAGTCTCTGGATGCGTAAACCCTCCTTAAAGCTCACCAAGTTACTTATTCAATGGCCTAATTTCTAAAGAATAGTCATACTGGTTTGAATAAACAAGTTCTGTGCTGAGCAAAAGTTTTGTGCAAAAGTAATTAAAGGACTGTCTCATATAGAGGCCTGCTCCAAATAAAGGTTGTTTGGGTTCAGTGATTGAAGCGAATAAAAGCCTGGGCTATTAGTTGACGTTTTACGGCATTTACTTATTATTTCTCTTGGCGTTTTTTGGTTGTAAAACTTACAGAATGCACAGAACAGCGTTCCCACTCTTTAAGAAATCATTTCCCAGGACATTTTCTTGACAACACAGGACAGCACTTGCTCAAACTTGCATACGGCTGTTCTCACCACCGTCGATTTTCCGCTCTCTGAATAAACCTTTTTCACAGCAGCCAGCAGGGTGAACACAGGTGTTACCAATGATACTAACAAAGGCTCCGTTTAGTATAGCAGAGCATTTCCACATCCATACTCTGTCTGACCTGAAGGAACGTAGCCTTAATTATCATTGGGTAATTAAACACCTGTGTTTACCCTATATCACTATGTCATGTCAAAAAGGCTGCTGTGAAAAAGTGAGTCCAGTTTTCTTCTAACTGTAACGTTAATTTGGCCACAGCACACGCAAAATACAACTAAAATTTTCCAGGACAACATCCAGGATATCCAGGATATTCCAGGTAAACTAGTCTCTAGAGTTTCAGGTTTTCCAGATTTTCCAGGACAGCTAATTTTCAGATATTTTTGAACCTTACATACCCTCCCCCCACCCCCACAAAAACATACATTAATTTTTCTCTATGAATGCACACATCATTTAATGCACTTGGACTGAGTGATGGCAGGAGCCCAGCAGTAACACATGGCGCTCACAACACGGCTCTACCTGTGTGCACGTGTGCTGTAAAACGTATATAGTGTTTGATTTTCATACGGAGAAAGGGAGCAGGTTTCAGTCACCCGCTGTGACAGCTGGGGGAACAGCTTGGCTGTAGGAAGCCTCTCTGCACCCCCCCTTCGCTGCGTGTTTGTGTCTCTCAGTGAGAACAGGATGTAGAAAAGATTCACCCAGCTGAGAAACAACAACAGCTTCCATTCCTCCGCCCGAATCAGTCGCTTTCCTCCACTTCACAGCTTACTACTGGGTGCATATTGTAGCGGAGAAGCAGACATATGCACCAGCATCCACGTGTCCTCGGGTAGTGGGGCTAACATGGCGCAGACGACGCCGTGGCGCACTGACAATCACCATTTAAAGCTCATTTGTTGCTGCAGTTAACATTCATAATCAAGTCTTCCACAGCTGCTGTGTTTGCATCTCAGATAATTACTGTAATTAACAGCTTTCAGCCACAATGTCTGAACCGAGTATAATAGATGTAAATTGTATAAATTAAGCCTTCCAATTAGCTCAATTTTTCCACAGACTCTAGTTTCTTCCTTTCCTTTCCTATTTTGAATGTTATTTTAACTACCGTGGTCTTATTCTGTCTTTATTATTCAATGGTATTCTGTGAATATGCCTCTTGTATTTTTACATTGATATAAATTGTTCAAGTCATTGTTTAGTTAATTCCTTACTGAGAGAGAATCTTTTTTTATCTGATTCTATTTTTAACTTCTCTGTGAAGGCATCGAATAAGGTTTCAGCCGGTCCCTAAGACCTATTTCACGTCCATACTGGAAAAAAAGTACAAAAGGATATGAAGGAAATCGGTACTGGTTCCATATCGGTTTCGTTTTGTAGTTGAGCAACACTAATTTTTCCTAAAAATATATTTCAAAGCAAAACCGAAAAATGCAACTTAATGCAAGTGACGTTAACTTCATTAATCCGATCGATTTCTAAAGATATTTCTTGGGCTTTTTATTATATTATGGGCCTTTATTTTTAAGACTGTCTATTTGAAGACATTTACTTTATTTCTCCAGTTTGTGGTATGTTTACTTGTAGGAAGGTATTTATATGTAGTGGTGGGTAGAAGGAGACTGTAAATCTTAAATTTAAATAAAATATTGGTTAAAAAAAAGCATTTAAAGACTAAATTAAGCCTAAGATTCAGGTATTAGACTACATAAGACACCGCCAACAGCCAGACCGCCCAGTAGGAGCCAGGCTCATCAGTGCTGATGGTCTGGTTGATGAAGCAGCAGCAGGAGCATTTGACCCGCTGCCACCTGGTGCTTTACCGGCCTTACATAACCATAATCATACAGCCTCTATATCACCCCCTGGTCTGCAGCACAGTCCCCTCTGAGCCGCCATTCATCAATGCTACCGTTGCTAGGTGCAACGGGGAGACATTTATCTTCTGCTGAGATGTGAGTGAAGCAGAGTACCATGGGGAGGGAGGGGTGGGGTGTTTACAGTGCTTTTGGTTCTCACCGGCAGAGGTTTGCTTGAACTTTTCACTCTTCTTCTTCCTCCACTTCCAGGGTTTAAACAGACGTCCCAGGGTGGCGAACTTGCTCCGCCGCCGAATGGGAGGCGTGTGAGTGCCTGGAACCAGCGAATCAGAGCGCATCGCTGCCAACCTCTCCACTTCCTCAGCTGGAAAACAACAACAACAAAGTCATTAAACAGCAAGTACACAACACCTACAAAAATATGTTTCTGACTTGTTTAATGGTGAGGTTTCTTTTACCCATACCAGAACTAAAATGGATGCAGATGCAATAGAAACAGGGTACAACACTGCTATGATAAAGTAATTGTGACTATCAGTGAAGGACCTTTAATCAATAATGAAAATAATCTGTAGCTGCCCCCCCTCATCTGTCACATAAAATCCATCTAGCCGCTGTAAATTTCACCATAAATGACGGAAGTACTCAGAAAAATCAAATGGATAACAAATGATCACTTGTCTGGGATTGAAATGTGAGGGGATGCAACCCCCAAGGGGGGCGCTGTATAATCAAGTCAGGAAAAACTCATTTGGATTGCAGTTAATCACAGTTAGACGGGGGGGGGGGGATTCCCAGAGAGATTTAAAGAAAGACCTCAGGAGGGGAGAGGAATTTAACATGGATGGGAACAGAGAGCATAAACAGACTGTAAACAAGAGGCGCTGCAGAGAATATCCACAACAAACACAAACATCACAATCACAGTGATCACAGTCGCTCCCTCCTCCACTTCCCATTCACTGACTCTGTACGAGGAGCTGTTTGCATGCAATAATGCTGGAGGCTGTTTCTATACAGCAGAGCGCCAGTTTTTCATTTCAAATTACACCTTTTCCCATTACACACAACATCCTGCAGTATGAGACAGGCTCTGTGGAGCGAGGGCATGAGGCCTGAGCCAGAGGCGATGAATAAAACAAAAAGGAAACCAACACTTTAGCAGGCGGTAGTGGATGTAAACACACTGATACACATATTTACACAGATATACTTCAGAGGGATAGAAAACGTGGGAAATATGTGCGAGCAGATCAGAGTTGCCTACTTTCATGTGAGAGAAAAGTCAACAAGCAGAGAATATTCTAACCACAATGTCCATAAAGAACGCAGCCTGACTCGTGCACAATACAATGGAAACTCTATGGCTGCGTTCACACCAATATGTTGGGGCTACTGTGGGTTTATTACCGTATGTGCAATTTATGTGCATGTCCTGGCATAGCAAGGAAATTCTCTCCAACATTAACTAGTAGTCGGTTTCGAGTCAGTACATGGGGGCGGAGTTATCATTATGATTCCGGCTACATTTTACTGAAGCAACAACAAATAAAATGTATTTTTGTTGTTTTAATAAGTATTGGTGAGTCTTTTTGTTCAAAATGGGGCTGCACAACATGGTAAATGAAATATTACTGCAATTATTTTTGCATCTACATTTTCCTTTTCAGTCTGTACTTGCACTTGGCCATTGTGATTTAGATAGTACGGTCATTAAATGTGCAGCCCTAGTTCAAAATCAAATCTGGTTGCTTATATTTAGGATAAATATTATTATTGCTGGCCTTCATGTGCCTCTGAAAGCTTTCCCCCCTTTATGAACAGCCCTGGCTCTAAGTATCAACAGTTGGCATTAAATAGTCAGATTCCTGATCTTGTTTGCTTCCTTCTTTGATCAGAAAGTCCCGGACTTAAACCATTTTTTGTTTTTCTCATTAGCTGGGATGAACCAGCAACTGCAGAGGAAGCGATGACCACAAGTAAAACCTGACGTCAGTGGCACAAACAGATAAATGGGAAGCAGCTGCAGACAGGAGGAGATGTCAGCCTTGTTGTGTGGCGTTGTTACAAGAGGGATGTCAGATCAAATCTGTACCAGCTCAGCAGCCAGCTCCCATCGAGAGGCCCTTCAACAACAACAGCCAACCCCCCCACCCCAAACCCTCTCCTGCTCCCCTCCTCGGCTGGCCCTGTGGCAGATCTGCTCAGCGGACGACAGTTTGAGCCCGGGGTTGTTCTGTGGATGTGACAGCGCTCACGGAAAACCGTCCCCGGACAAATGGAGGAACAGTTTCAAAGCAAAGAAAAACTACAAAATCATCAATATGACCAAAAATAAAGAACGTATTTGTGATTTTAAGTCGTTATTTGCCCATAAAACATTTGAATTATGCTGCATGAGTGGATCAGCTGTCCTGTGGGGCGAGGAGATGCAGCGTTTTTATGTTTTAAGGAATTTCGTCACAGTTTGACTCATCTTTGCTCCCGTAAACAGAACATAGGTATCCGGTCGCTGCTGGTGTTGTCCATCCCCCCCCCCAGCGGTGAGTCAGAGGCCTCAGACTCACACTGCAGGGCCACATTCTTCCTCTCAGACCCCGGGTCTGTTTACTTACACTGACTCACTCAACAACAAGCTCCACAACAACTCAAAGCAGACAAACAAGAGAGGCTTCTGCCGCCACTGCCAGGGGTCACAGCCCCCCCCCCATCAGCTGACTCTTCCAGGTTCTGGGTCCATTCAGGTTTTTAGATTTGTTGGTTTTTATGGTCTTTTTATGGGGAACGATTAATCAATACTGTAAATGATCTCTGCTTCAGAAGTCTGTTCTGGGTTGACGGGTCATCGGTCTGTCGGTCGGTATTGATCTGTGGTGGGGAAGTCACACTGGAAGCAGTTTGACTGATCTGCTAATAAATTAACTTGCCTATTAATCAAATAAATGCGGCAAATACACCTTAAGAGGGGGGTCTTTGATGTTTTTCAGACCAGGACCCCCTGTAGCTGATAAAGAGACGGAGCAAAGACCCTCCAGTAAATATATATTGTATAAACTGTTATATTAACCCTACTATAAAACAATGCAGACAATTCACTGATTAGCTAAAGACAACTGTATTCAAATTATATATCAAGCTAAAATAAATTTGCGAGTTTCAGGTTCTCAAATGTTAAGATTTGCTTTTTCCTTTTTTATATCAATGTTTTTTTTTCAATCTTTGGGTTTTGGGCGGATGTTCAGACAAAATAAGCAATTTAAAGAGACTCCACCTGCAGATGACACATTTTCACAGTTTTCTGACATTTAATAGACAATTAATAATAATAATAATAATAATAGATCATTAATCGCTAATAAAAATAAGTTGCAGCTCCAGTTAAGGTCTTAGGTCGATTAAGACGTTTAAATCAGTCGGTAGTATTCAGACAATGGTCACATCTGTGGCTCAGAATCATACCTGTGTGTCTCTAAAAAGTACATTTGACCCAATCTTCTGAACGTATTGATCTGAAAACAGACAATAACACTGGAGGGAGATTTTCAAAGTAAATCAACTCGTTTATTAATTGACCTTCTAGTCAGAGCAGCTGTGCTGTGACAAATCAATGAGCCCTTAAAGTGATTATTCAACTGACAGAAAACTAATCGGAAGCAATTTTAGGCGAGTTTGAGTCATTTTTCTACAAAAATTCTCTATTGCAGCTTCTCAAATGTGAAGATTGAATATTAGATTTGGGTTTTGGACTGTTGGACACAGCTGTCACCTCAGGGCTCGTCCAAGGCAATTTTATGATAATGATTTAAAAACAGTGAGTGATTAATGAGGACAATAAAAAGGAATCATTAGTTGTAGCTCCAATTAAGGTTTTGATCAATTAAGTCATTAAAATTGACAGGATGTTTTTTATGGATTTTTTGGGGGGAATACGCTGTAACTCCTCTGATATGTGGCTCTGAAATATGAACTTAATTAAACACTACACAGTTTAAATGATCTGTGATCAGAAATGAATACTGGAAACTGATTTGTCAATTAATTTAAGTGGATCAAAGAACCAAAACTAAACCACCAACACACACAACCTCATCATCAATAACTCCACTTTATCTCAACTAAATCACAAACAGTGGAGAAAAAACAGAGCGGGTCGTGAGGCTTTCTTCACTTTAAAGGGTGAAAGAAAACGTAAAACATATACACAAGAGGCCTATATCTTAGCTTTCCTCTTTTATTTCTGTCAAGATAATGTAATTAAATTGCTATTTTTAAAGATTAGATTATTATTTAAGATCTAAACTGCTTTAGAAAAGTTAAAACAAGCAAAGAGCTAAGAGACTTTTAGCAAAATAATAAAAAAAATACATAATACAGAAAGAGAATTGTATAAAAAGTGATTAAAAATATCCAAATCACTCGTTTTACACAAATCTCCTGCAGATATTGTGTTCACTGTTAGTTTATCAGCTGTTCTCTGTTATTATTAATGAATATAATATGAAATATCCATAAAATACAGTCAGTTTTACCCCCCTTAAGGTAAAGAGGTTTGGAACCAGTGCTTTTAAAGGTCACTACAGTAAAAACAGTGAATTTAAGGAGCATTAAGAGCTGATCTGAGAGCTGCTGTAGCGCAGATTGGCCCCCGGCAGGCAGGGAGCGGTCACCAACAGATGACAGTAATCATTTAAACCTCCTCCTCTTCCTCCTCTTCCTCCTCCACCCTGCCCCCCCTGCAGCAGTAACCCTGAACCGGGTCCCCTCACCGTCCAGCTGCTCGGCTCCCCGGCAGTTGCTGCAGATGTGTTTGATCTCCTTCCCGATGTGGCAGTGGATCATGAACGGCACGTTGTTGTTGTTGTTGGCGGCGGGCGGACGCTGCTGCTGTCCGCCGGAGCCGCTGCGGGACTTCATCCTGGCCAGGCAGAAAGCTCTGCTCCTCTTCCTCGGTTTCTGCTGCTGCTCCCCGCCGGGAACCGACGCGGTTAACGGGGAGTCGGTGGCAGAGCCGGAGCCGGACCATGAACGCATCACGTCGCCTCCAAAGCCTGCCATGTTTGCGGTGTGTGGACTGCAGGGACCCTCTCGCCCTCTGCTCTGGTGGAGGTGGTGCTGGTGAGGGGGGGTTCAACTGGGTTGCAGCTCTGGCCACTACTCACAAGTTAACCATAATGAGGGACACACTTCCGGTCACGTCTTACAAAATAAAACCACACTGAGCGCGCGTTTAAAGACCCGCAAACAAGCTGTAAGAGGACTGGAGACTGTCCCTATAGTAGTCCATATTGAAGCAGAAATGCATTGTACATTTCTAATTCACTCGTCCACAATGTGTTTAACTGTCTGCATATGTGTTAATGCATGGCAGCTGATACAAATATCTTTTATGAGAAGTCATAAATCAGTAAAAGAGAATAAATTTTAGTCTTTTTTTGTCCACAAAGGTTGAAAAATTTAGTTTTTAGCAACTTTCTTGCAAACATGCGACTAGAAATAATAGAAATAATAATATATATCATATTCATATTCAGCATATATAATTACTATTATTCATTTTTTTATTTCATACATAAAACCTCAGTTTGGCACAGACAGAAGGTCAGCGAGCTCATGATGTTGTTCTCTCCGTTAGTGTTGTGCAAGAGGTTATCCATTAAAAGATTCATTCTTTTAAACTGGAAGGAGCATAAACCTGGTTGCTGCTCTGGGGACTCGTGTTGTGATGTGTTATAGGTTGAAAGAAGAAAGAATTTGGTTGACTAACAGCAGAAACTGAGCAGAGTTGCAAAGCAGTAACAAACTGAACTGTTACAAGGTAAGATTAAACACCACGGAGAACTTTATACAGCCACTGACTTTGTGAGACATTTTGTGGATATTAATTCATTAGTAATGAGTATTCGTATAAGTAAGTAACTTAAAACTTATATAACTTATTTTTTTTACACCAAAATTAATCACAAATTCAACATTTTTATCTCCACTTTTAAAAATACAACATAAAATGTACTTTGCAATAAAAGCACAATTTAAATAATTAGAACGTGTAGTACTTCAGTTTATTGTCAATAAAATATATATTGGTTTATCTTATCTTGAAAACTCTATAATCTTCTCTGGGCAGGCTATTTGTGACTTCTTGTGTACAAACCAATAAGTTTTGTTTGTTTTGTTTTGTTTTGTTTTTTGCTCCTTTGCTTTATTTTGAAATCTCACTCAGCTTCCGGTGTTATTGTCTACACTGACGCAGCTCACAGATTCAGCCAATCCTGGCCCGCGGTTGCGTGTTAGCCCCGCGGTGGCAGCCAATCAGGTTGAAGCGCTGGGAGATTCAGATTTTAGAGGGATTTTAAATCTTCAGGACGATCTGAGGTTAAAAACTACAAATGACACCAAAATAGTGACAGAGAGCTGCAGAAATACATTTACATACAGAAATAACGTTTTATAATGACCTTTTATTTTTATTTTTATCTGTTTGCAGGAAAAAAACAGCTATATTTTTATTTATTTTATTCTTTTTATTATCATTTTTTTTATATCCTGAAGCATATTTAATGAATTGTGCAATAACAACAATAATAATCATTATTATTATTACTAACAAATCTCCTACATTGACATTACATTCTTAATTCTAATTATTTTAAAGTTCCACCATTATTTATTGTGTAAACCAGCTTGAATCGTTTATTTGTTTTTGTTTAATCTTTATTATTCAGGGGTGGCTCGCTGAGTGCAAAGCTCTCTTCTCCACGAACGCCCTTCACATAGTTACACACTTGGAAGCCGGTCCAGGGGATTGAACCCACGTCCTTCCGGTCACTAGCTTGCCACTGCCCTTTACTATGCAGAATTTATCAAAAGAAAATGAAAGTGCTTCATGTAAATAAATAAAAACAAAGTCATAAAACAAAGGCGCAGTTTTTAAAGGATTTTAGAAAGGTTGACATTGATTGCACTCAGACTCATAGGGGGTTAAAAGCTCAGTAAGATAACCAGGTGAAAGCTTGCAGGGAGTCCTGAAAGTAATCAACAGCATCTTAAAATCCATCCTGAACTCTGCTGGAAACCAATAGAGAGAAGCCAAGATAAGAGAAATACGCTCCCACCTCCAAACTGTCCGACATCTGTGTGTACCAGGCTTCCTAATCCATTACATACAGGGAAAACATTTACATTAACATTTAGTAAAAATGGGGAGCCTCACACCAGCACTCTGTTCTCAGTGAAACCACAGCTAATCGTTCAGCTGCCGGCCCGTTATCATGGCCTCAGTGGAAGCAGAAAATGGAACAACGTCACATTACAGAGCAAGTCTCTTCCATTTTCTTTATACTGTTCTGTTGTCTTATAGAATACATCCTACCGATATTTTTTTTCTCTTGTCTTTATTTACATATTTGGTGTTGAGTTGATCCAAAAGTCACATGGAAAGTCATATTTTACGTTACTTTAATTTTGTGGATTAGGTTACTGACTACATTATTTAGGAAGGTAATAATTAACTGTAACCCCCGATGTGTACTCACCATAATCTGTTAATGTAAAAACACAAATAGAAATAAATGGACTGTACTTATATAGTGACTTTCACTCTACACGAGAAAGAGAAAAAGAAAATAGAGAAAGACAACGGTGAAAAATACTTAATGAAATTGGTTTTTTTTTTACTAATTAATGCATTTTTTTCTTACATTCTTCTTCTGGATTTACTAAAGGAATAACAGTGTCTGTAACGTTTTTACTGCATCTCTTGTTGTCTGCTAAATTTAAAACACTACAAAAGTAAAAAAAAAAAAAAAAAAAAGAAAAAAGGCAAGAGTACAGCGCCAACATTGTTGAGAGATAAAAGGGAGTCAAATTTGGAAAGTCTTTAAAAAAAACCTGCTTGTGAGAGACACTCTGTTTTCTGCAGGGGCCAATGAAGGGTCACAGCTTGTCGTTACAAACCCCCGCCACCAGGTGGAGCTCACACACAAGCAATGCTGATGAAATTAATTTGTCTCTGTCTCAAAACAGTGACAGACTCTGAGCTGCAGGGTGCAGACTGGTTAGGAGGAGTCAGCGTCTGCACGTTACCTCCCTCACACAACACTGAGCTGCACAGGCACACAAAGCCAATCGTCCGAGGCTGTTTTTGTCATCCTATCACTCATGTACATGTGTGTTTATGTTCACGTCTTTTATGTAACACTAAAAATCCAAAGCGTACGCTGCGTCTTCCTTGCTGCAGACGATGAGTCATGAAGGCTTTCAGATTCAGAGTACGAGGATGTGTATCACAAGATGAAAAGGGAACAGTTCTGTGAACACGCCTCGTGTCTGGAGCGAGTCCTCCTCCTTTTAATAAAGTATTGGGCCTCCAGTAGGAGATTTGCTTACAATTGCTTTATGAAGGAGACAGTTCATCTCACAGTAGAGTTGAAATTGATGAGCAAACAAGCACCAAGTGAGGCGGACAACCTTTGCTCCTTATCTCAAGTAGCACACAGGTTTCGTTGGGTCGTGTTCTGGGGGCTGGATATCAACCTCTCTTTGACAGGTGTTGTTCTCTCTAATGAGAAGGAGATGTGAGATTAAAGCACTGCTGCTGTGAGTCAATAAATCCATAGCCTCGCTCTCTTACACACCTACCAGACCTGCAGTTTGTCTCCTGTGACTGCGAGCCAGGCTGCTGCGACTGCAGGTATGATTCCCATTACATACTGTAAAGAAGTGACACAGGAGAGCATCGATTGGTCCACGCTTAACTTACAGGAAGATATCTTAGGTAAGCACATTTCTCCGATGATATTGTGTTTCTACTTCTTCTTTAGCGTCAGTTGTACATTATTTGTTAGTCGGTCAGTCCACTGAAAAATCTAAACAACCACTGGATGGATTGCCATTAAAGGTCCAGTGTATAGGACCACTGGCGTCTGTATTTTACAACCTGGGAATGTAAACGGGTTGTGAAGTGTTCAGGAGAAACTATGGTGGCTGTGAAACTCAGTGTTTGGTTTGCCTGTTCTGGGCTACTGTAGAAACATGATGGTTCATGTCCTTCACAGAAGACAGAAGACAGAAGACACCTGTAGATAAGAAATCATTCTACGGTAACCAAAACACAGTAATTCTTACTGTCAGGTGATTATACAATAATGAAAACATACATATGAACTGTATCTGTTATACATTTGAAATCTACAAGCTCAAGTTGAGATAACCTGGATGGCTATTTTCAGCTATTCGGACTTGACTTGACATCATACAACAAGTAGTGCTCCTCACGATGAGCAAACATTATGTTTAAAACCACTGGAAAGGTCAACATTCAGGAGGATCTATTGGCAGAAATAGAATATAATATTCATCGGTATGTTTTCATTAGTGTATCACCACATGAAAATAAGAATTGTTGTGTTTTTGTTACCTAAGAATGAACCGTTTGTATCCACAGAGCCATGTTTCTACAGTAACCCAGAACAGACAAACCAAACACTGGCTCTTGGTAGCACCTGTCATGTTTTTATCAAGTTTCACAGCCACCGTAGTTTCTCCTACACACTTGGTTGATGCGAACGGTATTCAGTTGGTTGCACCGTACACACTGGTCCTTTAATCAGCAAAGTAACTAATGACTATAACTGTCAAAAGAGTTATTATAAAAACTGCAACATGTTTTTCTTAAATGTATAAAGTAGTCCATAACTGAGTACCTTGCATTTAGTACTGCATTTAAATAGCACAGTCACACTCACACATTCACACAGTGACGGTAGTTTATTCAACCATCATAATTTGGGTTTCAGTTTCTTCCACATGTCACATGTGGACAGGACAAGGCGGGGCTCAACCACCAACCCTGCCATCAGTCAACGCCCTAATTGCAACTCAGAGCATCAGTACTGTGGGTTTATTTACTATTTTTTTACACATAAAAGACAAGGCAAGGCAGCTTTATTTATACAGCACATTTCAAACACAGAGGTAATTCAATGTGCTTTACATATAGGCCTAAGAATGACATTCAGACACAATAAAAACCAGAGAAGGCTCACAGTGTGATAGCACGCTGCGGTAATTCCTTAATGTGCCTCATGAAGCGATAACATGTCATAAACTGTATGTCTTTGAATTAATAATGACTCAGAGTTTGTTTAGAAGTAGCACACAATGTGATTCATTTACATGCTGGAGCTGCACTCAGAGCAGAACTCAATGAGGTAACGTCGGACTTAGTCTGTGAGGAAATCAATACACCACAATTTCGTAAACACAACCTTATTTAAAATAAAAATGCTCACAGTGCAGTCTAATTAGATCAAGATATGTTTATTTTACTTTATCGTATTTCTTTGCCTCCTCATACCCCGAGAACAAAATCTCATTTCATTCAATATGCTGCCTTGTGATCTGAATCTCAAAACCGCATTAAAACAACCACAAGAAATAGAACTGCAGTGTGTGTGTGTGTGGGGGGTGTGTGTGGGTGTCATTTCAGCCCTCAGAAAAGGCTCACTGTACCCGGCACAGACGAGGGGCTCGGTGGGGGCACAAAGGTTTGGCAGGTTACAGCTCAGTGTGCTGCTGACAGTAATGGACTTCATGCCTCAATGTGTGTGACAAGTCAGAGCTATACAGCAAGCTCTGAAACACACCACCACACACACACACACACACACACACACACACACACACACACACACACACACACACACACGAGAGCCTGTGTAGCACCTACTTAGACCACAGGTGTGCTTGTTGTCACATCAGAGATGGCAGCGTGTCCTTTGTGAGACAGCCTGTGGTGTGTACAGCTGTCAGATTATTGTCTATATTTGTGAGACACTGTGCTCTTTACATGTGTCTCACCACAAACCGTCCTGTCCAGCAGCATCTATTTCACGCTGCCAGCAGTCTAAGCATGCACCACTCATGAACTGCCCACGATAAAGAGTTCAGATCAGGCTCGATCACATCAGCACACAGCAAACCAGTCAGTGTACAATGCAGCCAACAGATTTTTGTTTTGAAGATGAAAATGGAAAAAGGAAAAAACAACCAGTTTTTGTTTGTTTGTTTTTTGGTTTAAAAAACCCCCAATAAAAACAGGGGGAAAAAGCAGTGTTCAGTTTTTGGGGGGGTTCAAAATAAAAAAATAACATATTTGCTATTTTGGTTGAAAATAAAATCAGAAAAAAAACAAAAAAACAAACGTTTTCAGTTTTTTTACAATAAAAAACAGATTACAATTACCTGTTTTCCCATTTTAAAAAATAAAAATGGAAAATGAAAAACATATTATTTTGTGTTCTAGAAACAAAAACAACCCATTTTGTCGTAAAAATTTGATTTTCTCATTTCAAAAATGAAAATCGGTTGGCTACAAAGTACACCGACACAAACCCCACACAGCCTGTAGAGCTCCTCATCTCTGTGCCTTTGTACCGTGATGGAGATCCACATCTGCCTCTCCTGCCTGAATCAATCTCGCCTTGACCTGCCTGAGCTGTGATTCACATCTCCATGGTGCTGAGTCTGCCCGACAACTCTAACGAGATTCCTGACGACGCAGGATGCAGAGGACCCTCGCTATCTGGGTTTCTGTCCTCGGCCTGCTGGTTTTTTTTTTTTATCAAATCATTTTCCAGGACCTTTCCAGGACATTTTCCAGGACATTTTCCACAAGTTGTCTTGTCAATACAGGACAGCACTTGCTCACAGAAGGTTATATAATTAGCCCCCGTAGGTGGTCAGCGTTTATCGGATACTCTGCATTAGCTCGCATGATTGGCTGCTCTCACAGTCGATTTTTACAAGTGAAAGTTAAAGTGAAAATGTTTGTTGCACATACAAATAACATCACTATGCATGTCAACAACAACAACAAATGTACATTTCATCATTAATAAGTTGTATGCATGTAGATTTGACCATCCACAGCATTTCCACTGAGCTTCCACTGAAACATGACACTGAAAAGATTCCTCTAAGTCCGCTTTAAGTCTGGTAATACTTTAGGTTTGTGTAGGCGATCTGAGTGAGGGGCTAAATATAACATTTCCAGCACAACAGAGATTGTTTCCAGGTGTTTCCTTGACTGGAAAACTAGTCAGTCAAATTATATACAATATATAGGAATATATATATATATATATACAATTGGAACAATAATGTGTATCTGATATGTTTGTTTTTTTTACTCAAAATACTAAAATAGAGTATAATTTCCACATTAAAATCCCAATAAGACATCTGGTCCTTGTACCTCATTAAAACCTCCAGAATCTATGAATATTAATTTCCTTGAGTTTAAAAAAACAAAGAGCCAAACGATAACAGTGAGTCTTTAGAAGAGATTTAGAAGAGGAGTTTGCCTGCCTGAGATCACTGGGCCCGGACAGCAAAAGCCTGGTCTCTTTGTAGACCCCTGCCAGAGGATCTCAAGCAGCGATTAGGCCCATAGGAGGTTAGTAAATCACAGATGCAGAAGCCAGACTATTCAAGGCTTTAAAAACTAGCAATAAAATCTTAAAATCAATTCTAAAACTCACAGGCAACCAGCGGAGGGACGCGAGGATTGGCAGCAGGGTTTTCTATTTGTGATGTCACAAATCATGCTCGTAGGCCCCGCCCCCTTAATAAATCAGATTTTCAATGAGCTCAGAGAAACTTTCCACTTTCAGCAGATGAATGTGAAAACATCCTTCTAGTGTCAAACTCTGCACAGACATCATTCAAACTTCACCCTGTGGGAACAAAAAGAAAACTGATTTCTGAGTGGAGGGCGACTTTAAGCTGAAAACTAAAGTTTCAACTTTTTTTTATACCTTTTATTATGTGAGTTGCACTTAATTCTGTTAGTTTAACACATGGTCTTTTGTCTCTTTTATCCCCCTCTTTGCAATTTTCTTCGTCCTCTAAATCACTTTATGTTAACTAGTGTTTTGAGAAGTGCTATATAAATACAGTTTCCTCCCTAAACTGACTATTGATCAGCGTCCAGGGGTCATGTGTCTGGGTCTCTACAGCTGACTGCCAAATGAAAATGCCACGATCAATAATAGCACCGTTGTTGTCACCCCGACTGATGCTGGCCCACTGTTTACAGGTCGGGTTTGCTTTTAAACCATGCCTTTAAGCCAAATGCTGTAGACTTTAACAAACACATGTAGCTACTGATGCACGGTTGCTCCACTCCTAGAAAGAGTGTTTAGAAAGTGTGGAGAAAAATATCCCCACTGTTCTTTAATGGATCACTTCATCACAGTGACTCACTGCTGCTTGTTATGTTTAATGTGCTGAGGTGTTGAGATTATCGGCACACTTACTCATATTTTGAAAACCTACTGGGAGTTATTACCAGACTGCAGTTTCGGCAAAAGGTTTTTAGCATCTTTCAGCTCATTGTTTCGGTTTTTCAGCCTGCCACTTTGCTATTATGGTTCACTAACATTAAACTAGTTTCTAGCCACAGCGGGCAGCAGTTTAGGTAAAAAAGCTCAACAACAGGCAGCAGACCGACAATTTTTCCTTCCCAAAACCGATTCCGATACCTGAACTTTTGAAATGAGTATTTGCAGATACAGGGTACCATCCAAAAAATGTGTTAAAAATAGATTTATACTGTATATATATTATATTCTAACAAGCCTACAAAGCTTATATGGTTGCTATCACTGCTGTGTGGCCTGTCTCAGGTTAGATGCTTTGTCAGAGTCAGAGTAGGGCGGGTCATGACTTCGCTATCCTGGGGGAAAAACGAAACACTGCTGGGAAGTAGCACGGAGCTTTTCTCATGTAAGGGAGTCTCTTACCGGTGCACTGTTGCTATGCTAACTGTACTATCTAGTTAGCAGTCCTATTAGCTGTCTGTAACCGGACTGGGAGCTCGAAGGACTTCCAGTAAACACTACTTGCATGGGAGTGGGGGATCCAGCGGGGAATACTGCCAAGGAGCGCGCAACTAAAGTGGGCTCACAGCCTCCGAGATCAACGGAGGCCAGCTGATTTCCAGCGGCTCCAACCAGGACTCTGACTCTGGGGGGGAAGACACGGCGGGTTCAGGCAGCGATAGGAGAGGAATGGAACAGAGGAAGAAGAGCGAGCTGCTGAGCTAATTTGTCGATGCTTTAAATATAAAATTCTATTCACTTCCACTGTTTTCTCAAGCAAATAAAACCCAAACTGTCCTCATGCCGAGAAACCTCGTGTGCTAAGAGATAAAACTCACAGTCATTACTGTCTACATGATTAATGTCACACTCGACAACCACATAACCTTCCCTCTTCTCCACTGACCCTCTTGTCTATTTCCGATGACTATCCATTACCCCACAGATCACCTACTCATCCCATCTGGGCTTCTATCTCCATCAGGCAAAAAAATATTAATCATCCTCCGGCCTTTGATGTCGCTGCTGCTAATTTAGGCCCACGAACTGCGACTGTGATCCTGACAGAGATTTAGTGCGCAAAATTAAAGTGAGACAGAGAGGTGGAGACCGGCTGTTTGGAGTCTAAAACCGACTGCCATTTAATCTTCATCACTCCTCTACTTTAACCTCCATTTTCCCACCAGTTCATCTGTCCACCCACCTACGTCTCTGATTACGACGCTGGACTGGCTGCAGAGGAATCGCCTTGTCAGACACAAAGCTCTTGGTGTGCCTGGGTGACAGAAGTTAATTGTTTTGAGTTGGGAGCAGCAGAGTGGATGGAAGAGGCTAAACATGACGTGTTTTGGAGATAATTAGCCGCACAGCTAACTACCAGACTGCACAGCACCGCTCCTCAGCAGTCAGACAGAAAGTGAGGCGGGTCAATGAGAGGTGGCTTCCTCTGGCTTCCAGTGGGTGAACTACACTAAATCCACAAAATTATCATCATCGCTCCAGGATAGGAGCGTTACAGGGACGTACAAACACCCTGATATACTGTCAGTGTGGCCAATATGTCATTATTATCAGGGTTCCTGCAGCGTTAAATTTATGACTTTTTATGACCTTTTTAACACCTCAATGACTGCAATTTAATACCTTTTATGGTGTCATACCGGTCGAAGAATTATGGGAAACCAGTAGGGACAATAAGACCTACAATTATTTTTTATTAAGTACATGAACTTATTGACATTTACATCACATTTCTGTCAGCACTCAACAGCTGTATAGTTCCTAGTAATATAATCATGAAGTAACATGAACCCAGATAAGTGGCAGAAACAAGAAGGGTGGATTAACCAATGAATCTATTTTATTTCATTAAAGTTTTTGCCCATTATGAGTCAGCAAGCTTCCAAGCTACTGAGGCTAGCAGCAGGTAACAGTGCTATTGCTGCTGGTGCAGTTACAGTTCACACTACCAGTCTCTCACTTGCAGTTTATATTTGTAGAACATCTCAAACCACGTACACAAAAAAGTTATAACTCATGTTACCATCTAGGGCAGGAGAGAAAAATGTTCAAAACCTTTATAAACTCAATTTTTAACTTTTTAAAACTCTTTAGGGCCTTTTTTCAGGGAACTAAATTAAATGCTTTTCAAGGCCTGATTATCAACAAACCGTATGAATCGTATCAATATAACAACCTCTAATTGTTTTCATGTTGAAATGAAAGATGAGGGAAATTTGACCCAAAGCTGTCTAGACTGTAACATCTAGAGAACGTGTCTTTTTGAAATGTAATCCAAAAATTTGTTTTGACAAACGGACTAACACGCTGGTGGTTTTGGTCTTTTCATGGTGTTTGTCAACAATTATAATAACAATAATAATAATAATGAATAAGTCCATTAAAAAACAAACAAGTCACACAACTCCTCTCCAATAAACCATGTTTTATTCCCAGTTTAGGTTATTTTGCTAAGTAGAAATTGATAGGACTTTGCTATTTTATACAAAAAAAAGGAGATTCAACATTTGTTATCCATTTATAGGTTCAGATTATTTTGAATTATTGATGAACTGTATGCTAAGAAACTGGAAACAACTTCATATCCCAAGGCGAGAGAGCCATGGAAAGATGGATCCCTAGTTTTTCTTTATCTATATCTGATCAAATTACAGATTTTGGTAAATATGAATAAAACTGACTGAAGGGATAGTAACGGTGTGAGATTTTCATGGTACAATAACAGTCTCATAGTTTCACAGTATACAGTATTACACAACTATTATCATCATCAGTTACAATGGCGCTTATGAAAACAAATGCTTAATTATAATTTCTTTTTTTTTTCTTTTTTTAAAATAACAGTAATAGTAGAACTCTATAATGTACATAGTCTAATAACCGCCAATTTATGGTAAACCATGGTATCAGTATGAAGCTGCAGCCCTTAAATGTGGAAAAAACTGCATTTTCTGAAGACAACATGAGCTTCTGTGCCTTGTTTTGGTCTCCTTTAGTCCCTTTTTCTTTTCTCCATCTGTCTAGACATGTGTTGGCATCAACACAGCAGCAAACACATGGGAACAGTGTAAAACAATGTCTGACGGGTTGAGGAAGGACAAAAGAAAGTCTGCGAGTTCAAAGGCAAAACAAAGTTCAATGTTTTCTCTTCTTCCTATAGTTGCTTGAGCTCTCTCTCTCTCTCTCTCTCTCTCTCTCTCTCTCTCTCTGCCATTCACTGTTCAACCACCCCCCCACTCCCTCCTCCCTCCATCCTCCCTCTGACTGGACCCGCTATGTGCTGAATTAATACAAAGTGACAGAACAGCAGAGCCTCTAGGAGCTTGTGTGTGTGTGTGTGTGTGTGTGTGTGTGTGTGTGTGTGTGTGTGTGTGTGTGTGTGTGTGTGTGTGAGTGTGTGTGTGTGTGTGTGTGTGTGTGTGTGTATCCCTGTAAAAGTGTGAATGTGAGACTTGGCATATCACAGGGATATGAGTCACCCCTCTCTTCTCCCTCTCTCTGTCTCCTGTATGCAGCTCATCTATTTTGATAGGTGGCCTTCACCAATACAGGCAGCATACTTAAAATGGGCACAGAAAAAACTGTAAGACTGCTAAAAAAAAAAAAAAGAAACAGCAGCTACTGGTGATGTGTCTTGCATCTCTGGCTGCATTTTGTGGTTTGGTTGTGTATTTCTTTGGCGCCTGAGGACGAATCCTGCAGCTTCCCCCCAAAGCTGAAGTGCCCAGGGATGAACCACAAGGGGGCACACTTAAAGCAACCACAGGGGGGGACAAATATCAAAGAGAGGCTCACAGGCAGGTTACAAAACAAGGAATACGACATTGTAGGCAGCCAATAAGGGATTAAGACCCAGAAATGACATTACTGAATGCAATGCGGCACAAAAACAACATAAATGGGGACTGACCTGAATTTGGGAGGATACAGAATGTGTTAAAATATATATAATATAAATAAAAATTAATATCCTTTTTGTGCATAAAAACAGACCATTTTTAAAGGATCTTTTAAATTTTGAGTTAGAGGCACATCATAATGAGGCCAGAAATTCATTTATAATTGCACAGTAAACGTCAGTAGGATAGTAAATGTAAGGCAACAGTCAATTTTAAAGAGTATTCTTATTAATTGTGTATATACAAATAAAAATACAACCTAAATATATCAAAGTTGGTCAAACAATGAGGTCAAATATACATAAAAATGCAAAATTTGTTTATTATTTGAGCTCCTTCCCCAAATGTTTACTGACATTAACTAGTCTTTGGTTAACTAATTTCATATGCAACAATTTCTAAATATTTTTTTAATTTAAAAAGATATTAAGGCTTCTAAATTCACACATTTGGATGTGTGCTCCCTTGATTGACAGCTGTCTCAGCCTATAAACACTCAGCTGTGGTTAATGCCATCTCCACCACTCGTTTATATGTCAATCCTACACACACGCTGTCTAAAGAGGACACAAATACACTGAAACTGTGTCCCACTTCTATACTTAATGCTTGTTCAAGGAGGGGCTTTGAATTTTGAGTGTGCTAATTATGTAGAGATTTTCCCACAATGCAATGCGCAGAGAAAAAAAAAGGAGAGAATGTATGTAAACAAAAAACAAAGGGTGGTAAGACAACCTCTGGGAACATTTTGAGACAAATCGAGTGCTTAGAAAAACATCTTTTTTTTCCTCTTATTTTCTCCCAGTGGGTCCCCATTTTGTCGAGGTCACGCAGGCACCGCCAGCAAATGAACATGGATGTAAACAAAGACAGGGTTATAATGTTTTATGAGGAAGGAAATGTTTACAGGTATATATGTTAGACCTTGAGGACATATAGTATGCTAGTATTATGGGGTTTGAAAAGACTTTGAGAGACGGCGGAGAGCTGAAGCAGGTTGAGGGAAAGCGAGTAAAAGAAAATGAGGAATACCACTTTCTACCCACTGAGTGCAGTACAACACCAAGATTGCACTAGAGTAGGGATGGAGCATAAAGCCCATTAACTCTCACTGCAGTTTTCAATGAGTAAATATGAAAAGTCTGAATCCAGTATGAGAATATCTACAACAACGAATGACACCTACCGAGTACTCAGCTCAATGTTGAGTACAAAAAGTCCACAATCTTTACACAGCCATACTGACATTATTAAACGCACCACAAGGAGTTTTTTAACTGGTTATGAAACAGTCTCAATGTAATACTGATGCCTCTATATGACCTACATAAACAAACAAGAGAAGATTGGCAATTTCTATACAGTTATCCTTAATGCCTGCCAACGGGTCAGATTCGGTTGGATTCCCTTTGACAAAGAAACTCACTTTGTTACGGGCACATTATTCTGTCTGCATTGGCAATTATTTTTGGCAGCAGACATAAATTGTGCACTGCAGAATCATTCCATCAGCTCCCAAGGTAATTAAATCTCATTTTTGCAGTGCAGGAAATACTTCTGCCTGTGAGGCGACATTTGAGACTGTAATGGAAAATCTAAATACACTATAATACACTATATGTAACCTCGTGCTTATGAACTACTGTGTGTGCAAAATGTCTAGCTGTTCCAAGGTTGCCCTCAGCACCTGGTAATTCTCCCACACGATAAAGACTAACAGTCAACCCGTGGTTACAATGTCTCTGTTATTGAGGGAGGAGAGGATGAACCCGGTGGAGACTGGCTCCAGGCTTCTCCTATGAATACAAGGTCATGATGTTTGTTAGCATATCTGGCTATTATCTACATTGTACCTCCTGTTTTTGCTTCTTCAGTAAATGAGGGTGCAGCCCTGAGAAGAGAGACCTTTTCATGCTGACAAGCTGAGAGGCTCGCTCTGCGCAGAGCTACACCCGGGTGAAAAGACTGACTGACTGACTTTTTTTTAATTCTTGCATCTCACATGAATGGGCTGAATTGAATTTCCACCACAAACTTGGCGTCACGAACAGGATTTCTCGGTGATCGCCTGGACTCCTAGGGCCAACGGTGACTTGCCTTCTGGAAAAAGATTCCACCTCTACCTCCTTAGTTTGAAGAGAAGAGAGGACCGTTGGCCGGGGGAGACCAGGTCGTCCCCGCAGAGATCCAACGGACCGATTGGGTTCAGATAAAGGAATCAACGGCCTGATCCGGTGAGATGTAAAATTTCTAACGACGATATTAGAACTTTCTGAGCTCTGAAAAAAGAGAAAACATTTGTTGTGTAGAAGGCATTTGATTGTGTATTTGAAAAATCATACATGTCACTATAGTCCACGTCCGTATCTGACTTTAAAGTGGTACAGAAACCACAGTGGTCGGAGACCGCGGGGAAAGTTTTAATGCAATTTAACCCCGAAACCAAATAAGAAACCGCAACTCACAGAGACGTCTGTGTTTAAGTGACGGATAAGAGATCCGGGCACAAAAAGAGTACTCAATAATGGGAAATAAGGGAAGTAGAGAAGGACAACCTCCTCCAGAGGGGCCTATAGTGGACATAATGACGAAGAAATACGGTATAAGGTCGCAGTTAGAAAAGAAAGAGGAAGATATGAGAAAGAAAAAGAAAGTAAAAACAAAGGACTTGGAAGAGATGGATAGCCATAGAAAGTGTTTAAAAATGTGGGAAGAAGAAGCGGAACACAGAGAAAGAAAACAGTTCCAAAGTCAGATGACTAAGATGAATGTGAAAGATGATGGAAAATATGACAAAGTGAAACCTAAGAGGTCTCTTTATCCTTCCCTCTCAGGTCACAGAGGTCCTCTCCTCCACTCGTACCCTCCGCCGCAGCCACCACCGGCGTACCAACACCCAGATCCATCAAACCAGCCCATACCCACGCCACCGACTGCACCGCCACAGTCCCCAGCACACGCCAATCTGGACACTGAAAGAGGAGCAGTGGGAGGGCGCGACCTGACAGGCCCAGCTGACTCTACAATGTTTCTCTCCTCATCACACCTACGCCACTGGTTCCTAAATGGACTACAACCCGCAATTAAAGCGGCAGGGGCTGTGGCAGAGGACTGGGAGGTCACGGACACGGACGTGGACGCGGACGCTCAGATTGGGGAACATTTTCCACCGGATGTTTTATCTGTGGACAACAGGGACACTGGGCAAAGGACTGTCCGGATAACCCAGACAACTACGGCAGAACAAACAAAACTAAGGCTTACTCCGATTGAGAGGCGGATGGAGGGGCACGGGGAGAGGAGACGAGCTGTGATCCTGCCTGCACATCCTTAAAGGGAAGTGAAACACACACACACACACACACACACACACACACAGAGAGAGAGAGAGCTAGTAGAGCAGGCAATTGCTCACTTAGAACAGCGCATGCGAAAAACACCTCTAGCAGGTACATATGTAAAATACAATACAGAACCTTTCCTTCGTATGCCCGAAACAATGTTGCTATAAATGGGAAGCATATGAATTTTTTAGTGGATTCAGGGGCAACTTATTCAGTCATTCAAGAAAAACACCTCACAAATGCGAAAATGAGTGGAAATTTGTTCAAACACAATTGATGGAGATACAGTCTCAACAAAACATGGGTTTTTACTTTCCCCACACTGCCCCATAAATGTGTTAGGCAGAGATCTCATGCTGACGTTGAACATTAGTTTGGAGGTCTGAAAGTGGTGCGCAGACACCATGCACTCTCCATGGTCCAACACAGTGCAAAAACCCCTCTGTATGTGTATCAGTGGAGAATACCACACCCCTTTGCCACAGACCTGCTCAGACAAGCCAGAGAGTTAGTGTCCCGTCATGCTGACTTTATGAGAGCTGGAAGCATACTTTGTACAGCCTATGTCTCCGAGGGTCCAGACCATGATTTTGAGAAACATTTTTATCGTGATTTAAATGATGTTTGTGTACCTCCACCCTGTTTTGGTCAGAAACACGGTGCGCAGTGTCCGTGTCGCTGACTGACAGGCAAATGAAGGAATTTCATGCTAAGTCTTCCAGCCCTCACATCTCGCTCTCCAAAGCCACAACAGACGAATGGAAAGATCTGGGGCTGTTTGTTAAAAAATGCCCTAACATATCGGATTGGGGCCCCACTGCGGACCCATCAGTTATGTACTCTGCCTGTTTTAACATCTATAAAAAACCATTTCATTGCACAACCAATGCCCTGCGCTCAGTCTATTTGTTGAGCGTTCCCAGATCTCACTGCTCTCAATCATTTGTGTCCTGTCCAACTGATGCGTCCCCGCATTGGCGTCACTACCTGACACCTTGTGGGCGCAAGGAAAGTACGATGTGGGGTTAATAAAAAACTGTGCACCGGTGAAAATAACACCTAAATCCACTTACCGCCCATGCAAACAACAATATCCACTAAAAAAGGAAGCAATTGAGGGCATAACTCCTGTATTCAACTCTCTTTTGCAGGCTGGTGTTATCATTCCTTGCCCTGACTCCCCCGTACGCACCCCCATTTTCCCTGTGAAAAAGATAAGGGACAGGGGTCAGCCTACGGAGTGGCGCTTTGTGCAAGATCTGAAGGCTGTGAATGACGCTGTGATACCACATGCACCTATTGTGCCAAATCCATACACCTTGTTAGCACAAATACCTCCAGGGGCAAAGTGGTTTTCTGTTGTGGATTTGTCTAATGCTTTGTTCAGTGTTCCTGTGCACCCTGACAGTCAGTTCTGGTTTGCATTCAACTTTGAAGGGAAAGCCTATACCTTCACTCGGTTATGTCAGGGTTATTGTGAGTCACCATCCCTCTACAACCAAGCTTTAAGTGCCAGCCTTGACCCCCTAGTGTTGACCCCAGGTACTGCATTGTTGCAGTATGTTGATGATTTGCTCATTGCTCCCCCAACCCAAGAGCAGTGCGAAAGAGACACACTTAAACTGCTCAGACACCTCGCCACAGAAGGTCACAAGGTCAGCCTGAGTAAACTGCAATATGTGAAACAGGCAGTTACATTTCTGGGCCATGACATTTCAGGGAAAGGAAAAACACTGTCTCCAAAACGCATTGAAGCGATAAGAACTCTACCCAAACCTGTAACAAAGAAACAAGTTATGTCATTTCTGGGAACATGCTCGTACTGCCGTACATTCATTCCTAACTTTGCTCTTTTCGAAGCTCCCTTAGGTGCATTGTACCACGGGAAAAATCTCTCCTCGAGCGATCGCGTGACCTGGACACCACAGGCATACCAGGCGTTTCTCACACTGAAAGAGGAGCTGCAGCGCGCACCCACATTGGGTCTCCCCGATCCTGCGAAACCGTTCACTCAGGCCGTGGATGAGAGGGAAGGTTGTATGACGTCAGTATTAACGCAGCCTCACGGTGATCGACTCCGACCAATAGCTTACTTTTCTGCCAAATTAGACCCGGTTGCAGCAGGTTTTCCACGCTGCCTGCGCGCCGTGGCAGCGTGTGAAAAGGCTTTAATGGCCTCAAGAGACATTGTTGGCAATTCTGACGTCACCTTGCTCGTTCCTCACGCGGTTTCACTCATCCTACTCGAGTAGAAAACGTCTCATTTATCCACTGCCCGCTGGTTAAGATACCATACTGTGTTATTGGACATGCCGAATGTTACTGTTAAACGATGCACAGTTCTGAATCCAGCCACACTCCTTCCTCTCCCTCATGAAGTGGAGGAACACGACTGCCTGGCTGAATTACAAATACAATGCACACCACGTGTTGATTTGTCTGATGTTCCTTTGCAGAATGCTGACTTGGTTCTCTATGTTGATGGTTCTGCCTCCAGGAACCCTGTTTCTGGCAATAACTGTGTTGGTTTTTTCTGTTGTTTCAGACAGTGCCATCCTGCGCTCAGGCCCTCTTCCTTGCCACCTCTCAGCACAGGCAGCGGAGCTCATAGCGCTCACTGAGGCCTGCAAATTGGGAGAAGGGAAGTCAGTAACCATCTACACTGACTCCAGATATGCATTTGGGGTGGTACATGATTTTGGGGCGTTGTGGCGTCACAGGAGATTTCTCACGTCATCAGGCAAACACATTGCACACCACAACCTGATCAGTGACCTGCTCTCTGCAATCATGCTACCCACACGAGTAGCAGTATGTAATTGTGCAGCACATACAGGGCAGCAAGATACTGTCTCCCTAGGCAATGCCAGAGCAGATGCAGCTGCTAAGACAGCGGCTTCTTTACCACTTCCTCAGACTCACTCTCACATTCCTGTACACCCTCCTTACACACACACTAATGCCCTCCCTTCCTCTCTCACAGCAATGCAGGCTTCTGCCACAGCGGATGAGAAGCGACTGTGGAAAACATGCGGGGCCGTTTTCAAAAATGACGTTTGGTTGGGTCCTGATAACAAGCCTTGTCTCCCCAGGAAATTTTTTCCTCACTATGCTAAATTGACACACGGTAAAGACCATGTGTCAAAAGGGGGGATGCTGAAGGATATAACCGAGTTTTGGTTTACAAAGGGGTTTTCACTGTACGCTCAAAAACATTGTCAAGCATGTATAGTGTGTGCAACACATAATGTGGGACGACCAGTGGCTGTCACAGGCCAGGCAGCGCATGCACCACCCACTAGACCTTTTGAACACGTAATGATGGATTTCATCGAGCTCACCCCATCAGAGGGAAAGTCACATTGTTTAGTAATGGTAGACATGTGGTCAAAATGGGTTGAGGCTTTTCCAGCCTCCAAACAAACCGCCAGCGTGGTGGCAAAGGCGAGTCTCTCGGAGATAATCCCGAGATGGGGCATCCAGGGCAGAATCTCCAGCGACAATGGCACCCATTTTGTAAATGAGGCTATTAAACAAATCAGTGGCTACATGGGGTTTGATCTTAGAACACACTGCGCATACCATCCTGCTAGTGGCGGAGCTGTAGAGAGAGAGAATGGAACCCTAAACAAGCTAAGTGCTGTGAAGACACAGGTCTCTCGTGGACAAGAGCTCTGCTCCTGGTGCTGATGTACATGAGAATGAGGAGGAGGGCCAGAACAAATCTGTCACCTTTTGAAGTATTGTTTGCAGAGCCTCCCCATGTTGGAACACAGCCTCCGAACTCTCCACCCCCTTCCACCTCACTGTGTGAGCATGACATGATCACATATTGTACTAACCTCTCCTCTGCTCTCTCCTCCATAAGACAGCGGGTGACAGCAACACTCCCACGGCCGGCATCATTCCCACTGCACTCTCTGCAGCCAGGGGACTACGTAGTGGTGAAAGACTTCAGGAGAAAAAACTGGCAAGCCGGAAGGTGGCAGGGACCATTTCAGGTGTTACTCACAACCCACACAGCAATAAAGGTTGCTGAAAGAGCCACTTGGATCCACGCCAGCCATTGCAGAAGGGTACCGGACCCTAGCACAACCACTCAGACACAACAGACCAACGACGAGGGTGTCACTGACATTGGCCAGCACGACTAGCGGTGGCTGATTAAGTGAGCGTCACAAGTGACGTACGCAGTTACACTGCCCTCAACCAACTCTACAATAGGGACAACACATTGAAGTACCTGACAACGACAACGCCATGGACCGCACCAGACCATGGCACCCCTTCAGACAGCCAGGGCTGTGCGGCCTTAGAGGGACACTTTGTTGCCTTGGGCTGATTTCTGTGGTAATTGTGGTAACCATTTTGCTCACCATTGAAACACACACACCTGAACGACATAACACAACCACGTCAGCAAACCACACAAACCGCACACGAACATGTAGGACAGCAGGACAGGTAAAAACAATGTCACACCCTTGGTTGAACCCTCCACCGAAGGTAGAACACCTCTATCAGCATAATCTATGGTGGCGCTACGCTAATCACACTGCTCGCTCCGCGAATCATTGCAATTGCTATGTTTGTTCCCTGATGCCAGTGGCGTCCACTCACCCTAAGGTCACTGTCCGCCCCTTACAGGGACCGTATGTCGACTGCTGGCTCCAATTGGCCTCTAGGGGAGTAGTGCACGACTGGGTAAGTAATGGTACAGTTTATAACTCCACCACGTGCCCCCACTCAGTTGTCCGTCTTCCCGGCTCTGCAGACCAATTCACCTTACCGGTAATTCCAGCTCATGGCCAAGTCCACCCTATTTGTGTAGCGCAAACAGGCACTCACTCTGTGGGACTGATCCCAGCTCGCCACTGCTTGAGAGTACTCATTGCGGCAGACATAGTGATAAATGACAACTGTAGCAACGCTAACATTAGGAACAGCTCCCAGCCGTGTATTCCCCCTGACCAACTGTATGCATTTAACAGATATCCTACTTCCCCAAGCAGCACACAGCCCTTATGTAATGACTTAGATAACTCACGATGCGCCGTATTTAAGTTGATTAACATGTCCTGCCCCAGCGGTTACAATTGCACCGGCATCCCTTTCAACTATGTACCTGGTGACAATGGCACGTACCCAGTGTCCCAGGCTTGGTGGCTGTGTGGAAACACAGTGTACGCGAATCTTAGGGCTCACTGGTCAGGTGTCTGCGCTCCAGTATTAGTATCAGATCATACTATTGTAATCTACACATACTCTGACGACAGACCGCGCCAACGACGTAACGCACCGACCTTCGCACGCCACGACCCCATCTGGGGCACTGATGTGCCTCAACAATTCAAACACTGGAGCACCAGTGAAAAGGTAGCCATGGCTCTATTTCCATGGGTCGGTACTGCAAAGAACACACTGAGATTGGAGACTGTAGATTATCGGTTGCAAACATTTCTAAATTACACCCTGTCCACACTGAAAGGCGTAAAGGATGAACTTACGTCATTGCGTTTGCTCTCAATGCAGAACTGTCTGGTGTTAGATCAACTTACGGCCTCACAGGGGGGAGTTTGTGCACTGGTGGGGGAATATTGTTGTACTTTTGTTCCTGAAAATGATGCTGATGGTCATGTTATTTCAGAAGGTATAGCTAATATCACTGCTTTGCAAGCGGCTATGATTGCGGATCACAACCTAGGTGAAGATTGGTTCCAGTGGTTGTTCTCTAGCTGGAAAGGGTTATTATTGAAGGCAGGGGTTATCTTGCTCCTGTTCATCCTTCTAACCCCCTGTCTTATTCCTCTCATACGACGTCAAATCTCATCAATGCTAACTCGCCAACTCCTAGCTTACTCCCCTCTCACGGGAAAAGAGGATCTCCCCACCAACACACCCGCTCTTTTTCCTATTCCAGATTATGGAGATGACACTGATGATACTGATGACACTGAAGCCTCAGATACTGTGTAAATAACTTGTTGAGTTCCCCCTTGCTTGCGCTATCATACAAGGTCCCTATGACTTTACAAAAACAGCAATGGCTTTCATTTTCTCTGATAATGGTAACTGTTTGAATCTGAGTGAATTTCAGTTACTGACACCACACAGTTGAAAATTTTGTACATATTTTTTATTGATCAATGGTATGATCAAAAGGGGGGAGTGTAATGGAAAATCTTAATACACTATAATACACTATATGTAACCTCGTGCTTATGAACTACTGTGTGTGCAAAATGTATATCTGTTCCAAGGTTGCTCTCAGCACCTGGTAATTTTCCCACACGATAAAGACTAACAGTCAACCTGTGGTTACAATGTCTCTGTTATTGAGGGAGGAGAGGCTGAACCCGGTGGAGACTGGCTCCAGGCATCTCCTATGAATACAAGGTCATGATGCTCGTTAGCATGACTAGCTGTTACCTACTTTGTACCTCCTGTTTTTGCTTCTTCAGTAAATGAGGGTGCAGCCCTGAGAAGAGAGACCTTTTCATGCTGTCAAGCTGAGAGGCTCGCTCTGCGCAGAGCTACACCCGGGGAAAAAGACTGATTGACTGACTTTTTTTTAATTCTTGCATCTCACATGAATGGGCTGAATTGAATTTCCACCACAAGACGCTTCTCTTTCTTGAAACCAAACTAGTTAAAGAAGAAAAAAAGGTTTCACTTTTAAGGAGCTGTCACCTGACTTTGACCAATCAGCAGATTGGTCAAAGACACACTTCCTGCTGAGTCACTGTCAACTGACGACAACCTCAAAGGTATTTTCTCAGCGCCTGACTTACCTCACTTTTATAGGAGATTTACGTAAAGGTATAAACCCAAGATACTAAGATTACTTACTTATCACGTCTACTACGTTTTTACACTTTACATTGAGGTTTCCTTTGATAAAATAGAATAAAGTAAAGGGCAATACACATCCCAATACAGGGGTTACGTTTCGATATATCACGATACTGTCGGCAAGACAAACTGCCATAGTATGAAGAACACATAAAAACCTTTTCTATGCAACCGGAACAGTGGGATCTGCATTTGTATTAATCAGTCCCTGTTACATCCAACATCACAGGCCTCAGTTTATGCACAACACTGCTATCTTGATCAATACAGTGTATTTGACAATCGATACATCACAAAACAAAGTATCGCGATATGGTATTTGTCGATATGTCTTCCTGTACTCTGACATCACATCAGCTAAAAGACCTTCCCAGTATCCCGATTGTCAGCCGAGTCAAAAGCCTTCCCTGGCTCAGGTTTTCTCTCTCAGCACAAAGGTTAGCTTGTCTGGGCTGAATGGATGGACCCACGTGCCAGTGGAGGAAGAGTGAGTGGTTTTGTATGGTTAGTGGGAGGCAGGAAGTACTCCTCTGCATTTAAAGCTCTCGCACTTCCTCCTGTGCTTTTGTATTCTGCCCAGGTACTTCTGCCATTCTGCTGCTCGAGGCCTGTATGCAGATAGCTCAGTTGATGTACGTGCATGAGAGAGACAAAGAGCATTGCTCACATAGCGGGAGGTGGTGCACCGTTCCCACCATATTCTATGGACGACAGCCAACTCGGTTTCTTTTTCACTGTGCCAATCTTTATGTTGCCACAATTTACTAGCCTCCGTCCTGCCATCCTGTCCTCATCCTCAGACTCTTCTTGCTCCTCCACCTCCTCTCATTTAAGCCCTTTCTGTCTCGGTCTTTCATTCAGGTCTTTATTAGAGCTCCCGTGTTTGAATGACAGCATGGTAATGCCTGCGCCTTGGTCTTTGTGAGGATGGCTAAGCTCTAACCGAGCTGACCTGGATTTACATTGCTGGAGCAGAGCTGTGCTGCCTGGGATCCGGACTGGCTCTAGATGATGGTACACAGCAGAGAAAACAAAACAAAAGACAGGCTTTGGATTGAATCTGGTAGAATAAACTGGCATAAAAAAAATAAAGAATGACATCAAAATGATGCAGTATTGCAGAAGTTTTAAATTTTAGGTATCTTATTAATTACCTAAACCACAGTAGACTGACTGGTAGGTCCATAATAACAAATGCAACTTGTACTTAACAATCATTGTTCAAAACACTGACAGTATATAATTAGTGGACAGAGTTTCCGGGGTGAAGCCAACGTGGAAGTGTCTTAAACAAGCATTCCTTCTAATGGCCAGCAGGGGGCAGCTCCATGGGCTAAAAAAAAGAGGTCAGATAGTATTGTGTCTTATAGGGCAATGATCCGACTTCTCAGTTGATTTATGAGCTCAGTAAAAATTCTAATGAGTTTATGGTCTCATCTCCTCAATACTCTTAATACCTTGTGATTGACAGGTCATTCCCAGTGAGTCCGTCCAGCTCAACGCACCAAACTCAGATCAAACTGTCAAACTTCTGTTACTGCGTTGACTATTTCTCTCCTCAAATCTGAAACATATTTTAGTGTATGGGTTGTCTGTAGTATGAGAATGTGTGTGACCAGGCGAGCTGCCATTGTTTTCTGCTATAGACAAGTTGAAACTGAGCAGTCAATGAGAGGAGCTCAACTCGCAGTTTGACCCCACTATTGGCTCCAGGAAAGCCAAGATGGCGATGGCTATAATGCCAAACTTGAGGCTTTAAACCAGTACTAGAAACTAATGGGTGACGTCAAACTTGGCGCAAATATTATCAGATTATTTTCACCTAGCTCTGAGCTCTACAGAGCTTTTCAGCCTATTTAAAAAATATGTTGTTTTTTTATGCCTGTGTTCGATAGGACAGGTAATGATTGACAGACACAACATGCAGCAAAGGGCCGCAGCTTAAAATCGAACCCGGGCTGATGTGTAAGCCCTCAGCCTACATGAGCGCGCTCTCTACCAGGTGAGCTACCATGAGCCCCAAGCTTCTTTTTGCTCATTGTTGTGGTTTTACGGCTCATTTACTCTTTGCTTCAGTCCACTCTCATCCACCTTATTTTAAGCAAACAGGCTCTGACAAACTCAGTGTACACTACCTGCCCAGCATCAAACAGTGGACAGACACTGTTAGAGACTAGCTGGTGAAGACAGTGAAACATCTAGCAGCTAAAGAGTCAGACGTATTTCTCAGGAGACAAACCACAGAAACCACAGCCAAAAGGAAAGTAATTATTTAATTTAAATTCATCAAACTCACAATAACTCCTTTAGTTGCTCTGTTTCTGCTGGATGTGTAAGCAGGAAAATGTTTGCCAACACATTAGCCGTTACGATGTCTCCAGGCCATAATACATCAGAGCTGTCACTGTTTCATAGTTCATCTTCCCCGTAGTGTCCACAAATAGCTTTAAAATTCAGCAGCTTTAAATTCTCTTCCAAACTGAATGAATAATTAGATCATTTATCGTTGCCTTCAAAGAATGATCTCTGATCTGACACCTTTTCTGCAAGATGGCTTATCAGTGTGTTCCAAAATCTTAACAAACCACTGCCTCAGAAATTATTCATATGACTGTGTTGTGACCTGCCATGGTTACGTGTGTTAGTCTAAGGCACAAATACGACATGGTTAAAGTTCGGGAAGGTTACTGTTAGGCACAAAACTACTTGGTTAGGATTGGGGAACAATCAGGACCATGGTTGAAAGTAGGAAACAGCAATCTGCCAAACGTCACATTCTTTGTTGACGCATTTGTTCGCCAAGACCTCCTCTGTCTGAAGTTCTTTAGCGCCATCAACTAATTTTACAATGAAATAATAAAAATATAGCTCCAATGAAGTGGTGGAACAAGCAGATAAAGAATATACATGTGATGTTGTATGAAAAACTGTTAAGTACACTATTTAGGGAAGATATGAAGATAAAATTCAAGATGTAAACAAATGCAACTTTTAGCAGTTTATCTGCATATTAGATTCAGCCAGTATATTCATGTTTTATGTCTTAAAATTGCCAATCATTCTCCCTATATTGCCTCTAATGCAAATAGATGAGGTCAGTAAAGGTATGGAGGACAACAGAGGGATGATTCTGCACTGATAACAATGGTGGACAGCAAAGAACTCATCCTGGTTCTGTAGTGAACGTGGGTGAGGAGCAGTCTGACAGAAGCCTCAGTAATAAACTCTTGCTTACTAAATCCAAAACACACACACACACACGTGCATAAGGATGCATATCAACACATGCACGCTGAAGGTGAGGTGGCGTGGATATTTGTCCCGTTCAAAGCAGAGAGTGGGCTGGATTTATGCAAAACAACAGCACAAACATGAGGTAAATGGGAACGAAGGGAGTGGGTGGGCAGATGGCTTCAGTGGTGACAGAAAATAATATGAGATTAGGCCGAAGCAATTTTGGTTTGGGAAGAGATAGAGAAAGGAAGGGAGATAAAACAGGAATGGTTCTAGGGAGAGAGAGAGAGAGAGAGAGAGAGAGAGAGAGAGAGAGAGAGAGAGAGAGAGAGAGAGAGAGAGAGTGAGAGAGGTGTGGAGACAAATGTCCCTCCCCTGATCTGGCACTGACTGCTGGATTCTCGATGATGCCACACCAGCCTCATGCAGCTGCAGCCTGCCTACTCTGTTTTCAGCTAATAGCCAGGAGCAGCACTGTTAGCAAGACACAGCAGCACCCTCCCTCCCCCCCTCCCTCCTTCAGATTCAAGCCATGCCTGATGGAAAGCCTGACACACAAAGCTCCAAGAAAGAATAGTGTTACTCAATTTATTGGGGGGAGGCTCGGCTAATCTCGCTAAGAGGAGGCGCTTAATAGAAAAAACAAAATGGAGAGGAAGATTGTTGAGGGCCGGAGAGAGGGCAGCTGAGAGAGATTATGAGTAGGTGGGTCTGAACACCATGAGTCATAAAGGTCTAACCAGGCTGAAAGAGAGAGGTTGGAGGGGTTGGGGGGGCAAAACACAGAGCAAGCATGTGAGTAATTCCTGATCTCATTAAGATTTATGTAAGGATGGTTTTTCACATACATTTCTCATCTCAGCTCGGGGGCCAAAAAGAAAAAAAAACAGACCTTTGAATCTTAATGAATTATTGGCTGAGGGTTACAATGGGTAACAGGACGGAGGTGGGAAAAGAGAAAATGAAGACAAAGCAGAACAATAACCAGGCAGGGGAATCTTTCTATAGACTGCATCTGTCCGAAATGGAAAATATAGGCTTGACTCTAGCCTAGACAACCAGGCTAACACACACACACACACACACACACACACACACACCATGTGACTGGGATTTGTCACATCGGGCAATTCTGGGGGAGGGTCTGACACAATATGAAGCTCATTTGGAGCTAAAAAAAAAAGCCCCCTCTCCTATATACATACATACATACATACATACATATATATATATATATATATATATATATATATATATATATATATATATAAGTACTGTGAATGATGATCACCAATAGAGAAATGCGTGCAAATCCTTCAGGGGCTCTGTTCGCCTATTCTGCTCGGTGGCATTTTCAGCACCGAGGGGGCAGTGGACAGCTCCGCACTGATGTGATATTAAAGCAGCCTTCCTCAGGGACGCTGGGGGGGGGTTCCTTATAGGAGAAAGATCTTATTTTAAAATTAAAATAAAATGAGCACGGATCTAGCTGTAAAGCCATACCAAGATGATCCAGGCTTCGTGACAGCGTAGCATCGTGACCATGGCAACAAAGGAAACAATAACTTATCTATCCTTGCCTTGCGCACACACACACACACACACACACACACACACACACACACACGCATTTTGGAGAGGATCTCACGCATGCCGGAGCACCCATTCCTCACCCATCTCCTCCAAATCCAATATTAACGACTGCATTTTAAATGAGGAGCCAGAGGCGGCCTAAGTTCGCACAGCATTTCACTGCGGCCGACAAACCGAGGCGGAGTCTGGTTGGAGCAACAGCAATCAATCGTCCTATAGGGATAATTAGGTTCCCCGTACATAGCCGAGCCGTGCACACCGCGTACTGCATGCACAGTCGGAATAAAAGCCCTCTGTGTGGGAAATTCTTCCCCAGCTCGCATCCCCAGTGCATGAGTCACTGTGTGGTTACCATCCACCCAGGTGCAGCTGAGCACCATGGGCACCCGTCAGAGCTGCACAATGAAAGCCCAAAGTCATGCTGGTGCGTGGGAACTGTCACTAAACGATGAAGCAATCTTCCCTCACAGCGGAAAAAAACCTGGTTCACTACAATACCCCCCCTCCCCCCCGTGGAGGCTGCACATACACCCAGACATGAAGCGGAGAGCATCCGTGTCGCTGGCTGGCTGCCTACCTGTCTCCAGGTGCAAAGATATCCTCGCCTCGTTGATGTAAGGCGTGTCACTCTTGGACCGGACCCTCCGGATCGGTCTGCGGTCTACCTCCTCCTCCGGGGCCGCCGCCATGTTCGGCCAAGCCGGGCAGCGTCCACTGGCGACCGGCGGGACTGCGAGAGATTCGGCGCCGCAGCAGCCAGTCGTGCACCCGCCCGGGCAGACAGTGTGGGAGGGGGGGGGCTATTGTAATGGTGATGGAGGGTAGGAGGAGAGAGAGAGAGAGAGAGAGAGAGAGAGAGAGAGAGAGAGAGAGAGAGATGGTGGGTCTGATGAGCTTCTGTTCCTGTAAGTCAGCTCCACCTGCTCAAGTTCCACCAAGAACAAGAACTGGCCAATGAGAAGCAATACACCACTTCCACATCATCTCAACTCTCCTGTGTGGTTTATAGGAAGAGCTGAAATGATTAGTCAGTGAATAAATGATGTCAACTGACAGAAAATGAATCGACAACAGTTATGGTAGGTGGATTAAAATGTCATTTATGAAGCAAAAAATGCTAAAACAGGTTTAGGTTTTGTTGTTTTTCCTCAGTTTTAATATGATTGTACATTTAAAGATCCCCTCCAGACATGTAGCCTATTAAATAGTCTGCTTGGAACAATAATGTGTGTTTCTGCAGAAAATAAAAGTATAATTTCCACATTAAAACCCTTAAAAAAAACCATCGTCTACATCATTAAAACTGCTAATGTTGTTAATTTCCTCTGTGTATGTGCACTGGTGGCTTCAGGTTTCTGTCACACTCCTATAAGTTGAATACTGGACTAGACTTCAGACTGTTAGTTCAACCAAATAAGCAATATTGTGAGTTTTTTCACTATTATTTGATATGTTACAGAGAGAATAATTATCTGATTAATCCACAAATAATAATCTACAGATACACTGATATGATAATAATAAAAAGGTTCATAAGAATTATAAGGACAATATTGAATATATCACAAAAAATAGCCCCATAAATCACTTTTAGTAATACTACAGGAAAAACAAAAAAGATATGATATAGATGTGAATAAAGTAAATCTCACAGGCACCTTTACACTAAGGACAATGCCCCAATACCATCTAAAGACACGTCCAGTTTTCTCCCACCTCCTTTAAATTCCCCTTCAAGCCAACAGATCAGCCTGCAGCTCGCAGCATGAAGCACCGATCATCATGTGGCTCCTTGAGAGAAGATTTCTGACACCACGAGTCAATAATGTTGTAATTTAGTTAGACAACACCAATGGAAATCCATTCAGGGTGGGACAAAGGAAGTGGAAGTCACAATATCAAAAGAGCATTGTCAATATTGCCTGTAAGTGCTGTCGAAATCAATATAGAGATGCTCCTTTTTTTTAAAAATAAAAGCCAACTATTGTACAGTATTTTATTAAATATATCCCCTATATGGAGCAGGAGCAGGACTGCAGGGACATGAACTGAAAAGGATTCAGGGTGTGGTTTTGGCACCACCTTAATCGACTGAAATAGCACTTGAGTTTGGTATTACACAAAAGCAATGAGAATTGTAATGTTATCAATAAATCTCAGATCACACGGGATTATTATAGTAAAAAACACCACAATATATTCTTGTGTTGTCACTGTGCTTTATGCTATATTAATCCAATGCTGGCCTCTAGTGGAGAAAGGATTCACAATTATTTCAGTAACAAAGCACAACAGTGGGGCAGTACAGTAAATTAATTCTCAGCCAATCTAACAAATCAAACTTTTGTTTTTGTTTTGAATTATGAACAAACAAAAAACTCTTCCGACCAACGTGACAGGAGTCAGTATGATATAAATCATTGCATAATTAGAAGTCATTATAATGAGAAACACTAATCAGAAACTTACTTAATATTTTGAGCTCAAAATAATGACATAGTATCTTGAAATAATAAGATAAGATAAGATGTTCCTTTATTGATCCCCCGTATAGGAGAAATTCAACAGACACAGCAGCGTAGGAGAATGTAGTGCAAAGAGTACAGACGTGTAAAAGTACAATAAAGAATCACAAAATAAGAATATTATTAATATAATAGACTATATAAGGCTATAATGAAAAATATACAGTGGGTACGGAAAGTATTCAGACCCCTTTAAAATTTTCACTCTTTGTTTCATTGCAGCCATTTGCTAAAATCAAAAAAGTTCATTTTATTTCTCATTAATGTACACTCAGCACCCCATCGTGACAGAAAAAAACAGAAATGTAGAAGTTTTTGCAAATTTATTAAAAAAGAAAAACTGAAATATCACATGGTCATAAGTATTCAGACCCTTTGCTGTGACACTCATATTTAACTCACATGCTGTCCATTTCTTCTGATCCTCCTTGAGATGGTTCTGCTCCTTCATTGGAGTCTAGCTGTGTTTAATTAAACTGATTGGACTTGATTAGGAAAGGACACACACCTGTCTATATAAGACCTTACAGCTCACAGTGCATGTCAGAGCAAATGAGAATCATGAGGTCGAAGGAACTGCCCAAGGAGCTCAGAGACAGAATTGTGGCAAGGCACAGATCTGGCCAAGGTTACAAAAGAATTTCTGCAGCACTCAAGGTTCCTAAGAGCACAGTGGCCTCCATAATCCTTAAATGGAAGAAGTTTGGGACGACCAGAACTCTTCCTAGACCTGGCCGTCCAGCCAAACTGAGCAATCGTGGGAGAAGAGCCTTGGTGAGAGAGGTAAAGAAGAACCCAAAGATCACTGTGGCTGAGCTCCAGAGATGCAGTAGGGAGATGGGAGAAAGTTCCACAAAGTCACTGCAGCCCTGCACCAGTCGGGGCTTTATGGCAGAGTGGCCCGACGGAAGCCTCTCCTCAGTGCAAGACATATGAAAGCCCGCATAGAGTTTGCCAAAAAACACATGAAGGACTCCCAGACTATGAGAAAGAAGATTCTCTGGTCTGATGAGACCAAGATTGAACTTTTGGCGTTAATTCTAAGCGGTATGTGTGGAGAAAACCAGGCACTGCTCATCACCTGCCCAATACAATCCCAACAGTGAAACATGGTGGTGGCAGCATCAGGCTATGGGGATGTTTTTCAGCTGCAGGGACAGGACGACTGGTTGCAACTGAAGGAAAGATGAATGAAGTACAGAGATATCCTGGAAGAAAACCTCTTCCAGAGTGCTCAGGACCTCAGACTGGGCCGAAGGTTCACCTTCCAACAAGACAATAACCCTAAGCACACAGCTAAAATAACAAAGGAGTGGCTTCGGAACAACTCTGTGACCATTCTTGACTGGCCCAGCCAGAGCCCTGACCTAAACCCAATTGAGCATCTCTGGAGAGACCTGAAAATGGCTGTCCACCAACGTTCACCATCCAACCTGACAGAACTGGAGAGGATCCCCAAATCCAGGTGTGAAAAACTTGTTGCATCATTCCCAAGAAGACTCATGGCTGTAGTAGCTCAAAAGGGTGCTTCTACTCAATACTGAGCAAAGGGTCTGAATACTTATGACCATGTGATATTTCAGTTTTTCTTTTTTAATAAATTTGCAAAAATTTCTACATTTCTGTTTTTTTCTGTCAAGATGGGGTGCTGAGTGTACATTAATGAGAAATAAAATGAACTTTTTTGATTTTAGCAAATGGCTGCAATGAAACAAAGAGTGAAAAATTTAAAGGGGTCTGAATACTTTCCGTACCCACTGTATACACTGTAAAATGGTGTGCAAAATATATTGAGCAGCGTGATGAGAAACTAAAAATGTTTCTGAATATTCAGAGATATAATCTCAATGTTCTGGAGATACTAAGTGAAAATATTGAGGAGTGTTTCTAATTATTTCAACATACTATGTCATTATTTTGAGATATTAAGTCAAAATGTTGAGATTTCTTTGAGTTTTCTTATTATAATGAGTTACAGAACCTCACATTGACATAAGTGGGCTTCCATACTTTACTTTAAAGATTCCCTGTGCAGTACTTTTTGAACGATACGAGCCTCTACGAAGTTGTGATGTATGGTGGAATGGTATGTTGAAGCCTTCTCTTTAGGAGGGGGTTGTTATTTACCTCGCTGTGGCTGTTGATAGGTTGTTATTTACCTCGCTGTGGCTGTTGATAGGTTGTTATTTACCTCGCTGTGGCTGTTGATAGGTTGTTATTTACCTCGCTGTGGCTGTTGATAGGTTGTTATTTACCTCGCTGTGGCTGTTGATTGGTTGTTATTTACCTCGCTGTGGCTGTTGATAGGTTGTTCTGGAGGCGTTGTTATTTACCTCGCTGTGGCTGTTGATTGGTTGTTATTTACCTCGCTGTGGCTGCTGATTGGTTGTTATTTACCTCGCTGTGGCTGCTGATTGGTTGTTATTTACCTCGCTGTGGCTGTTGATAGGTTGTTCTGGTGGCGTTGTTATTTACCTCGCTGTGGCTGTTGATAGGTTGTTCTGGTGGAAGCAGGAGGCGTTGTTATTTACCTCGCTGTGGCTGCTGATTGGTTGTTATTTACCTCGCTGTGGCTGCTGATTGGTTCTTCCTGCTTCCTCCAGCTGACGGTCGTGGGCTCCGTTTCTGTCAGGTAGCTAGTTAGCATTAGCAAAAACCTCAACTAAATCTCACCAAAAAAAGGACCCAACTCAGCCTCCGTACGTCAGGCTGTCACTTCCATGCTTGTTATATTGTAGAACAATGTATCGTAGTGTTAATGCTGGTGTCGGATATTAATGAATAACAGAATATGATGAAGTAGCCTGCTAGCTGCGGTTGTTTATATGAACTCTTAACTTGTTGTATGACCTTTTTAAAGCTTCATAAAGCCACAGTGACCTTCTGGGAACAACCTCAGCATCCACCCTGTGTCCAAACAAGCTCCTGTTAGTCTGGATCAACAACAATATTCACTAAAGAAGTTTTTTTTTTTTTTTTTGTTCATTCAAACAAAGAGGGCAGCCAGAAGTGATCCATCTGTTTGTCAAAGTGTATCATTATATCTTATATTTTATATTTTAATTAGTCTTTATGTTCTTGTTGTGTCTGCAGCTGCTGTGGGGTGACTTTCCCCCAGCGTGGGATCAATAAAGTCAATCTTATCTTTATATTACCATTATTTTGTGGTAGGATTCTCGATTAGTTGTGGCAATGATTGTGTTTGCGTTATAAATTTAGTTTTGTCATCGTGATGATGTGACGTTTTGTTTGGGGGTCTATACTACAAAACAAAACAAAAACATTTTTCTCTTAAATCTGGAGAACAAACTTTGTAGTTCAGGACGTCTATTTGAAACTACAGAACATTCATAATTCATAATAATAACATTTCATGCAGCTCTGGTGATCACAAGGGAAAAGTCAGCTGTGTTTCAATACTGTCATATTTTTCTTCCCCAGTTAAAACCCAATGATTGTGCGCCAGGTCACCTGCAGAGGCGTAACAAACTCTCACCTGTATGCCCTCCTGAGAAGACCTCGGGTTAGCCAAGACATGGCCAGACCCAGTTCAGGTAGCTCTCTCTCTTCCTCAGGAGCAAATACCCGCATCCCACAAGCGTTCGTTTACTCTCATTTTATTTGTGATGTATTATTTGTGTTTCCGCTCAGACCTCGCTGCATTCAGGGAGACTTTCTCTAAAGCAAACAACATAGCCATCATCACCGGAGCAGGAGTGAGCGCCGAGAGCGGAGTCCCCACCTTCAGAGGAGCAGGAGGCTACTGGAGGAAATGGGAAGCGCAGGTGTGCAGCCGTGTTATTATATTATTGAACTGTATTGCATTATACTGACAGGTGGTTCTGTTATCGAGCCCTGAGGTTCCCAACCACTAGGGGTCGCCAAAGCTTCACGGAGGGGTTGCAAGGCCTTCTTGATTTTAAAGTGTGTTAAGTGTATACACAGTAGGCCTATATCTCCGCATTTGGTCGACTTCTGTGAAGAAATATAAGTAAATTGTCTTATAGAACAATGACCAAGTGTTTAAAGTAATAGAAAACATGTCAGTATAATGTCATACATACCAAAAGTAAATATTAAAGCCTTCACGAGGGCTTATTGCAGGAGTCTGGTATAAGACTGCATTAGCTTTAGCTAGGTATACCTAATAAACTGACTGCAACTAAGTGTACAATATTAAATAATGAATACGGTCCTTACATTTGCTTTCGCCAATCTTTAATATGTGTAAAACTGCATTATTAAAATGTCAATTTTACAATTAGAGTTGTTAAACAGTGATCATTTTTCACAAGGGGAAACTTTTTGCCCTGTAAACCCTGAAGGAAACTTTAATAGCTCTTGAGTCTGTACTCATCGAGCATCTCGGGGTCACTCCAAGGAAGTGCACTGAGAGTTTTACTATGATAAAAAATAGTTCTGACTCAGAGAAGAAACTGAAATACCAGATTATTTGGGAACTCTGTTGTGTGTCTGAAGCTGAGTGGAAACAGTGCAGATGAGTCTGTGCTCAGTTGTCTCTTCTTCCTTCTCTTGTGTCTTCTATTAACAGCCTGTTGATGATTTTCTAGGGAACTTTTCAATCAGCACAGATTTTCTTTTTCCTCACATCTTCATCTTGTAGAAACTCGCCACTCCAGAGGCCTTCTCCAGGAATCCCTCCCGTGTTTGGGAGTTTTACCACTACCGCCGCGAGGTCATGCTCACAAAAAACCCCAACCCCGCCCACATGGCCATTGCCGAGTGTGAGGAGCGCCTGAGCAAACAGGGACGCATGGTTACGGTCGTCACACAGAATATCGACGAGCTCCATCGACGCGCCGGATCCAAAAACATCCTGGAAATTCACGGCAAGTAGAAAACAAGGGAATTACGCTTAATGTCAGCATGGATCGAATAATTGAAGCTGCTCTAATTTGTGTATATCTTTAAGAATTAACAAGTTTGATATTCGATTAAATAAAGTTATTTTAGATTCTTTAGTTCTGTCTTCTAGATTTTGAGGATTTGCTGCTTTTCAAAACAAGAAATTTGATGGCTATTTTTCACTATATTCTGACATTCAGGCCCTTATTTTACTTTTAGAATTAAATGTGCAAATAATTCTTGATTTTTACATGTGCTCATCTCTTGGTGACACTTGACACCTAATTTGTCAATAGTTAGTTAATTGTTTAGTCCATAAAAAAAATCAAAGAATTAGGAAAAATTTTCATAATTAAACTTTGTAAAGACAAACTTTAATTTGTAATTTCACGGGGGCTTAAACGTTTAAAATCCAATAATCTATACCGGTCGATATACTGGTTCTTTAACGCATAGCTGAAATAACTGCTGTAACTCATTTGCTTCTTACTTGTGCAATAGAACATTTGAGAAATATCTCTTTGAATACTTAGTTTAAACAAATATTTTAAAATATTTTGTTTTAAAAAAAGGAAATTAAAGTTGTTGGTAGTTTTATGTTTTGTTCTGTTTCACTACGTTGCAGTTTTGCACAATAAAATGTTTTTACATTCTGTAAAGCTAAATAAAGGCCCAGTCATGCAAAAACAAATCTATATTTATATGTATCATGAAACATGCCAGAATCTTAAAACATACCGTGATACAAAAACTTCATATCCCTCGTCCTTTTTTGCCCATATGGACGTCACACAGGTATGAAATTGTATTAATAATGATCTTTAAAAGGTCTTAAAAAGTCTTGCAGAACACCTGTTTTATGAATATATCCACTCAGGAGAAGCTGGAACTTACAAATGTTTGACATGTGTATTTGATATATTACACACAACAATTAATCAATCGTTGAAATAGTGGTTGATTAACTGTCTGTCCTCCGACTGATTGGTTGTTTCAGCACTAACTTGTTGTCTCTCGTGTTGTGATTCCAGGAAGTCTGTTTAAAACACGCTGTATGAGCTGCAGTCATGAAGCAGCCAATTACAAGAGCCCCATCTGTGCCGCTCTGGAGGGAAAAGGGTAAGAGCTTCATCTGGTGTCGTTCGGTGAATTGGACTTGGTTTGACCTCAACAATATGAAAATTTGTAATTAGAGATATTGATCACATTCATTTGAGCACAAAATGCCAGCAGGAAAAAAAAAAAGCCCTGTTTCAGTTTGTCAGACGTCAGGAGCTAAATAACACCTGATGACGCAGTGGAAGGGAAAATCTGAAATGTCACTTTAAAAGCCACTTATCTGACATTTAAAACTGATGTTTTTAATAGCGGAAATGTTCCACTAAGAAAGTCTCTGCTGTGGGTAAAATGATGGAGGCCCTGTGCTAAAACTATGAATTAATGTCAGAACTGATCATGTAAATCTGTTAACAGTAATTCTTAAGTTAAAGTTAAAGCACTTGGGAGCAGCAGCAGATGAATAAATACAACAAAATTAAGTAAATGGGTAATTGAAAGAATGGTTTTAGATGTTCGCAGATTTAAGATTATTAAAAAACAACAGGGAATAAAAGTGTATTAAATATAATGATATATCTAACCTAAAATAGTTTGGATTTACTAACTTTAATGTATTTTAAATGAGCACTATGTAGTTCGGGCTCAGTATCAGTATAAAATCACGTGAATTTGTAAGAAACAAGCTTTGTTGGAGGAGTTTTAGGTATATCAGGGTGTAATTGCCCTTTTTTACTGACATCAAACGTCTTTTTTATCAAATTGCCTCCTCAGAGCTCCAGACCCAGACACAGATGACGCAGAGATCCCTGTTGAACAGCTGCCCAGGTAAGACACACTCATGTTCTCTTTTAGTGCTCTGCTCTTTTCAAATGAGGTTATTTGTTTTGACAAAGTGTGTGTGTGTGTGTGTGTTGTGTGTGTGTGTGTGTGTTTCAGGTGCGAGCAGACAGGCTGTCACGGTCTCCTGAGACCAGCTGTGGTTTGGTTTGGAGAGACTCTGGACTCAGACATCCTCACTCGTGCAGAGAAAGTGTTGGACAGCTGTGACCTCTGCCTTGTGGTACGTGTGTGTTTGTGTATGCGTTTTTGTTACCTATTGGGGACCTTTTCTGGTGTAAAAATTGACCTTGTCGGGACCAGTAGTCCTCCTGGGAACAGAAGACCGAGAAAGGGGTTTGATAAAGGCTGATTTTTAGTTGTATGTAGGCTCTACGTCGAGTCTAAGCCAGTGACCCACACCGTTACGAGCATTTATACCTGTGCACTTGTCTGTCTGCATTACTCTGAAAAATAACACAACCAAAACTGAAAGTCTGCCTCAACTCTCTCCTCAGTCTATCTCGTATTTTCCTCGTTTCGTTCTTTGCCCCCCCCCCCCCCCCGTTGCCCGTGAAACAAAAGGACGAGGGAGTACAAGAGCGTGTCATGCAGCGAGGCAGCGTCCCATGTGTGCCTGTTTGGGTGTGTGAGGACACACTTGTCTGTGTGTGTGTATGTTTTGAAGAGGGAATCTCAACCAGCATTATTAACTTGTCTGGGTTTTACATGAGTCACTTCCCATTGTCAGACAATGCACACACACACACCAAGCAAACCCATCACAGCTGTTTGTGCTGCCTCAACGTGTAGTTACATTTCTGGGAAGGAGAACATCAGGTTATGGCGTAGAGTACAAGGTTACGCCATAACTACGCCATGGCCACGGCATCAGTTTGACACAGAAGTATAAATCAGGCTTTGAATCAGGCAGTGAATAAAGTGAGTGGGAATGTCCTAATAAGGATATCTGCGTAAACTTGTGTGTGTTCATGAAATTTATATTATTGTAAAATTGAAATGTATAAAGTGCATCAATAATACTGCCAAATTCACTTGTGTACATGGCAGTTTTATTCCCGCACTCATAGATAAATAAGTAAATGCTGCTAATGTTGTTGTAAAAGTTGCTTTGAGCTGTTCCAGACTGTCAAAGTTTATTATATTTATTTTGCCATGATATTTGGAGGAATATTAAAGTTTTAGATGTTAAATTTAGTGCTGTATAAAAGACAAAAGAGAGCAGCACTCTGTCATGTATTATTAATATAGACATCCTCTTTCCTAAACTTATCTTAAACTCAATAAAATCCCACTCTGCAGGTTGGCACGTCGTCTGTCGTGTATCCAGCAGCCATGTTTGCCCCTCAGGTGGCAGCCAGAGGAGTCCCTGTGGCCGAATTCAACATGGAAAACACACCGGCCACCATGCGCTTCAAGTATTTTTGTTTACTGTCACACAATCACACACGTGTGCATCATTTTCAGCACGTTTACAGCATAGACGTTGTTTGTTTCTTGTGTTTCAGGTTCCACTTCCAGGGCCCCTGTGGGACCATTTTGCCCCCCGCGCTGGCACGCCACGAGACTGAGCAAAGTTAAAAAAAGAGTCCTGAACATCAGCTGCACACAGACCAGACTGTCTAACACTGGAGGACTTTATTGGTACACATATCATAAATAATAGGTTGAGTGTCTAAAATGAATGGGCTTCATGGGGAAAAAAGATTTAAATTTAAAAGATCAAAAAATTTAAAAAGAAAAGAAGTTTACTGTTTGTTCATACACATAAATTATTATTATTAAATCATAAATTGTTAGAACTTCGGGCATTTAAGTTCTAGTTGATGCATTTTTAATTGTTTAATTTAATTGATTAACATTGAATATTAAACATTGTAGCAAATACTGCTATGATGCCAAATCACACCAGTGCTCTGTGTTGACTGCTGCCAACATTTATAACAACATATTGTAACTCCTTGCAAAATAATTAACCTTGCTGTTTATAGATATATAAATACATGCAGGCCAACTTCATCACTCACTTTTCATTAAATGCATGGCGACTGTCTGACAGTAGGGGGCAGTGTTTAGCTGCTGCTGTGTACCACTGCACCTCCAAAACTGACTCCTTCCAATGGATCTGTGGGCTGGGATATGTGGGTGTGTGTGTGTGTGTGTGTCAATTCAGTGTCTGAATTTATGGATTGTGATGAATACTGTGTACGATGCCTTCCAGTTGCCATGAGTAAGCTCCAGTTAAACCATGGAAACCAGTGACTGTGCATTTCCACAGCCAGCCATGAGATGAAGAATTTGTGACATGTATGTTGAGGTTTGGAGCATATTCATATGAAATAAATGTATAAAGAGTGTCTCTGCAGAGCGTCCTCGCTGTGTTTCTAAAATACTGCATGAGTTGCAAATGATGCAATCAGAAATGAGTTTATTACCGCAGTGTGTGGTAGCAGAGTGTGCATTAACTGTACAGTCCTCCATATGTTCTAGGCGGCAGTCTGCTTCAGCTGAAGATGGGATTGTGCCTGACACTTCTGTGCTTGGCCACAACCAACCCCCCACTCCTATTGTCTCAGTATAAACACACACTGCACAGGCCGTGTCCAGTCCTGTGTTCATGTGCATTATGCTGCTGTCGTTTATAGCAGTGACTCCCAACCGGGGGGTATGTGGACAGATTGTGGAGTGGCTCACCCAATTTGTAAAAATAGACCATGGTGATTATGTAATATAAAATATCCACAAATATGTGTTGGAGGATAAAAATAAACCCACAAATAGGATTACAAATTGGTGCGATGCTGATCCCTTTCATTCACACAATAACCAATAAGCTACCAAACATCCCACCAACCTCAACACGACATGCTGCTGAAAGTATTGATTATATTTGGAAGATAGCCACTTGATTGTATATTAGCTTCAGCTGAACTTCAGGACACATATTTACAAAGAGTCACTTTTACTGGAGTCGTGTTCTCTTCAAGTCCTTTGTGAACAGGAGGAATCATTACAGCGTCCATAGAGAGCTTTTTCATTGGCCAACCCGGAAGTTAGCACAGCCTTGGTTCCTTCAACGAAAAGACAATGTTTCAATTGGATTACTGCATGATAAAGTTGTGTAATAATCTGCGAGGCCCAGACCCCAGAAACAAGTAAAAAGAATATACACACTAGGTCTATATCTCAGCATTTGGTTCAATTCTGTGAAGAAAAATAAATGTAATGTCTTCTAGATGAAGGGCCAAGCATCGGGGACAAGAAAACACTGACTCTGTCAAATAAAAAAGAATCCTATTAAGTTTGTATGATTGTTAAAAATAATAAACCAAATACATAATACAGACAGAATTAATAAAAAAAAGTCCCCTGAACAGGAAAGAATCTGCTCATTCAAATCGCTAATTTTACACAAACTTATTGGGTTAATGGTACAGTATTGAATATAATATAAAATATCTATAAAATATGTCACTTAGGTTGTCAGTTTACTAAATGATAGAAAATGGGTCCTTTATTAAAGATAAAGGTTTCAGGTGGTTATAAACCAATAAAAACATGCCTATGAATGTTATATTTCTGCCAATAGAGCCTTTTAAATAGTGTTAAATATAATCCCATTTAAAATCCATCAAACAGACATATGGAGCATGACAGGGTCGACATAGGGGGTACTTTATAGGGGTACTTCATACATCTGACAGGGTTGTTGAGGCACACAAAAGGTTGGGAACCACTGCTCAATACGTTCTCTGTTATTACAGGCAATCTTCTGCTTTGGCTGAAGATCTTATTGTTCCTGACACTTCCCTGCTTGACCCCCCTCCCCCCTCCCCGACTTCATCCATCATCTCCACATAAACACAGACCGTGCTCCGGCCAAGTCCAGCTCCCTAAACGCTCATTTGCAGTGGAGTGGCGGACGTCAACAGAGGTTATTAATATTTGGCTAATCTGATCCTGGTATTCGTATCAGCTGCAGGAAATCTCATCGCACCACCTCATTCCCTCTCTTCTCCTTTCTCTTCCCTCCTCTGCTTTCTCTCGGGCTTCATTTTTGGAAGTGCTGTTTTCCCTTTTCTGCTTTCATCTGTACATCTGCCATGTGTGTGGTGTTTGAGACGCCATGCATCCCCCCCCCCCCACTACTCCCCAGCTACGCCTCCATCACCTGCTCATTAGAGAGAGGATGATGGTCCGACGGTCCCCTATGACTCTGCTCCAAAAATAACAGAGCCAATTTCCCGCCTGTTAGGCGGCGATTTCACACCAATCTGAGTTGTACTGCCAGCTAGGCCTGTCGAGAGAGAGAGAGAGAGAGAGAGAGAGGAATAAGGAGGAAAAGAAAAGCGACGCAAGGAAAAGAAAAATGTAGGTCAGAGTGTAATGTGTCTGAAAATACAAGTTCTTTATCCCATAAACACCCCGCCCTCATCAGTCAGCAGAGGTGGAACGAAGTCCATTTCTCAAGAACTCACTCGCATACAATTTTAGCTATTTTGGGAGACTGTTGCAATTTTAAAGGAATAATCCTGCACATAACCCCCCAAAGAAACACAAATTGTAGTTTTTTACACGTTGTTTTCTTGCAGCTTTTGAACAAACAAGGTACAATTTGTTGATAAGCAACTTTGAAAATTGCTGCAAGGCAAAAAAAAAAAAAAATAAATCTTCGGACAAAGCCAGGCTAGTTGTTTCCCTTTGCTTCAAGTCTTTATGCTAAGCTAAGCTAATTGGCAGCTGGATCTATCTCTCAGCAAAGACGGCAAATACACATAATTTCCTAAAAATATGGTACTATTCCTTTAATTTAGTCTATTAATTAATTTAGTTTATAATGTGTAAATTCAGTTGAATAAAATTTTGCCCCAGGACTCAGTCCATGTATGATAATCATGTACTCTGTGTTTTACTATCAGATATACTTACTTGGCAGATTATGGTTTTACATGCAAAACATATTATGATCTATTTACAAAATAAGATAAAATAAGACAGTAATTAGTTACTCTTCTAGTTATATTACTTTTCTGCTGCTCCCTACAAAATTGGTAATTGTGTCTCTTTTGTTAAAATCACAGTAATGTGAATATTTCCAGCCGCTTCCAAACTAGTTTCCTCCACAATTACAAAAATGAATCTAAGGATGTGATTGAATTGTTGGATTTCAAATCAGTAGGAGGTGACAACAAAAGTAAGGTTGAAACTAATTATTTTTTGGGGGGTAACTGTAATATTATTACTAAACTTTATCAGTGAAGAGTTACAATACTAGTTACTGGGGAAAGTAATATCATTACTGTTATATTATTACTAGTATAATAGTCCCCATCCCCAACACAACCACTAACAACCCTGATTAGTTGGACTTCTTAGTCACTTTAAAATGCAGGACTTTTACTTGTAATGGAATTTTATTTTACCTTACTGTATTTCTAAATGAAAATGATGAGGCTGAAAACCACACAGTCTGCACCTTTCTTCCACCAGGATTGTCTATAAACACTTACACCACCAAAATAACTTGCTATATGCTAGATAATTCATCACACGGTGGCTTAAATGAGGGATTTTATGTGTGTATTTCTCCCTCCTTGGTGTGTGTGTGTGCGATGTAAACCAGTGTGAATTCCTTTATAAAATGATGGCGGCCTAGAAGAAGTGTTGCAATGAAAAGAAGAATTACAGCGTCCTCTCTTCAGCCAAGGCCAGAGCGAGGTTACGGTAAATATCTCCATCAATGTCACAGTGTCACCAGTCACCACGTCAGTGCGGTTATTTCCCCACCCGCCTCACGCCACCAGTTTTATGAGCTGTGTGCCCGCATGTGACCTCTAATGGACAGGGGCTTGTGTTTGTCTGCGAGCGGCTTGGAGGATGGAAGCAGTGTAGCTGATTTCCCAGAAGTCTGTCAGCTTTATTTTGTACAAACATTTGAAAATATTTCATTAGTATTTGTTCAGAATTATCACCTCGGGCCACATGTTTGGCTTTGTGTATTTCAGTAGCCGTTAGGGTCGTTAAAAGGAGAGAAAATAAGATGCAAAGCGACAGTGGATCATGAACAAAGTTTATATAGTCTGATATTTAAAAAGCAAATGAGTGCACAGAGCATTTATGTCCTATTTTGATCAATGTAGATGTTCATATTCCCACGTCACCGGGGACGTACCGCAGCTAATGCCAACACCTTGGGATACCTCGATTAAATGTACAGTATGTGTATGTATGTGTGTGTGTGTGAGTGTGTGTGAATAATTTGTCTCCCCACAACTTCTCGTTCAGCCGACAGAAATTCCAATTAGAGAATCTTTCCCTCCTTCTTCACACACTGGAGCATCATATTTTATTCATTCGTTTGGCAAACTGTGAAAGTGAATTAACTTTTGAGCCACGATCCCACAGACGCCCCCATCCCTCCATCCACCAACACACCTGAAACTCTCAGAGCTATTGATTTTTAATTCACTCTCAAGAAAACTTATACTTTATTCATTCTGGAGAGCGAGAGAGAGAGAGATAGAGAGAGGAAAAAAACACTTTAGCCAGAGGATCTGCAGTATGACTGTGTAGGATATGTGTATATTTCTCTTCTTGTGAGGACAAAGTGGAAGGATGGTTTTATTCATCACATTGAAAACTTTAATGATTAAACAAGTTTAATGAATGAATTAGCCTCAAGGACAGTGATCAGCATGGTTTAATGTTTGTGCACAAGCAATGCTCGTATACACACGTCTGCGCTCACGTACCTGTGAGGATATTCATTGACTAAACTTCAGTGATTTTCAACCTGCTTTGTAGACTCACTAAATGCTTCGCCCAGTAGATACTGAAGACTTTCTCCTCTCTTTTGGTGCTAAAACTGTGTGGGAATAATAAGAGAGAGGAACCTGCATTGCAGAACCAATCCAAAGACAGCGGAGACACACGGACGTCGTACAATACAACATTGCTCAGGACATTTTCAATGTTTTAAAAAGCTATCCCTATGTGACAAAGCAGCTCTATTTCACTACGGGGGGAGAATGAGAGGAGAGCACTGGTTCTGGTGAGGCGTTTCCTTGAAGTAACTGGCGTATGTTTGTTAGTGGCCATTCACACCACTGTTCAAGTAACTCCCCAGAAGATGGGTGGGCTTTGTATCATTACAATGTGGGTAGTATAGGCAAATAAACAATGTTCAACTTCCCTCCAGGTTGCACCGAGCTCCCCGCTCATTTGTTCGAACTACAGATTGTACTTCTGCATTCTTACATGCCCGCTGCCAGGAAGATAAAAGTGATATATATCTTAAGTTAGCAAGTTACTTCTGATAGCTAATGTGAGCAAAATGGAAGCTATTTAGCTAACTAACAATTGATGTAGATTATCTAGCTAGTTGTGACTATATTGTATGTATCGCGTTTATCTTTTAATCTTCAATATGTGGTGTGGCCCAGTGCATTCTGGTTGTTTAAGGTTTTCTACCATTCGAGCAAAAGGGAATAACACAGCCCTTTGTCTCTGTTTTCTATGATCATGTAGGGAAAATGTAAAACATATATGCATCTTTCTACTGCAAAGACAGCCCAGTTTAACTAACTAACTAACCAGCTTTCTAGTGGTGAAATACCCCTTTAATTGTCTCCCTGGCCCTAACGCTAACCTTAACCTCCAAACAGCACTTTGCAAAGGTGAGGACAGGACAAAACCTCTTCACTCTCCAAAATGTCCTCACTATTTAAACATTTCTTTCAAAAATGTCCTTATAATATATTCAATTTCCAAACTGTCCTCTCTCTCCACAAATGTCCTCTCTCTCCACAAATGTCCTCTTTTCAAAATTGTCCTCACGTTTCAAAACCGTCCTCACTTTGAAATATACCCTTACTTTGCCAAATATTTTCCAAATGTTCTGATGATCCAAATTTTCAGAAATGTCGCTGTAGTGCAAAGACATGCATTCAAAAATGTCCCTACTCTCCAAAACTGTCCTCGCTTTTCAAAATGACCTCACTTTCAAGGTCTACTAATCAGATTGGTCCACATACAGATAGAGGTTCAGGAGCGCGCGCACACACACACACACACACACACAGAGGTTGTTTACTGGCTCTACCATGGTAGAGTTGAGCTAATGTGTTGCTGTGGGAACTAAGATGTGTGTAGCGCCTCAGCAGAAGTAAGCCTGCAGCACTGCTACTGTATACACACTTTCCACATCATTTCTCACACACTGTTGAGCAGTAAAGGGGCACATGAGCCTCTGCACGTACACTTGGACATTTATCTCCAAAATGTCAACTTTTCATCTACTGAGAAAAAAGCCTTGTTAAAGCTCTGTGATTAATGATATGAAACACAGAGTTTGTTGACTGCAGCTCTACAGACTTGAGTGCTTTGCAGGGATGTTTTCTTAATCCTGTATGTCTGACCATTACTGCCCACACCCACAAACATTCTGACCATTCGCGCCTGCACAGTAGAGATTTTGTGTCTTCTCCTGTCCTGCAGGTGTAAATACGTTATTTTACTGCGTCAGTAACAACTGAGAAATATCTCCAAATGTCAGACTTGCTTTGCTTTGCTTTTGTTTGGCGCTAGCTAAATCCCAGGAGCAGCAATCAAAACTGCCCACTCCTGTGAGATTTGCGTTGGGTCTACAGATCATTTTAGTCCCTTAAAGGTCATTGTAGTTTGGTTTTACAGCACGTTTTGTGTCTGATAAACCCACTGCACGCTACCTTCAGCGGCAGCATCAAACAGGAGTCTGAGACCAAACCAGAGCTAAAATGAGAGCGAATATCAGACATTCATCAGGAGGACACAAATTTGACACCTGGAGGATGATAATGTTGCTATGTGTCTGTAACTGTGTCGGCAACTGCTACCATTTTAGCCAAAACAACTTCATTTAGTGGCACCTAGAAGTTTCAGATTACAACTAACTGAACAAGAATGAGAGCGGGCTGTGAGGTGTGTAGGAGAAACTACGGTGGCCACAAAACTCGCAATAAACAAAGGCCCCCAATTTACAGCCAGTGTTTGATTTGTCCATTCTAGACTACTGTAGAAACACGGCGGTTCAACATGGCAGACTCCATGGAAGGCGACACGCGGCATCTGTAAATAAAAACAGCTCGTTTTAAGGTAACGAAACACATTGATTCCTATATTCAGGTGATAATACACTGATTAAAACAAACATGATAACAAAGAAAGATAAATCCTCCTCAATTTAACATACTGGACCTTTAATAAGGTGAATTTACCTCAGAGCTGCTTGTCATTACTTTAACTTTATGTTCCACCTCATAGGACAAACAATAAGCTCAAATAATTCTGACATACTAGTCTTTTTGTCAGGACATTGCGTCAGCTTGTTTTCAGGTTTTTCTGCCCCCTTGTGACCAAAAATCAGCCTTTAAAAATCACCAAATTAAGTGATTTTGTTTTCATTTTCCACCAGACAGTGACAATATATATGTGAATGTCAGCCATTTTAATGGTGAAGATGTTTCCATTGTTTTGTTTTGTACGACAACAGTTATTCTTAGCACCTCTCTCCGAGTGTGTGTGTGTGTGTTTGCTGCAGAACAGTGTTGTTTAACAAGCTTAGCAGGATCAGGTGCTGAGTAATCTGCTGGTAATGAGGCTCAGTGGTGAGTGTGTGTGTGTGTGTGTGTGTGTGTGTGTGTGGGAGAGAGAGAGAGAGAGAGAGAGAGAGAGAGAGAGAGAAAGAGAGAGTGTGTGTATAGATGCATGGTAGCATTTGAGTGTGTGTCTTTCAATTATGACAGACCAAAACACACAGCTCTACATCTGTATTAGCTCAGTCAGAGTGTACCACATCCGTTTTCCTTTCAGTCTCTATTTCTGCACTCCCCACTCATCCTGCTTGATCTTCTGCTGCTACCAGCTACACGTGTGTGTGTGTGTGTGTGTGTGTGTTTGTGTGTGTGTGTGTATGTTGCTGTATGATTGCGTGCAAACATACATACATCTATGTTATCTATCTGTGTTGGGCAGGGTTTAACTGAATTAAGATGACTGAGGCTGGTGCTCTTCCCAATCGCCCCAGATTGGGCTTTGGAGTGAAAATCCTCCAGGGAAGCACTAATCCCTGACTGTCGGGAGCAATTTTTATTCCGTAAGCAAAGCTTTCTCGCTCTCTCTCTCTCTCTCTCTCTTGCTTGCTCCCTCTCTTGCTCGATCTCTCTATTTATAGCCCTCTTAAACTGCTCTGCGTGCCACTGTTTACATTTAGTGCCCCCACTCTTTAGATTTAGAGACCCCCCCCCACTCCTCCTCATGCTCCCTGTCCTCCCTTGGTTCCCCGGCAGAAGAATTAACAGCAGGACATCTCTATTGACTAGCATGCTCACATAAAGGAGGGGACGATGATGGACAGATAGAGAGATTATGAGGAAGAGGGCCAGACAGATAGAGGTAGAGAGAAGAGGAGGAAAGACGAGGGAGATGTAAAGTGACAAGCAGATCCGAATGTGTATTCCAGGCGGTCAGGCAAGCTGTCTGTGTTTTGAGAAGACAGACTGTGATAGAGAGGGGGAAGAGGCTGTGTTTTCAAGGGAAAGGGAGGAAGATAATGTGTGTTTGGTTTAGAGGAGCAAAGAAATGGACACACAGATTATGCTGATTTTTCAAGTGACAAACCATTAATGACAAGTGTAGTTTGTGAGGGTTTTGAACAAATTGACATAGGCTATTTGCCAGGAGTTACATGTGAAGATGGATACCACTCTCACGTCTGTGCAGTAAATATCTTGAGTTATATCTTCCGTGGCTGACAAATGAAGCACGGAAATAACAAAAACTGCAGTTCCTCCAAAGGCCACTTGAGGCTGGCTGCAGAAGTGAGTCAATCTCCTTAAGGCCCCATATTAAAATGCCCAACTTTACAGCAGAAATAAACATGTTTACAACCTGGTAATAAAAAAGGTTTCAGTCTCTATAGCTAATTTCCCCGTTCGTGGCAACTGTACAGGGTTGAATTTTTACATAGCTCAATGTAATTATTAAAGCTTAAAGTTATGGATAATTAAGGGCTGCTGGATGCCGTCACAGGTGGTTGTTTTCAGTAACCAATCTGCATTCAGCCCGCCTCAGCTCCACGTCTTTGCTCATCTTTGGATTAGCCAGAAACTGGCGGTGTCAGGACTACCGAGATGGCGACAGCTAGAGCTCTCCAGCTACAACGAACGCTCTTTTTCCTGTATTTAGATAGCCTACATGCTAGGCTTGTCTACGTTAAAAAGACTTTTGAAAAAGAAGAAGTTATAAGTAAATAAGTATAAGCATGTAGTCGCATCGTAAGTCAGATAATGATAGGAAAACTTTAACTAAGCTACATTCACATGCATCAGTTTGTGTACGGAGTAAACAAATGGAGATTTTGTTACCTTTGAACAGAGCCAGGCTAGTTGTTTCCCTCTGTTTCAATTCTAAATCATATTTCCCGAACAGACGTGAGAGTGGTGTCAATCTTCTCGTCTATCTCTCGAGAAGAAAGCGAATAAGTATTTTTCAAAATGTCCAACTATTCCTTTAACAACCTCAGGAAGATTTTTAAAAAACAAAACAAAACTTTAAACTCAAGGTCCACTTACAGTTTTTTCCCGAACTCTCAAACACGTCACATTGTGTTCCTGAGGAGAAGACTGAATTTTACAAATGCAAGCAAACTGCACAAATTACAGAGGTCAGCATTTCTCCTCCAGAATCATATTCCTGGTGCTGCGGTGCGTTTAATCCACATCACCGCACGAGGAGATACAATTAGCAAATAATATAATTGATTCGTTGAATAAATAAATGTGAAAAAAATCAAATCTTTTTCTGATGGGGTTGGGCTTGGAGAGCTTGAACTCTTGACCACAGTATTTTCTAAAATCCTCTGTACTGATAAACCTCATCCATTTATTGTTTGTTTATTTGTTGGGGACAATTCTGCAGATGTTTTATTGTCAATAAATCCCATGAAAAGACCAAAAACCAGCAACGTGTTCGTCTGTCTCTTAATACTTCCTGACTGCCCGGCCCTGTCTGTGGCTCTCACTCCAAGCCCGCTGGTTGTTACTGATGTATACAATTGGGTCACAAGTATATAGTTAAACGGAAAGTAAAAACTAAATAACTTCTGGTCACTGTAGTATTTAATAAACGTTACTCAAACTGGAGGAAATAGTGCGTTTGTTGGGGACTATTTTCCGTCATTTGGTGCTCTTGTGAGTGTTTGGGGCAGCAGGGACATATATGTGGGACTGAGACAAAATAAAGTGCAGTGTGTGTGTTCATGTAATGTCACCCAGTGCGACAGTGTGGCTCATTTATGTGTATTTAATACTTTTTAACAACAGTAGAGCTCTATAGCACAGAGGAAGAAGACAGGCTTTGATACACACACAATACTTGTTGGTAGGATCAGTTCATTGTTGCTTTGAGGTCTTTTTGTGGGATTTACTGGCAATAAAGAAATATATTATAGCACCAGACTTATCCTTTAAAATGACTTTCTAAAAATAGACTTTCTTTCATAGATTTCCACCAACGTTATAAGACCACGCTGTCGTCCCGTCCTCTTCCCCCGAGCCTTCCTGTTTGTTTCTGTGGAGGTCAGCTTGCCCCCTACAGCTGAGAAGTAGCAGTTTAAGGCAGCAGCTAACATTTAGCTCATTATGTAAATGCTAATCATCAGTTGTAGCACAGACCCCCAGGGGTTTAGAGATGCTCAGACACAACTAAGGCTGGCAAACCAGCATGCTGCATTAACAATTCTAGTACATAAACAAAGCGATTTACGGATTGCGAGGCTCCACGGTGTTAATCTGTCAGTTTTGTTCCCTGCACGCAGTAAAGCAGCGGTGATGTAAACTAGTTATGTCATTTAATGTGACGGAGCAGCCTCGTCCTCTGTGTATTTTACACTCAGATGAGGCACGCTTCCACTTGTGTTTCCTGCCCAGTGTCAATAACATAATCAGATGTGGGGCTCACAGCTGCTCTACCTGTGAGTGTGTCAGTGTGTGAGTGTGAGGAAAAACAGACAGAGGAATACAGTGCTGTGTGTGGACAGTGACACATTTCTTGTTGTGTTGGCTCTATCTTCCAGCACATTGGATTTGAAATGAAACGGGGCGGGGGGGGGGCAGCGTCTGACTTTCAGTGTTTTTTTTTTACTTTGTCTCGCTGCACTGTCCAAACACAAAATGGGGTTACTGCTGTTGTTTCAGTATGGACGTACACACCCTGACACACCTTATAGATGGTTTTGTATCTTCTTACCCAGCCAGTATTCCTTTGTATAATGCTCATATTGGACGCCCAGTGCCAACATTTGGTGTTAGTGAGATAGAAAGGGTGTGGAGGTCATGTGTGGGTCATCCGACTGTCATGTGGAAAACAAAATAAAACCAAAGAAACTGTGTTTGTTAGTCTTTCTACTGTTCCAACAACCACAAACTCTTAAATCACAGATATAGATGATAAAAACTGCAGTTTCAGTCGCCCTACTCAGCTGCATATGGAGCAGTCAGGCTACGGAAACAAACCACAGAGAGGCTACGATAGTAAGGCAGAGGGAGTGTTACGCCACTATATCTTTAAATAGCTAATAGTTGTTTGCGGCTACATTAATGTATTAAATCTCATATATATATATATATAACCTTTCACTACAGTTCCTTTTCCATTACCACAATCTTTTCTTAAACATAACCACGCCGAGACAAGTTCTGCACTGTAGTTATAAGGACGTTTGTCTGTTGCGATTGAGGCATTATTTTTACTTGATTTTGGCTTGAAAAACTGGTTCTGAATTGGATTATTTTAGGGTCCCGTATGTAACATTCAGGAGGATCTATTGGCAGAAATGGAATATAGTATTCATAGGTATTTTTTCATTAGTGTATAATCACGTCAGTATGAACTTGTTATGTTTTTGTTACCTTAGAATGAGATATTGATATCAACAGACACCACGGGACACCTGTGTGGACGTTGAACCGCCAGATATCTAAAGTAGCCCAGAACGGACAAACCGAACACTGGCTCTAGATACAGAAGGGGCCTTCACGTTTTTCGCATGTCTTACGGCCACTGTAGTTTCTCCTTCATGGTGGGAAGGGTAGGGTGAAGCGACAGTTGCGATCTGCAACTGGTACTTTAGTGCAACATCCAGTGTGCAACTACACCGCTAAATCTGCAACTGCAAACTGCAACCTCACAGGCATTACAGCGATTGGAAGAATTTGGATTAATTCTTTCTTTTAGAAGATCGGTTCCTCAATAGACACATAAAGTGCTTAACAATTTGTAAGATGTGAGCTGTGTTGATGATCACAGTGCTAGTTATGAAGGTTAGATGTATCAGCACTTCTGTGTAGCTAGAGTGTATTTGCGGCTCCACAGCTCTGCTCAGCTTTCCAGTTAGCTCCCGCTCATTAGCTCCTCCTCTGCCAGCTGAGAGCTCTGATCTGCAAACATTGATTGGGCTCAATAATTCACACCGCCGCTTTAATATTTGATGTGTGGAGCTATAATCTGTCGGGGATAAGTGCCAGTGTTAAGTGTGGAACACACATACACACACAGCTCCTGGTGGTTTGTGATTATGTCTGTGGCTTTCCCTCCTCTCTGTCTCCGAGCGGTTTCAGAGTGTCACTGAGCCGCTGCTGAATATTTGATGTGTCAGGTTGATTGTGAAGTCGACCCCAGACCGCGGTCACCGAGGGTTTCTCTGTCTCTCGGCCGGTTCCTGCATTGATCAGACTGGCCACCTGCTACTCCCTCATCTGAAAATAATATAACTATTGAACCGCACTCGCAGAACAGGTAGTACAAGAGAAAATACTTTTAACTCGCGTCAACATCTGGACTGTGAGAGCTGAAACCTTCATTACAGTCTGATCTGTTCTATTAATCTTTCTAAGCCTTCTTTTTGGTTTTTAGTGAAGAGGAACATTGTCAGGATTTAGCAGGTCTGTTAAAGTTAATGTCAATTCAGATCAATGAATTTATTCCGTCAATGTATCCGCGAAGACTCTCAGGCATTCAGGTCTGAGGATATCAAGTTGTCAGTTAAAGGCAACATTTGTGCAGAAAAATGTTAAGGGAGCAGACTTATTGTGATTTTATGAAGCTCTCAGTAACTACAAAGTTTTGACATCTCGTCTTTTACTTCTACTTCCAGTTCTGAACATGTTTGCCAACGACTGAGAGAAAGGTTCTGTCGGTGCAAGACTTCACACACAGTATCACTGTCTGCTTTTCTGTATTACCAACATTTCAGCTTCACTTCTTTTCAGTTTTACCTCCACATAAAGTGGTGAAGACAATCCGGATAAACTGAATCCGAAGTTGTTCTTGTTATAGCGACATCACTATATTTCCAGATTAGCCATCACGGTACTTTGGTGAGTATAGAGCGGTAACCCATAGAAGTGATTGTTAGAGCGCACGCCGCATGGTTGCAACCATCGCTGGGGCAATTCCGGCCAGCATGTCATACTCCTTTCTCTCCCCATTTCCTGACTGCCTCTTAACCAGTAGAGGCAAAAAATGACCCCCACACCCCAAAACAAAATCATACTCTCCAAAAATGTGCGTATTCTATATAAAAGGGCTACGTGTCTAAAACAAGTCTTTTGTCACTGTCATTTGCTGATCTTGTGTCCCCACTGTGAGGATGACATTGTTTGACAGTGCTTCCCAAAACATGTGACGCAAAAAAACAATTGTGTGACTGTTTTCTGATCTTCTGCCCACTGTTAAAGTTTGATTGAGGTATTTGTACACCCAACCATCCACTAAGACCTCCTACCACTTGCAGATTGCAACCAACACAATAATAATTGCCTTCAGAAAGTACGGTGGCCGCGAAACTCGAGGAAAAACGTGAAAAGCCCTGTCCTAGAGCCAGTGTTTGGTTTGTCCATTCTGGGTTAGACATGGCAGACTCTGTGGATACAAACAGCTCATTCTAAGGTAATAAAAACACAATTATTCTTATTTTCCTGTGATTATAATGAAAACATGCCTAAGAATATTATATTCCACTTCCGCCAATAGATCCTCCTTAATCTTACCCACTGGACCTTTAACACTTATAGACTGCAGTGTAGTCAACAGTTGATACATCCAGATACTCCGTCTCTACAGAAGCGTTTGAGGAACCATTTTAATCTTCCTGTGACTCACCTTTGGGATCCTTCCCAAATGATTAACAACCATGATGCTAATAATGTGCTGGTGCATCAAGAGAGGCTTTAAAAACATTATCTATATACATATAGAGTTCATATGTTGCAGGTCCGTCATTGGACATTCAAACAGGCTATAGAGGATCTTTCATGCCACATGCACACAGTATACACCATCTGTGTGACGTGTGATTGAGACAATTGTGTTTTCAGAAGCTTTGCTGAGAATAAGAGTTTGAGCAAAATCCATTTACCTTTTACTTGAGAGAAATCCTGCGCTGTATTCCACCAGGATGACCCTAATCCTACTTTACAGTCCACAGTGGCATGGAAGAAAGTCATTAGGTCGAGACTGCTGCTCCACAGGGAATTATTATTGTCATCATCCACCGTATGGTGAAGTCTTATTTAGTGTGGCTCAGAGGTGTCGGGAGAATTAAAAGCCTGCTTTTTCTTTTAAACTTCTGCTTATAAGCGGCGAGAGAACAGTTAGTCTGTTTAATCTGTTATCACCTTCAGCATCAGATTGAAGTGTTCTTTTGTGGCTTGGCAGGGAGATTTTATCATTCATTTGGATTCATCTGGAATTGTATCAATTCAGGATCGCATTCATATTTTAATCGTGTTCATGTAAAATTCCCTCACAAGCACTCCGAGGGAAATTCATAAAAAAACACTGACAATCTGCCAGGTTTTTTTTAACTTTCAAAGACGCAACTGGTGCCATATGAAAGAGTTCTGAAACTGTATGTGTTTGTATGAGTGTGTCTGTGTGCATGCAAGCAGACGTGTGTGTATGTGTGTGTGTGTGTGTGTGTGTGTGTGTGTGTGTGTGTGTGTGTGTGTGTGTGTGTGTGTGCGCGCGCGTGCATGCGTGTGTGTGTGTGTATTTAAATGATAGTTGCTTTGGAAATGTTTTTCAGCTTCCCTCCAACATCTCTTGCTGAGGGAGATGAGAGGAGCTGACACACAGAATTAAAAATATCTCTCAATAGCACTCCCACACACACACTGCAACCCGAGAGGCCACGCACACACACACACACACACATTTACACGCGCAAACACACATTAACACACAGCCTACTGCTGAACACTCTTTTTTTCTTGTGTCTCTCTCATCTTTTTCATTTCCCCTCTTGTGCATATGGATGCATACGTGCAATCTGCTGCCTGTTGAGCTCTTTAAAAATATGTTAAAGCAACAGTATGGAGGTTGTCACAGACAGATTTAAAGGATTAACTAGAATCTTTTTTCATCCGTTTTATCTTTTGACCTAAAGTGTTTGCATTTTCATACATGCTAACATCATGTAAAGATGTAAGATTGAATCCGTTTAGCACTCCAGAGTGATTGTGTGGACAAAAAAGGTTTACGAGGTCTTTTATTGGCTGTATAAATATCAGCTTTTATGCATGAGAGCTGGTTGCTGTGTTCATCTATTCCTGTCTTGCACATGAGAAGCATGGAGCTAATTGTGTTTGTATGAATGGCAGCAAGCAGGTTTATTCATGAATGCAAACAACACTGCAGCAGCAGCGGCTTCCTCAGCCCTGGTGGAGGGCTCCTATTCATGAATGTGCTGAAGATCCCAGTCTGCTAAGTTCCCATTTATCTGTCTCTGTGTATTGCTGCCAACTGGCTCCAATCACACACACACACACACACACACACACATCACACACACACACACACACACACACACACACACACACACACACCCAAGAACAGGAAATCACCTGGCTGTGATTGCGGGAGCGGGTTACCGGACAAATCAAAGCTGCGATCTCGGGGTCACCTGGTTCGTGGCGGTGTTGGACTTTGTCTGACATTTTGAAAGTTTATTATAAATTTATGTATTTACTCACACACACACACACACACACACACACACACACACACACACACACACACACACAGCTACCATTGCATGTCTACACCGTCATGGTTGTTTTTGCGTAGTTGGTGGGAAGGGGTTTGTGTGGTTCGGTCACCTCTGAAGCTTTCATCTGCACCACCCCGTCCTTCATGTCAGAGCCTCAATTTGGAGAAATGTCAGTGAGCACAATGAGCCGGCAGGGCAGGGCGCTGTGTCACCGCGGCGCAGACAGATACAAACACATCAGCTGCACTCATCATCTCAAACCACCTGAAAGAAAGTAAAGAAGAAAAGAGAGAGGAGAGAGAGAGAGAGAGGGAGAGAGAGAAAGGGAGACAAAAGATTGAGAGAGAGAGCCAGGGTGTCAGATTGGGAAACACCTCAGCGGCATATCAGTCACAACTGCTAGCCTTACTGCCTCTGTTGCCATGGCAACGGGGGACCGTCAGGCATCCTGGAGGGAGGGATGGTCCAAAAATCTGCAGCTGTCACTTACTTCAGGAGAGAGAGAAATGGAACCTGTGTGTGTGTGTGTGTGTGTGTGTGTGTGTGTGTGTGTGTGTGTGTGTGTGTGTGTGTGTGCTGCCTGGCTGCTGTATCACTTCACTTCATGGGGAAGATGCAAAACAGGAAAGATGAGACACTTTTGAATGAGCCAGTGGGGATGTGAGATGGAAAATAATGCTGCATTTTATGTTCCAAAACAATTTAAAGCAGTTTAAGCGCTGCACCGTGGACAGGTTTATTTATACAGCACCTTCTGTACGGGGACGCAGCTCAGAGAGTTTTAGACAGAAAAATAATTAGAGAGCGGAAGCAGAGAACTTAAATGGCTATTTTAGCACATTTAGACGCACCTATAAAGTACTAAAAAAGGAAAGTTTAAATTAAAATCTGCAAAAGTGATGAGGTAGCTGAAAGCCAGGCTAAAGCTAGGTGTTTTTTTAAGAGGTGCTTAAAGGCCTCAATTGATGATTCTGTCCTCGGATCCAGAGGGAGACAATACATTTTGGTTGAAGCAGCTTCAGCAAAACTCTTGTTTACTTTTGTTCCATTTCAGCTCAAAGGCTCGTCATCTATGCACACACAACCATCATATACACCTTGTTCAAGTTCATTCCTGACCTTGGAAATCATTTGTTGTAGGAAAAAACACAGATGCTGTATAACTGAAGACTGTATAATAAAAAAAAGGCCGTTTGGAGCTTAAAATCTTCATACTAACTGTAAGTGCAGGGACTTAACAACGCGAGTATGTGAGCTCTTTTCACTCTTAGCCGGAACACCAGAAAAAATCGTATTAGTCTCCCCTCAGATGAGGCTCAGATTGTCTTTCTTCGTACTGTTGTGATCTCGACTCTGCAGCCTATTGATTTAAAAGACGCTGGACGATAGTGAATATTGACCACATAGTAATTGACCGTGTGCATGTAGAGACTTTTTGTTAGGAGGGCCCAAAGTGCTTCACATTGACATGTTCATTGATGAGCTGGTCCATTGACTTCCTCAGAGATCTTAGCGATCTGACGCACATGTGCAACAAAAAGCAAGGTCATCGGTCAGGCCACCGAGACACCTGCATTTGTCTTCTGAAGGTACGTACGTGCACTATTCGATTTTAAAAGCCTGTTATTTTGGCTTCCTGTCTGATCGGTTAAGTTGTAAGATGTAATTAGGATGTAAAACTGTGAGGAGGAAGCACCACACTATGTAAAAAACACCTACTGATACAGGAGTTTATTAATATGTGAATCCTGGTCGATTCAATCCAACTGACACGTTACATCTCCTTTGCTTGAAGCTATAAAATGCTACATTTCCACATTAAAATGTCAATAAACTCTATGTTCTATATGTAGTTGAGTTGTGCTCTTACATTACCACAAATGTTTCCAACAATGTTCAAACTCAATCTGTCATTTTATTCAGGTAACGCTGCGTTTCACCGGTCGCCTGTCGATGGCGTCATATCCCCTTTGTGCCTGCGTCAGCGTTGTGGTTGTCTGCCAGAAGCTGTCATACATTGACTGTTTATCCAGTCTGAAGCCACATTGTTACCATCCACTGTTTAGATCTTGGTGCTTTTTAACCTCTAGATTTGAACCGGATGAAGGATTTTAGTCATCGGACGTCTGGATCTTAAGTTATCAGAGAAACAAGCTGAGCTAACGTTAGCAGCAGCTCGGCTCGCAGCCCCTCCGGGACGTCCTTTGTCTGTCCAACAGCGTGGGAGAAGCAGTGATTGTTAAGGTGGAACTGCTTTATTCAGTGTGTTTAGTGGTTTTAATCAGCGGGTCTGTTTGTTTTGGAGAGGAGGAGACCTCTGTGAACCTCCTGAACCATGAACACTGAAGGAATCCTAACCAGGAGAAGCTGCTATGACGGCAATGGTGGTGAAGACAACAACTCCCATGATCCCAGACTGCTTCATCAAACTTGGTCTTCTGTTTGAGACCTCCTACTCACAGAAATGATATGTGTGTGAACTATTTCTAGATGGTAAATCGGGCAAAACAGGCGACTGCCTTTGGGTAACTTCGTAGTAATTCTGTCATTTTGTTGGGGAATAGAAGCTGATGTGATAAGGAAAGTTTATTTGATTATTTTAGCTTCAGCTGTAGTAGTTAGTAATCTTCCTGAGGTTCACACACTGAAAATGTCCAAAGTCAATCAAAATGAACAGGTTCGGTTGTGAAGAACCTTTGTTGAAATCTAGCTTTAATACTGAATATTTTTAACTGATTATATTCCTCAATAGTGTTTCATCAGATTACCACACAGCAGACCTGGGGCTGTGTAATATTCCAGCATTAGAAGTCTGTACATTATCCACAGAGATGGGGTTAGTAACATTTATTTTCTCTCTGGGCCGTTGAAACAGGTTAATCTTGCCTGGGATAGAGTGTGAATCACTGGACGGATTCCTGTAAATTGTGTTACTGTATTCAACTAAATGTTATTATTATTAATCCCATTATACAACACTGTGTTGTATAGTCTTTTATGTATTATCATTACATGTTCTCGCTGATGTATGGTGCTGTACATTGAGAAGGCTGTTTCCTGTATCGAATATACAGGTGAATTAATTTAAAGGGAACATTAACACAAGTCTCTGTATCCTCTTTATTCTCCCAACTGATTCATCAAACCATTCACTGACCCTGCCATCTGCATTTGTCACAGTTTATTCACTCATTCATTCATTCATGTTTTTCCTGTAATTTGTTGCCAATCATAAATGATGTATGAACATGTTTTCAGTTTTGGATCTACTGCAGAAAACTGTGAATATGTAGTTCTAATTCATTTCACACTTTAATAATCTTTTATTATATAATTATCTCTATATCTTTAATTACATTTTCTCCATGTTGTACTTCTGCTGCTATAATGTTTGATAGTTAGCTGTTTATCTTTCCATATTTCATGTTTATATGTCCTTCTAGATAATATTAGTTCTTTTTTTACTGAAGTGGGCTTTTATTTTGTCGCTATTTGTTGTGCAACTACCTACATTTCAAAATATGACACTCATATACGAATAAATTACATATTTACATTATTTATATTTTGTATGGCTCCTCTCAGTTTAGATTCAAGCACATTTTTGGATATCCTCAAGATCTCTGCTCGTCATATTCTTATATAACATGTTTGGTTTTTTACTTTTCTTCATGTCAATTACTTTCGACTATATTTTTTTGCTCCTGCATTTGCTGCTATTCCCCCTCATTCCCCCACATTCTGCTAAATGATTCTGGGTGTAATTGCGTATTTATATATCATTCTTTGGGCGATACTGACTCACATTTTCCAGTGAAATCATTCATTCCATCAATATTTGTTCTGCAGCGACCGAGTTTCAACTTGAAGTGAAAACTCACAATTAAACAACCGACGGTGGTAGTGCAAAGGAATGCAGGGAACTTGCAAGAATGCATGCGCAAGATATGCACGTATGCACGAAGCATGCCCTCAACCATAACAACAGTGCATCACATTTTAAGATGCACGTCATCATTCTTACATTTTCACTGTTAATTCTGGAGAGAGAGAGAGAGAGAGAGAGAGAGAGAGAGAGAGAGAGAGCTATTTTTAGTCTCCAATGAGCGACTATTACCTTCTGTCTCCAACGGTTTGTTTCGGTTCATTCTCTGTGTCAAATGAGCACTTGACTCCGCAATAAAATATATGAGGGGAAGAGATGCGGGAAAGACCAAATTGTTGCTATATTGGACCATCCACCGGTGCAGCTGCTCTATTTTTAGCTGGGAACTACATCAGACTGCAGACACTGCGAGGGGAAATCACCAGCGCTGTTCTGCTGCTGTCTTCACCCAACAACCACTGACAGTGTGTGTGTGTGTGTGTGTGTGTGTGTGTGTGTGTGTGTGTGTGTGTGTGTGTGTGTGTGCAAGAGGAGACAGAAAGTATTGTCAAATGATGGTGTGTGTGTGTGTGTGTGTGTGTGTGTGTGTGTGACTGCTTGCTGATCCTCATGGTGAGGTGTTCTGACTATCATCGAGCGCAAGCGTGAGCCTTCATGTGAGTCCTGTTAGAGCGCAGGATCACCGGTAACCCGGTCTGAGGCACCGCAGGTGGTCCGCGAGAGAGAGAGAGAGGGGGAGAGAGAGAGAGAGAGAGAGAGAGAGAGAGAGAGAGAGAGAGAGAGGCGTGCTGCACATTGGTCGGGCTACTTTTCTGACGACACACCAACAATCGTCAACCTGTGGATAGGGCGCGCGCGGTGCTCTGCTGTCTCCACTGCCACCCTCTCCCCTCTGACACCGAGCCCGACATCCAGGACGCATGAACTGGGAGAGGGTGCCGGTTCGATTCCCGAGCGGAGGAGAGGAGCCGAAAAGTTGAGGGGGTCGTGCGCCATCATCCCCGCTTCATGAATGGCCGGAACATGGAGGAGATGCCATTCGAAAGAGTCAAGACCCGGCGGAGGAAGGGTCACTGCCCGGCCGGTGCACCCCTGGGCGCCATCGCCTGCGAGGACGAGTTCAACAGCCAGGAGCTGGAGGCTCTCTTCCAGAACTACAACCTGAAGCTGGAGCAGACCGCCACCCTCAAAGCGCTGGCGGTGCTCATCGTGGCCGCGTCGTCGCTGTCCCTGGTGGAGCTGCTGTCCAGCCCGCGTCTCACCTTGTCCAAGGGCTCCTACCCGGTGCACTGCGTGGTGTTCCTGTCGCTGTTCATCGTCACCAACGTCAAATACCTGCAGGTGACGCAGCTGCAGCAGATAGCGAAGCTGGCCCTGCTGTTCAGCTTCACCTTTGCGCTGCTCTGCTGCCCGTTCCCGCTGGCGCTCGGCACGTCGGAGCTGGTGAGCGCCGGTGCCCCTGAGCAAGGCGTGTGGCAGCTCATGCTGGTCACCCTCGTGGCTTACGTGCTGCTGCCGGTGCGGACGCTGCTGGCTGTGTTGTTCGGGGTGATGCTGGCTGCATCCCACTTCATTGTCATAGCGACGTCGGTCACGGGAAGGAAACAGAGGCTGTGGAGACCGGTAAGTTCTGCACCTGCATCCCGGTCTACTGCGTCAGTTCTTCCAGTTTTTTGGGGTTGTTTTGCACTTAAGCCATCATCATATCAAACAGTTGATAGGTTGAGGCCCCCTTTACACTCAAAAACTACAGTCAAAGTACCCCTGAGCAACTGCCCCAGTGTAGGAGTGCCGGGAATCTCCCAGCTGGGCTATGAAGTAGCTGTATGAATGCAAAGCGGTGCTGAGAAACAGCAAAACAGTATATTTACTCAACCGACTTCCCCAGGAGAGGAAAGGGTTAAAAACACCCTCCAGGGATCGATTCCAGCTCCAGGAAACTGGAGCTGTAGAACTGGAAACGAGCAGAAAGTTTCACTTTAGCGCAGCGCTGATGAAGCAGACCAGGAGCTGTCCAGCTGCCGGTGCTGAAACAGGCGGCGAGGGTCCTGCAGATCAACTAGTTAGTGCTGATCCTTGACTTGTCCTTGTGCCCCAGATTGCAGAGACATAGTATTTTTAGTTTTTATGACATGTTTTGCACACACTAACATCTTCTCTAATATGGTTTCTGAGATATTTCTGGTCCTATAAGACAGCGGTTCCCGGCCTTTCTGGCTTGTGACCCCTAAAATGAAGTCTACTCCTCAGATGACAAAGATCACTGGGTAGAGACCAGTTCAACCATACACTAATTCTTTATTCTCAAATTGTTTTATTTTTATTTAGGATGTAAAATCATCTAACAATCCATTAAGATTAGGAAAAAGTCAGAAAAATAAATGTAATTTTGTGTATCTGCACTATTTTCTGCTTTTCAATCCCGTGACCCTCTCCGGGACTCAGATTAGTTCCACAGACTGACTTCAGTGGTAGTAAAGCATTAAAGATGTGGTTCCTAACATGTTTGGCTTCTAAACACACATCAGATACGATAATCTTTTTTTGTATCTTATTTTTAGAGAAAATGTTGCCCAGTAACTGAGTAGAAAAATGGAAGAAATTAGAGAGAAAAGTCTGAAAAAATAACAATTTCACAACCTTCCAGTTTTATTTCTCTCTAACACCCCTCGGTTGCAGCCCCTCTGCACTCTAGCTGGAAGAGGTTCCTTCTTTTGGCTTTGCTCATTAGTTACAGTATGAGCTGGAGTGAAGTCTGTTTACGAGGTGGTGTCATCATAAAGAGAACATGGATCATCCATCTGGCTGTGCTGGATTAGAGTGTTTCTTTGACCTTTCAACTCTGACCTTTTTAGGAATTGACGACACAGAGTGGCTGCAGAGTTCATCATCCAAATGAAGTGTCCAGCACGATCGATAGTCTCTGATCATTAACCAATAATGCACTTCAGTTAGTGTAGCTTTTGTTCTTTAAGTCACACCTATAGGATTCATGTTGTAACCACTGCTGACCTTGATGTCTGCCGTTCAATCCATCTCATGGATTAATCAAGGATTGTGAAGGTCTAATCTAGCCAGGATGTATGATTGCGCACAGAGAAAACGCACATATGGACACGTGTGTTCCTCCAGGATCACATGCCACACACACACACACACACACACACACACACACACAGATTGCAGGCGCTGCCAGCTTTGTTTGACATGTCTGTTCTTGTTTGTGTGCAGCTGGTGGCCAACACGGTGCTGTTCACCAGCGTCAACTTGTCGGGGGTGTTTGTGAGGATTCTCACCGAGCGCACCCAGAGGAAAGTCTTCCTGCAGGCCCGCAACTGCATCGAGGAGAGGCTGCGGCTGGAGGATGAGAACGAGAAGCAGGTGAGGCACAGATGGATAGAAAAACAGCAGACATCCACACATTTCACCTCGTCTCCAGCGCGTATGTTCGGGAAATCTTCACAGTCTCTTGAGAAGTTTTTTTTTTAAAGGTTTCAGGTGCCAATGTATTCTAACAACCTGCCCACAGGCACGCAGTAACTATGACAGCAGCTATTTAAGGAAAGAACAATTACTGTGGCACATGCGCCAGTGCCACACATTCCCACCCCCACTGCGCACACCTACATGTAGCGATTTAACAAAAGGAGCAATCAGGCAACTTTAACACAGAGAAACACTTTGTTATGCGCCGCACCCTCCTCACCCGCCAATGTGCACGAAAAACCCACCTACACCAGTTGTTAAACAGAGAATTAATTATCCCATGTATGTAATATGCCACTATACACGTCTCACCTTCGTTATACACAACATTCGCGAGCGCACACGCACACTTAGCACCTGTGCTTTGTAGATTAGATGATGATGTGCTGTGTTTTCCCCCAGCAGTAACAGGCTCCCTTCTGACAGGTAATTACACAAGCAGATTGCTTTCATGGCCTCCCCACTCCAGTAAAGGTCACAGTTTATCTGGGTGAGTGAAACACGCACAGACCCCCTGATTGGGATCTATCAGCAGCCGGCCAACAGCCAGCAACCAGGCCGCTGTTATGTGCCCACGAACAAACGCCTCGGATTTGAATGTTCGCCCCCCCCATCAAACGGGGCCTCCGGTTATCACTCGGGTGTTTGCTCGGGTTTTTTTTGTTGCTTTGAGCCGGATCTATAGGTTGTATTGATTCCTGAACGTGCGCAGGCTATGTGCTGTATGTCTGGGTGGTAAATTGACTTCTCAGTTCAATAGCAATCTGAGAACCCAGAAGCAGTGTGCGGGGTCCTCAAGTGACGCGTTCAGGAACGCTGTGTGCGGCAAAAAACACAGTAAAGCACAGCCTCTGCTCCAAAAACACCCAAACACCGAAACAACAAAACCATGTTCATCTCAATCCCAACACAAGCTAAACTTATTATGAAATTCCCTCAGTTGTCATGGAGACTGATCTGTTGATGAGCTCAGTGGTTGTTAGGGCTTCTTCCATAGCAAGTTGAGGGGGCTTCTTGGAAACATTTACAAGCTTGTTCCAGGGCGTTTCAGCTGCTTTTGTTCCATCTGGTACAAACTCCATGGATGAAAGCTCCAGGAAAAAAAAGGTAGTATGTGGACCTTGAGTTGGGATTGCTTTGTCAAACTACCATTTCCATTAAATCCAATGTTATTTGATTTGCTAACTTAAGGAGTGGCTAAATTAAAGCGACTAAAATGACTCGGTCAAGGATTATGGAAAGGTCAAAGGTCACATCCAACCATCCTCGTCCATCTTTCTTTCCATCAGTTTTCTACCTAGTGAGTGAACCTTAAATAAAGATATTTTCATGCTTAAAGAAAGCGGGTTAAAACAAACGTTTGAAGGGTTCGAACAAACAACCACTGCTGTCATTTCTCTGGTGAGGAATCACTCAAACATTAACCACACGGTCAAAGTTTGATACAGTTCGCGCACCCAAGCACCCAGAAACCTCAGTGACATTTGGACCAAGCAACAAGAGTATGTTTCCAGTGTTCTGTACATTTATATGTTAGTTTTCTAATGCTATTGCCAATATAAATGATGAGGAATTGGCTCCATCAGAGTTAGGTATCCTCTGGCTGCATTAAATGGGCAGTGCTGCATCACTGACTTAAGATCAGTTTTGATCTTTTAAAACTTTATTTGAAATGGTCTCGTCTCTAAGCAAAGTCTAGAGGGGATGTAAGTGATTGTCCTGCTGGTTATGTCGGGGTATTGCAGTCTGGGATCCATATGCACTGTGATAAACTCTTCATTAGCTTTATGGATAATGTGATTTATCAGTTAAAGGTGTGAGGAATTAAAAGCAGCTGTAGCTCTTCCTATTTGTGCTAGCGTTGAATAAGGGTGTGAAGGCTGTCCTATAGACCAAACTTGCCTTGAGGCAGATATGATGAGGTATGCAGTTAGAGGCGCTCCATATTGTAGTCCACACAAAGATAACAGACTACAGCTAATTGTAAAAATAACTCAATTGGATTGATTTAATTTTAAAATAAGGTATGCTTTACACGACCACCCCAATAGCCTGCTATATCTATAATAAAAACAAAATAACGGCTCCATGCACTATAATACAGAGTTTTCATATTAAGATTTTCCTAAAGAAATATAATAAAGAAAAATGTTGTCTGTTTCATTTTCTGTCTGAGAGTAAGCCAAAAGTCCTCCAGACTAAACATTTAATCATTTTCCACTTTGTACAAACAAGTTGGATTCCAAATTGTTACATTTTTGTGGGAATTTCCCCTCCTTGTTAATCTGGAGGACGGGAAACCTTCATGTTAATGTGGGAGAAAGTGAGCTGGTGGTTCATTAATAAACCACAATGAGGAGAACCGTAGTCAAACAGAGCACACAGTGAATTAAACCAGGGGCACATCAGAGAAATGGAAATCACTCCTGTGCAATTATAACATGTTCAGGGAAGAGAAATGGAAGCGATTAATAAAGCAGGTAAATAAATTATCTTATTAAAACAACCACGTCTTCACATTTTGGTTATAGTGAGTTTTACACCTGACGTGTGCGTAGAAGTGCAAAGACACAAACACATCCCGGGTTCACACTCGGCCTCCATTAGTAAGTGTGATGGCTGTTTCTAAAAGCTGCTCTCCTGTTTGGTTCTTTTTTTTCATCCGCAGGTGAGGAGCAGTTGTGTGAATGGATGTATAATGTGAAACAGTGTTGGAGGGAGACACAGGAGAGCCCCGGCTGCTTTCATAACCCTGTCTCTCAACAGCTATTCAGCAGAGCTGCCTGATGATTCATTGTGCATTCACAACCATTTGACACCTTGCTAGAGTTGTACTTTGTGCTGCTGCAACTGAGATGATTCACACACAACAAAAACACATTGATCTGTGTAGACACTACAGTACCTCGGCTGCCTGCTGCTGAAGAGATTCAGTTAATCAACCGATTTGACGGAAAATGTATTTACTTTTTATTTAATCTGTTCATGTTTTAAAGTTGTACATTCATTTGAGGACCCAGAATCCCTATTGGATTAGATGATTGTGCACTTCATGATTAACAAGTGTTTCTTTTATATAACGAGACGGGAGGTGAAGGTGTGTAAGTTAGTTGATGGGCTGGATTCATTTGGAACCAGAGTCCGACTTCCCCGCTTCACCCTCTCTTTCCAAGCACGAAGGGGGGACTACAGGGGCCCATATATAGAGCCAGTGTTTGGTTTGTCCCTTCTGGGCTACTGTAGAGTCATGGCGGACTATACTGCAACCAGCAACCACACGGGGATGGTTGAGATGGTTTGGCTTTGTGGGGATGTTGTTCTGTCTTTATATACAGTCAGTGATTGTAATGCAGAAGGGTGGAGGGTCTGCAGATAAAGTTTACTTTTTATTTACCTGTCGTTAATGTTGCCTAACATAATTTATTTGCACTAACAAGTGATCTTTAACTGCACTATAGCTGCCAGTTATTGTAGAAAGCTAGAATTTAAAAAACAATGGCACTGGATGGAGAGAAACGTAACTGAACAAAATCAAAGGTTTTTCAGAATCATTGAATATCAACATTCGTGTCTGGGTACCTTTGGGTTTTGGACTGTTGGACAAGACTTGATCTTGATCTTGATAGATTAATTACACTCCTCTCTCCATGTGGTCCAACATTTCCCAAATTCCAGTAACTTTAGTTTTTGTTGCCAAAAATAGGCCGCAGACTATTGATTATATTCATCACTGACTAATGATTTGATGAATCCATTAACTGTTTAGTCTATAAAAAAAAGTCTATGTACTATAAGTAGTCTGACGTGATCGCAACAATTAACAAATTCAACCAATACCCAGGAATTCGGCGCATTTTATTCCAAACATCGCAACTTTTTCTACAAATTGTATCAATCGTTTTAGTTTCCTGTGGAAACTGTGTTACCTGTCACTTCCTCCTTTCTAGTTGTGAAGATGCAGACATATGTGACGTGACTGTTTCACATTTACCCTCCAAACTGTGATTTATTTTGTTCTCACTGAAGCAACTGGTTTGATTTTTAATGAATTATACAAAAAACAAATAAATCCAAACTATCTACCACTTTACTCCACAATTTCATTGCAAATAAATGCCTAAAAATACTACAACACACTGAAATAAAACATTTTAGGCCACACAATTACCTAAAAAATCGGCAATATCCTGTATAGAAAACAATATTCTAGTGTAATAAAAGCCACGGTAGCGTCCTCAAATTGTTTTGTCCGACCAACAAACAAAAACCCAAAGTGATTTAGTTTATGATCAGACAAGACAAACAGCAAATCTTCACAATTAAACAGCTGGAGCCAGGTAATGTTTTGCATTTAAACTGATCGCTTTATTGATTATCAGAATAATTAGTGATTCCTTGATAAATCTTGGCAGTGAGTAATGGCTATAGCTGTAATTGAGAGTGTTGATGTTTACACCAGAGCAAAGAGTTTATATTTATTTCCTTGACTCCAAACACACACACACTGTGTACGTCTATGTCCTCCCAGTTTAAAGTTAAAGTTAACGCTGCCTCCTCTCCTGTCCTAACCCCTCCCTCCGCAGGAGCGTCTGCTAATGAGCCTACTGCCCAGAAACGTTGCCATGGAGATGAAGGAGGACTTCCTGAAGCCGCCTGAGCGGATCTTTCACAAGATCTACATCCAACGTCATGACAATGTCAGGTACGGGGGTGTCATGACAACTGTGGACCGCAGAGGTGTGCGGAGGGGCTGGAGTGTTATGATCCAGGTGTCACCTGCTGTGACGTCAAGGTCAAGAATAGAAGGGGAGCCATTAAGATCAGCCATTAAGGCAGATGCAATCAAACTACGTAAAGGTTAGAAAGAGGAGAGGGGACAGAGCACAGCAGTAGATTAGAAAATGTTCATTTCCTCTGCCTCGTCTACAACGCATGGCGTTGTTGTTTTGGAGACAAAGCAGTGACTGATGAGCCAAAAGGACGTATTCTCTTTCTATAATCGTAACTCGAGGTCCACTTACTTATCTTTCCACTCAATCTCATCAGTGGGATTATCAGCAAGATGCAGACGACTATTTCCAAGTTAAAGAATTAACTTTATTGCTCAGGTTGTGTTTTTTTATTGTGACAAAATGGTGTGACATTTGTATGTCTATGACATTTTACCAGCAAAAGTTTTCCACTTTCACTAAAACGCTCAAAGGAAACAGGCTCTTTGTGGCATTATAGTGACTTTCAACTTATTGTTTAGCCGTTAGATCACAGCTTTACTGTCTCGGTTCACGCTCCCTGCTCTCATAGCGTTGTTTTCAGCCACAGCAGAGAGAAACTTAGAGACTAGCTGGAGCATTTAGCAGCTGAAGAGCAAGATATTTCCCTCAGGAGTTAGGAGAGACCCAAAAAACCTCCTTTCCTGTTCTTAGATACGCTATCTGCTCGGGTCACCTGTGTTGACATTTTGAAGATGGTTAAATGTTATACGGTCACAAGTTAGAACAAACAATTTATACAAGCTAGTTAGCTCACATTTTGCTAATATTAGCTAGCTTACTTGAGATATGTCACTTTCATCTTTTAACAAGCTTCAAGCACAGAGCCAAAAAGGGATGGGTCAATAAATGATAATATTGTGTAATAATGTTTGTTTCTGCTGCCCCCATGAGGCCCCCAAAAAATATCTGTTATTGCAATATTAATGACAAACTCCTCCCACATGATTCTTGTTTCCTTGGATTCGTCACAAGCTAATGTCCTTTTCAGATGAGAATGACCATCTGGCCCCTTATGTTGCTATCATAACTGCAGACTCTAGATACTAACATTAGACTGGCACAAGTAGATTACTTTAGTGTGAGAAGTGTCCATAACACAGTAGAGGACTATAAAAGTTAAACTGTTGACAATGATATAAAATGTTTATTAGATAACACCTTGTGGATTAATTGGATGGTGGATTAATCAAGCAGTGCAACGATTAGTGGATTAATCGATTTCTCAGCTAATCATTTAAATGATTTAACATAAACAAAATACCAAGACTTGCTGCTTTTCTCTGTTTTAAATCATTGTAAATTGAATATTTTGGACTATTGATCAGCGTTTTGAAGACGTCACTTTGGGTTCGGGGGAATTGTGATCACCATTTATCTCTAATTCCTGACATCTTATAAATACATCGATCAATTAATCAACAATTTTGCTAATAGATTAACTGTCAATGTCATTAATAAAGAAAGGTTCTAGTTTGGCTGATTCATCCCAGTTTTTATGTCACTGTCGGTTGAATCTCTGGGTTTTTGACTGTCGATCGCACACACAAAAAAAGAAGCAATTTGAGGACGCTCCCTTTGGTTCTGAGAAGTAGTGACAGGCATTTGTTTATTTATTTTCTCCCATGCATCATTTTTTGCAGCCCTGTCCCTGGAAATGTCCTCAGCCTTTTCAGCAGCCACCTCTATTGCACTCGTAATGAAGAAAATATTACAGAGCGTGAGAACCTGGCCTGACTTTGAGCTGATTGCATTGCGACGAGGCAGTAAAGAGAAGCAGAGAGCTGTATCAGTGCAGTTGAGTGTGGGAGTGGAGGGCTAGGTAGCATGTCAACAGCACTCCTGTCAAGAGACAATCCTCTCCACTCTCGGTCTCTTTTTTTTCCCTCTCTGTCTGTCTGTCTGTCTGTCTGTCTGTCTGTCTCTCTGTCTGTCTTCTCGGCTCCCACACTCAGCCACGGCTCGGGAACATCACCGCCTGTTCGCCAGCCTCGCTGGCACTTGGCCAAACATCACGCTGCTGCACCCAGTGAGCCAGCTCCCGCCCGTCTCCAGGGAGCTGCCACAAACACACACACACAGCAGTGAAGAAAAAAAAAACACCCCAAACATCAGCTTTATTTTGCCGAGCAGGGGCGTGACATCTCCCTGATCTGGCCCCCCCTTTGATGTGGCCCCGAGAACGTTTGATCGCATACCTATTTAGCTCCGCCACCGCTCTGCTCTCCTTCTTCCCCCACACACCCCCGCCTCCTGTCTCCCCCTCTGCCCTCCTCTCGCCTTATCCTCCTCACCCACCCCACACCGGCACGACCTGCAGTACAGCGCCATTCAAAGACACATCACACAACAGAGCTCTTGAGTCGAGCAGCAGTCGTGATCCCGGCTTTACATACATCAGGCCCCTGAGCGACTATACTGCGCTGCCAAAAAAGAGCAACTCAGTCACGATGCAGAGGAAGGGCCCCCTTTGTGCAACTAGAGCTGGGTATCGAACCATACCACTTACTGGGTAATGACCAAACTGTTGACCTAGCACAGAGCGTCAAAATACTGGAAGCTGGGACTGAACGTCTGGTTGTTCTCTGATCAGAAAGCTCCTGAGTTAAAGCAAAAGTCTGACCATTTAAAACCATTTTATTGAAGTAAACTTCATGTTTAGTTGTTGGTGCGTTTACCCGACAAAGACCTCTTGTGGGCCGTGTGAATTATGACTCTTGTTCAACGGCAAAAAACCTCCCAATGGAAGACAATAAAAAGAACTTTAAAGAAGTTCAAGCTAATTAACCTTTATCTATTGTGGAGGAAGAGCAGAAAACAAGCATACAAACTGAGCAGGATTCATCATCTGGGACCTTGAATGCAGGGGTGGATCTAGGATATATTCTAAATCAGGGGCCACAAAGGGGCCAGATGTTACACAGCGGGGGCCGGCTCTTTGTTTGTGTGTGCAGTCATAGATCTTAGGGTCTCTGGTGCAGGTCCAGTGCAATAGTTTCAAGGTAGATTTCTTTGAATTGGATTTCACAGGTTAAAATCAACCAAATCAGCCAATGAAGTTCTCTGAAGTGAACAAGGGTACTTCAGGGGCCAATCAAATTTCAGCTGTGGGGCCAATGCCCCCATGGCCCCGCTCTGGATGAATGAATGTACAAATTTTCATCCAACAGCAACTTACAGACCTACAAACCCACCAGCACTTACAGACCCAGCCGAGAGCCACTAGTGTGCCTGAAAACAACCAAAAACAGCCGACTGAGCCTTAAAGTTCATTCTCTCCTCATTTTCTCCCAGAGCTTCTAACCGCATCTCACAGTCTTATAGTCTGATAGACTTGAACAGTTGTCATGGAAATGGCTCATATAGGTCAACTGGAGTATCTCCATCCGCCGAGGAAGACGATAATGTACGATAATAGTTCTGGAAAAAGCTATTAGTGAGTTAAAATGGATTATTATTTTATTTAATATGTCAAAATCCTATTAATTAACTTTAGTAGCAGACATTTATAAAGACCCTCCTAGGGACGGGACATTGGGAATTAGCTGTAGCTATAAATGATACATTGCATGGGATAATTTTGAAGTTTTTTCTATTTAAACAGAAATAAGTAACAATTTTGTTATTTTGGAAGTAAATGAGAAATAAGGAAGTTTGTTCTTAAGAGTTTTGTTACGTTTTTTTAATTAAAACATTGTATCTGTGCACTGTAACATTTTAAATGATACCCAGCTCTACACAGCGCTCCAGCTCTGATGCCTTTACTCCCCTAGGAGCTGGGATTTTTTTTTCTTTTTGGACTGAGTCAATAAGATCCATAACACCTTGTTTTGTTGCCATCTGGCCTGCCTCTAAGCAAATGAATGAGGGGCTAAGTAGCTTTCAACACCTTCCTCATCCCCACTACAGCAGCTAGCCAGCAGCAGGCAATTTAACTCTGTAATTGATTTAGTGGTTGGCCTAAAAGACGCTTTCACTTATCAGGGATTGGATTATGGCACTCGCTGCTTCGCTTTTGATCGCCATTAGCCAATTTCTCGGTGAACTGTGGGTATTTTGTGTCAGAATGGGGAGAAAAAATACTAGTCTGTGCACTTAACACCTCATCTGTTTTTGTGTAGTATGAACTGCAGAGTCCTGGAGAACACAAGGAGGCATAATATTTAAAATCATCTGTCATGACAAGTTAATAATCTGTCTTCCTCTCTCTTCTGGCAGCATCCTGTTTGCAGACATTGTGGGTTTCACCAGCTTGGCTTCTCAGTGTACTGCTCAGGAACTGGTCAAGCTGCTCAACGAACTCTTTGGGAAGTTTGATGAGCTGGCTACAGTAAGTGTTCCTCCCCTCCCCCACTGCCAACCCCCTCAGTTCACATGCTTCATAAAGAGAATGATGACCTGAAGAGATAATGTGCTCAGTGTGATCAGTCTGCATCAAAATCTTTTCTCTGTAACACAGTTTCAGTTAAATGATAATAATTGATAGGCAGATGTGGGAAGCAACTTAACTAGTACTTCATTAGCCTTTTCAGGTATCTGTACTTTACGTTTTACTTTTACCTGACACATATTTCTGATTCACTGAATGTGACAAAACGCCTGTGAATCTGGTTCTTTCCAATCATCAGATAAGCATCTCTCAGATCAATGTTCCTCTTTGGAAAAAGCATAAAAATCTACATTTAAAACTAGCTTTAAGTAGCGGTGGTTTGCCATTAGCCATGTTGTTGTTTACTAGTTTACTTATTGTTTCCAAAATCAGACACCGGCTCAGTCTGGCCTAGCATACTGCAAAGTAGATTGATTGCAAAGTACATTTTCATACTGCACAGTACTATAAAGCAGGAGGTTCTGCATACTGCATACGTCAGTAGTATGTAGTAAGCAGTTTTCATTACAGCTATTTGTTAATGTCAATATCTTGATTATAGCAGCTTTAAATGTAGGTATTAAAGAATTATGACCATGATATGTACAGGGCGAATTAAAAAACAACATGTGAGTGTTTTTTGGTGCATAAAGTATGTAATGGTAACGTCTCTAAATGACTTAAAACATAGTCTGACTCACAGGAAGTAGACTGTGGGTGTGTGACTTGTTTTTGTATCAGTTTTATCCACTAAAAAGTTATTAAAACTTAACTAAAATGTTATTGATAACTATTAAATAAGTTATAAATGAGCCTGGCGATTCAAATGAATGCAAAAAAAACATGAATATCATGCATTATAGACAGACTTTCTCTCAGCACCTTTAACTCTTCCAGTGTCCCTGTACGAGCCTGCCATTGGCACCCATTTGTAAGGGCACTGTAGCCACTCAAAACGATTGTGATTGGTGATATTGATATATATATATATATCATGTATCGGTTTGAGCTCTAGTATGTTTCGGTTTTGGTTTCAGTGAGTACACAAGATGGTGCAACTTATGAAAAGCAAATTGAGTTATTTCAGTTAGTCTACAGTGGGGGCGGCGGGCTGGCTGGAATTGACTCCAAACAGTTGGTCGAGCTCCTGTTTCCGCCTGTTGTTCCTCTGCTACACAAAAAGCCTCCAAGAAAACGAAATGTATTATTTAGTCCTGGAGCTCATTTATTATGCCAAGCCATATATTGATCCAATAGTGAAAGTAAAGCTGGAGAGGCTGACTGACATTAAGGAGGAGGAGGAGGAGGAGGAGATGAAGGTCAAGAAGGAGAAGGAACTGGAAGGACGAGAGAGGGAGAGATGAGTGAACCGATTTTTAGACGGAGGGGAGATAAGGGCTGAGGAGGCGGAGTGTTTCTGTGTGTGTGTGTGTGTGTGTGTGTGTGTGTGTGTGTGTGTGTGTGTGTGTGAGCACTACTGGGACTACTGCACTTGATAAAGAGCGAGTGTGTGTATGGTAGCATTCACTGTACGTCAGTAAGCCTGTGTAGCGTTGTTCTCAGGAAAAGAAGATTAGGTGAGTGATAGGTTATCTGCCACCAGACTACTATAATCATATTAATGCTGCATGAGACACACACACACACACACACACACACACACACACACAGACACACACACACACACACACACACACACACACTCATCAGTTTGTACTGTAGAGATTCAGTGCAGAAACTACCTCAACGTATGCTCATAAACCCGTCCCGATGTTGGGATTGCAACAAGTAACGTAAATTCAACGCATTCTACGCAACATTGCAGATTAGACCATTAGATCATTGTAGTGTCATTAATTCATATTAGTCACCCCGTGCAAAACATTGAGCCAAACTACTAGCGATTTTATTCTCACTTCGATTTTTGATAAATTATACTAAAGAAAGTGCTACTATTTTTGGGTAAACACACAGTTAAATGGCCAGTGTGCAGGATTTAGTGGCATCTACGGGTGAAGTTTGAGATTGCAACTGACTGAAAACCGCTGCTGTCTGTATTTGACAACCTGGGAATGAGAACGGGCTGTGAAGTGTGTAGGACAAACTACAGTTTGGTTTGTCCATTCTGGGCTACTGTAGAAAAATGTTGGTTCAACATGGCGGCTTCTATAGAAAGTGACCGATGGTGTCTGTAGATAAAAACGTCTCATTCAAAGGTAACAAAAACACAACGATTGAACTATATTCAGGTAATTATACACTAATAAAAAAAAACCAAAAAAATAAAATATTTTTTTAAAAAAAAACCCTTATTTAAAAAAAAATTAAAAAAAAAAAAAAAAAAAAAAAAAAAAATTTTTGAAAAAAAAAAAAAAAAAAAAAAATCATTAAAAATGCAGCTTTAAAATAAATAAGAAAAGTCCTCACACAGCTCCAATTGTTGTTACTTTACTTTTTTTATAAATGATTTGTTTTTTTTTTACGACAGATGAATAATTTAATAATAAATGGCCCAAAAGTAAGTTTAAACTATAACATTTACTATAAAGTATCCCTTTCACTCAACCCCTCAGCGTGCCATGTACCCGAACTCTCGCCAAGAGATCTCTTCGGACAGTTTACACACACACACACACACACACACACACACACACACACACACACACACACACACACACACACACACATACATATAGGCACACACAAAAAGTCACATGATCAGCAGGATTATCCCTCTTGAGTTCATTCTGCATCTCTGCAATCACTCATGGCTTAACACGGGGGGGGTACAGAGGGAGAGAAAGAGCAAAGATAGTTGACATGTGGCCTGATATCAGTGCTCCAGCACTCACAAAGCCATTATATGGAAATCTTGTGATGAGATATATTGTTTGCATGTGTGTGTGTGTATCTGCAGCTGCATCCTAATTGAGATTTATACCCTGTCGTGTTAGCGAAGGAGAAATTCACTTTCAAACAGGCTCTGTCACAGCTGCTGAGCCTGCCTCACTGCCTTATGCTACACAACACGTTTATTCCCCGGAGGCTCAACCTAAAACTTTAACCTTAACAGACAAACGCCTAACATAACCTCTGCCTTCATCTAACCACGATGAAGACAGAAATAAATCAAGGCAAACTGGGGACACCGATTTTGCCCCCAATTAGACAAACTGCCTCCGATCAGCTGGTTTAACATCCCGACTTCAATTCAATTCAATTCAATTTTATTTGTATAGCGTCAATTCATAACAGAAGTTATCTCAGGACACTTTTCAAATAGAGCAGGTCTAGACCGAACTCTTTAAAACATTATTTACAGAGACCCAACAATACCACCATGAGCAAGACCTTGGAGACAAGGGCAAGGAAAAACTGCCTGTTAAAAGGCAGAAACCTAGGACAGATCCTTCGGCTCTAGGTGGGTGGTCGTCTGTCTTGACCTAATACTAACTGTAGTATTTATTGAAGATTCATCGTTAACATGTACAAACTGCGAGCGATCTGATAAATATGACTTAAACCAGCTTAGTGCGGTTCCTTTAATGGCAATTTGATGCTCAAGTCTCTGTAAAAGAATATTATGGTCAATGGTGTCAAATGCAGCACTAAGATCTAATAATACAAGTACATAGACAAGTCCATTGTCAGAAGAAGTCAGAAGGTCATTATTAACTTTAACCAGAGCTGTCTCTGTGCTGTGATGAACTCTAAATCCTGACTGAAAATCCTCAAATAAACTATTGTTATGTAAAAAGTCACACAACTCTTTGGCGACTACTTTCTCCAGAATCTTAGAGAGGAAGGGGAGGTTAGAAATCGGTCTATAGTTGGCTAAAACCCCTGGGTCAAGAGTGGGCTTTTTAAGAAGGGGTTTAATTACAGCTACTTTAAAGGACTGTGGTACATATCCTGATAATAAAGAAAGATTAATCATATCCAGTAAAGAAGTGCCAATTAAGGGAACAACTTCTTTAAGCAGCCTAGTTGGGGAGAAAACGTTTCTTGAATTTTTTAAGAACAGCCTAAATATATATCTAGTTTTGGGTCCTGAACTTGGGCCACTATAACTGTTGATGGCAGTTGGTGATTAATTTTTTTTTTAATAAAAATTTTTTTTTTAAAAAAAAACTTATTTAAATTTTTTTTTTTTTTTTTTTTGGTTTTTTTTTTTTTTAATTCTTCTGTCAGCCTGGCTACAGTGCTGAAGAGGAACCTAGGGTTATTCTTATTTTCTTCTATTAGTGCTGAGTAATAGGCTCCTCTGGCATTACGGAGGGCCTTTCTATAATTTTTAAGATTATCTTGCCAATTTGAGCGATATTCTGATAATTTGGAAGAGCGCCATTTCCTTTCAGATTTCCTAGCTATTTGTTTTAACTGGCGGGTTTGGTGGTTATACCAAGGTGCTAGTCTCCTATGTTTTAATTATTTCCTTTTTATAGGAGCGATAGAGTCTAATGTTGATCGTAGTGAGCCTGCAGCACTATCGACAAGATTATCAATTTCAGAGGGACTAAAGTCGTTATAGGACTCAGTTGAATTCAGACATGGCATTGAATTAAACACTGAAGGAATCTCCTCCTTAAATTTAGCTACAGCACTGTCAGATAGACATCTGCTGTAGGAAATTTTGCCTAATGGCTTATAATCTAATAATATGAATTCAAAAGTTATTAAATAATGGTCAGATAGGAAAGGATTATGTGGGAAGACTATTAAATGTTCAATATCAATGCCATATGATAAAACAAGGTCAAGAGTGTGATTAAAACAATGAGTTGGTTTATTTACACTCTGACAGAAGCCAATTGAGTCTATTAATGATATAAATTCGTTACTAAGGCTGTCATTGTTAACATCCACATGAATATTAAAATCACCTACAATAATTACTTTATCTGATTTAAGGACTAAACTTGATAGAAACTCTGAGAATTCAGATATAAAATCAGAGTACGGTCCAGGAGCGCGGTACACTATAACAAATAGAACTGGCTACAGTGTTTTCCAGTTTGGGTGAGAAAGACTAAGAACAAGGCTTTCGAATGAATTATAATTTAGTTTAGGTTTAGGGTCCATCAAAACACTCGAATCATATATGGCTGCTACTCCACCTCCTCGGCCAGTGCCTCGAGGAATGTGAGTATTAATATGACTGGGGCGGGGTGGATTCATTTAGGCTAACATACTCCTCGTGGGACAACCAGGTCTCAGTAAGACAAAGTAAATCAATATCATAATCTGATATTAATTCATTCACTAAAACAGCTTTAGAGGACAGAGACCTGATATTTAACAGCCCACATTTCAATCTCTTATTTTGTGCTACTGAGGAGTTAGTTTTAATTTTTATTAGATTTTTATGTTGAACTCCTCTTGTTTTTATTTCTTTAAATAATTTAGGTGGTCGGGGGACAGACACAGTCTCTATGGGGGTTTGGGTGGGTGACTGTTCTAAAGAAAGCGCAGAGAAGTGTGTAAGACAGCAGCTCTGCTTCCTGGTCCCAACTCTGGACTTGTCTCCAAAAAACACACACAGATACCCCTCTCTCTCTCTCTCTCTCTCTTTCTCTCTCTCGACATCTCTTGCTGTCAGCTGATAATTTCTCTCTCATTTCTGCACACACACACACACACACACACACACTTTCTGTTCCTAGCGCTGGGATAATCATCCACGTTCTGAATTCTCATATCCTCCCACGCCAGAATCTTTCTGCTCCCGTGAGCAGAAAACCAGAGCACCCCGTCTCCTCTCTTCTCATCTCCGCCTCTTACCCTGCAGTTGTCATGAATCCTCTGTATGTGTGTGTGTGTGTGTTTCTGTGTGTGTGTGTGTGTCTGTGTGTGTGTGTCTGTGCATGTGTGTGTTTGTCACTCAGAGGCTGCCTGCAGGCTAAGCTTTGTAGGGTCTACCATTACGATTTTCTGATGACTGTGAGTGATACAGTGCCAAATGGAAACCCTGTGTGTGTGTGTGTGACTAAACCGAAGTACCTGTACAGTCTGTCTGCGTGCAACCATGCTGCTGTTTGGGCTCTTCTGCAGGTATGTTTGTGTGTGCGTGTGTGTGGTCATGTTGTTTTAAAAGGTGTGTGTGTGTACTGGTGTTTGTGTGCGTGTCATCGTTGCAGAGTTTGTGCACAATGTGCACTGTGACAAATAGCTGATCTGTCTGGGAATGTGTGGGCGGGATTCTACTTCAAGAGCATGTCGGAGCAATTAGAGTTGGACTCAACTACTAACACACACATGGTTGCACAAATACACACACATCTGATTTACATGAGCAGAGATGAGCATCCGAGGAGTTTCTGTACAGTCGGATCTCATGTAAAAGTACGCTGTGTCTTTCAGCTGTTCAGTGCAGGAATGCTCTACAGATGTACCCACAGTGTCTTCAGTTTTTTTTTTTGTAAGACACACAAAACTTTGAATTCTTTCCCAAGAGTCATCCAGTTTAGCTTTTTATGAGAATAAGAAAAGGTTTAAAAATAGCAATAGCTCTGTTATAATTATTAACTGCTATATAAATGATGGACTATTAAGGCTGCTGTTACAGTCTGTGCTCTTAAGCTGTGTTTTAAGCTATGTAAATACCAGAGGTGGGACCAAGTCCTTGTTTCGCAAGTCACAAGTATGCCCCAAGTCCTAAACTTTGAGTTTCGAGTCCTAAACAAGTCCTGATGCACTCTTCACCAAACATAATGCCATTTTAACGACAGAAAGAACAAAATCAAACTATCTTCAGTATCGTTAGTTCTTCGTGGTTCTCTCCTGCAACTTGACTGGATGTTGTCAGATTGGGTCAAACAAAGTGGATTTGGGGAATTAAGTTTCGACTTACTGGGAAGTTGTTAACGTAAGTAGATTCTGAAAATAAAGGGAAATTAATGGATTCGAGGCGCGCTTTTAAATAAGTAATCTCAGGGCTTGAGGGGAAGGTAAATGTTAATGCTTTTGGCCTGGTCGTCATTGTTAATGAGAATTGGTTTTCAGTTGACTTAAGGGCTCAAGTGAAGATCCAAGTCGAGTTGCAAGTGGTTCAGCTGTTGTCATGGTAACCAATGGAAACATTTCTCTAGCATGACTGGCATTGTCCATCTGTTGGACGACAGTAGGTCGATTCAGACGATCATCTGTCCGTCTCGTTTGTGTGTGTGTCTGCAGGAGAATCACTGCCGGCGGATAAAGATCCTGGGCGACTGTTACTACTGTGTGTCGGGACTGACCCAACCCAAGGCAGACCACGCCCACTGCTGTGTGGAGATGGGACTGGACATGATTGACACGATCGCGTGAGTCACACACACACACACACACACACACACACACACACACACACACACACACACACATACACCTTCTCTTTAACATGCATCAGGGCGCCCACACATCTGTGCAGGTTTCATTTCATCTGCATGAACATTCGTGACCTTAAATTATTACTCATTACTCACTGAAGTAGAAGGCTCTGCCAAGTTCGGCCAAAAGTCGAATGGCTAAATGTTATTTTTAAAGCATGTTTTATCTCGTAACCCTTAGATATGAGGAAACAGATGGTCTGGTAAATGGTAAAAAACATATATTTACTTATATTTAGACTTTAGACTCATAATGTCATGCTTCGAAACTGTTTTCATTCACCAATTATTTCCAATTTCTAATAATTTGCCATTTTTTTATCACTGTTAAGGTACTGTCACTGGATCTGAAATATTTTTTCACAGATCTTTCACACTAATAGCCTGACAGGAAGTGCCGACTTTATCTGTAACTGGAAATAATTAGTGAATAAAAAAGCATTTCTGTTAAAAAGAGAAACTGGTGGAATTAGTGCCGTGGAAATGTATATCAAACTGAATGTATGAGTTACTGTTGGCAGATGGAGGCAGGTAGTTGTTTATCTTGGGAGGCTATTGTGTTTGTTGTTCTGTTTTATTGTGGATATTTTTGTATATTATGTAAATGTTGTATTTTAATTGATCTCAATGGGGCATCCTTGTAAAATAAAGAAAGTTAAACATGGAGGGAGTTTTGAGCTTACATTAAAGAGAATTAGGAATAAAAGCCTGTTTCTATTACAATATTCCAAATACAGGCCTGGTTCTCTCAGCTATAAAAGGTAAATAAAGTAAATTAAAAGTAGAGTAAATTTCCACTATTTGAGAAGAGAGTGTGTTTTCAGTTTTTAAGAGCGATTTGGATCAGCTTAAATTAAATTGAGCATTTATTAGTCTTTTGACAGCTTGTCTCTGCATCTGCCAGCGTTCTCTCACACTGTCACAGAGCCGACTGCCAAACATTTAAAATGTACTACAACCTTAATGAAACACACATGTTGCAGTAATACCTGACATAGGAGCAAGAACTACTTTGTTTTGTTTGGACACAACAAAGAGATGTTGGAAATGTGTGTAAATCTGAATACTGACGACAGATAGATTCTGCAGACTGAGACAAAACTTTTAATTTATGACAATTTCACAACCACAAACACACTTGGTGGCACACATGCATACCCCCCCCCAACCCCACCCCACCCCCTCCCTTCCACAGATATACACACAGAGAGCCTTTAACTCATCTCCTCGTGCCTGCCACGTTCCCTTTCCCCGCTGCTCTGTCTGAGTGGATGGATGCTGCTGTAGGAGTCCTTTATCTCAGAGGACAGGTGCTGCCATACACACTCTTCTCTCCGTCTGTGTGTGTGTGTGTGTGTGTGTGTGTGTGTGAGAGAGACATCACTCCTTCAGCCTGATGGGCAGACCGACCACATTTTCTTTGCCGCCACCCTGTAAACATACACACAAACATCATCTGAAGTGTCTGACCTTTCGCTGGTGACGATGAGCTTTGTGTAGTGATTTACTGGAGAGCAGAGGCTTTGGAGAAGTCCCGCTTTATCTCCTTTGACCACAACACGAGGAAGTGAAGGTGGTCTGCACGGCTACCCGTACACGCATAAAGTCCAGTTCTCATTTTGAGACTTTTTATGTTTTTTCCTACCACTAAATAGGTCAGAAGGTCAGGTTCTCCCACAAGAGTTTTAAGAAACTACTTACAGAGTGCACATCTCTGAACACCTCTACCTAGGTGTTGCTAATAAATATATATATGTATTCTGTTCAGCATCAAAATAAGCACAGTTAAAACCTATTAATTTGAGTGTAAGAATTAATCTCAATCGCAACAATACTATAGTAGGAGTCTACTAACATGCTCTGTTCGTTGGCCCAGAGGTGCTTTGAGATAAAATCTGCATGCTAAGACGCTGACAATGAAGATGCTAAACTGCTGATGTTTGAGCAGGTATGATGTTTACCTTGTTCACCACCTTAGTTTAGTGTTGGCTAATTAGCGTTAAATATAAAGTCATTAGTTTTGCAGAACAAAGTATTGGACAAATTGAGATTTTAACCTGATTATGGATCACAAACATCAGACAGATCGATCCTCTGGGGACCGTGAATGTCCATCAGTCCAGTATTTGTTGAGATGTTTCAACATTGGATATACGACACACCTGGTACCAGATCAGCACCCTTAAACTAATACTTGTTCTCTGATCCATCGCCTCAATGTTCAAAATGTCCTAAATGGTTTTTTAGATCCTGCTAACAAACACACAGAGGAATGAATCATTACCTCCTTGGTGGAGGTTAAAATCAGATTAGTTTCAACAGTTTTAGAGGTTAACTTTCTCCCCCCCATCCCACCCTCCTGCAGGTCGGTGGTGGAGGCGACGGAGGTGGATCTGAACATGCGTGTTGGTCTGCACACAGGACGGGTGCTGTGCGGCGTGCTGGGCCTCAGGAAATGGCAGTATGACGTCTGGTCAAACGACGTCACACTGGCAAATGTGATGGAGGCCGGAGGGCTGCCTGGGTCAGTGCTGACTGTTACACCCACTCAGACTGGACTCTGAGCGGTCACGGTGCAAACACACACACACACACACACACAGACACACACACACACACACACACACACACACACACACACAGTATCCCAGCAACAGAGATTCAGCTGTATAATGTGTGCATCCAATCCCAGCAGTAACCGATAGGGAACTGTATTCTTTATGCATATGTATTTTTATAGACTTATTGATTAAACATAATGTATGACAAATCCACTGAAAAGACAACTGACGCTGGCGGTATTATGATACAGCATCTCTATTACGAGTCTTATAATTGGGAGATTTCTATCTAACACTTATGAGATCTGTATCTCATAATTATAAAGATATTTTTCCTAATTATAGATATAGACAATTAGATCCAAATCCAGATGCCTTAATTACAAGAAGAGTTAAATATGGTTGTGAACGATGCAGTAGGGATGTCATAATCATTGAGTTTTCTTATCATGAAGCATCTTGTAACTATAAGATATTTTTATGTAAGTATGAGACATAGAAGTCAAATAGTAATGTGATTTAATTAAAAAAACACATAAAGGAGTGATAACTCTGCATTAGCAGGACATATACTATATTTCTTCATCATGATAAATGTGGAGAGTGTAGTTTATAGAACCTGATGGACCAATGTTTGAGGCCAATTGAGTTACAATAATCCAAAATCAGTAAATCAGATATTAGATGTCCACTTAAATTGGCTGCAGAAGCCTCATTAGATAAAAACGTCTCATTCTAAGGTAACAAAAAGTTCCTATATTCAGGTGGTTATACACTAATGAAAACATACTGATGAATATTATATATATATAATAGATCCTCCTAAAACCCTGAGGGATAGAGGGTGATATAATATTTCTAAGCTCCAAGCAGCTAAATTTGGTAGCCAAAGTACATTTTTATTTGTAAACGTATGTAAATATAAGCAGAGACTAGTTTAGGAAACAGCTAGTTTAGGCACACACCGCAGTACGTCCTTAGATGTGTCATATTCTCCCACTTATATTCACTCCTTAAGTCCTGTTGCTGTGTTTTCATAGTCTGCCTTTAGTTTTTCAGATTCTTCTGGAAGGATCACATTAGCGAGTTTGTGAAGTAAAGTACTGTTCGCTGTTTTCACAACTAAAAGAAACAAAAGAATCGAGATGTTTAATGGCACAGAGATATAAGCTATATGAGACTTTGGCTGCACATTAGCATTAATTAATTGTTGGTCCTTTAATGCAATTTCTTAATAACAGTAAAAAGGACCAAATATAACACTATCCTTTAAGAAGTCACCTTATCTCATATTCTGTCTTAAAAAGTTAGTGGGATTTAATTATTTCGCTTTGATGCAGTTTTGTGGATTTTCTTGAAGAAAGGACAGTAACAGCAGCTTGGAATAAGGCCGAACACGAGTTTTAAATTGATGTCACTTCATTCAAGAAAAGTCATATACAGTAACAAGCTGATTTGCATTTAAAAAGCAGTGAAATGAGGTCACCTCCTTGGCACAATTTGGTCTTGTTTCAAGTGAAGTAATAAGATTTTAGAACTCGTTACCAGATTAAATGAGTCGTTAGTATGAAAATTTCTTTGCTGTGAAGAATTTTGAGCGAGCCGAGGGGCTATTAGGCCGATAAAAATAATGAGGGGGATAATGATTTGAGACCTTAGCGCCAGACTTTTATCACTAACTGCCTTGCGTCCCCTGCTCTGCTTGTGCTCTCAGCAAGGTGCACATCACAAGGACCACCCTGGAGTGTTTGAACGGGGACTACGAGGTGGAACCGGGCTTCGGCCACGAGAGACATGCCTTCCTTCAGAAACATCACATAGAGACATATTTCATCGTGCCATCACACAGACGCAAAGTACGTCAGAATAGTTTCTCTTCTGCATTTCTCTCTCTCTCTCTCTCTCTCTCTCTCTCTCTCTCTCTCTCTCTCTCTCTCTCTCTCTCTCTCATCAAGCGTGCAACTCGAGAGGTGACACATCTATCAGCGTTACAACAGTTAATCCTCCGGGTTGCCGAGAGGGAGGTAGGCCATGTGTTAAGCTGGCATACACACGGCTAGTATCACTATCTCGCACCAACTGTACATGTGAACCAGAGTGTGTGTCTGCTCTTTAAATCCGCAGCTAAAAGCTTGTGCACTTTGTTTGTGTGAGCATGAACAAACACACACACAAATAAACTGTTCACATATTCGGGTTTTCTAACATTGCTCACTTGCAGTTTACTGTAAAAATCCCACTCAGGCTCAAGCCTACTTCATTTCCATGAATGAGACCATTCTCCAAAGTCTTTTAAGGGATGTCGTCCTTGGCCTCCTCATTCTTGACTGGATAACGCTGATTTTTCTCAGGTTTATTATTCAAGAAACTGGATTTTGGTCCTCAGAGTAATAAACTGAAAGATTGTATGTAAAAAGAGATTGGAAATGAGTTTTAAAGTTTCATTTTAGAGCATAACTGCATATATTGAATTATCTGGAAGGCTTCAGAGAGTGGAAATGAATCTCATTTAGCACTAATAATAATACTAACTGATTCATCTTCTGTAAATATGTTAATAGGTGTGTTTCTATTAGTTATACACATTTATGACCAGCTTTAACCAACCATTTTTTAGATCAAATGTATTAAGTTTTAGTCTGATGTGTTGGCTTTATTAGATAAAAAAACAACTCTTTCCTGATTGGATAAAATGGAAAAGGGACACCAGAAAATATATTCTCTATTGTCTGCAGAAGAGAAGAGACTGGAAGACCCATGTTGCTGACTGACAGTGATGGCAGTCAGAGTGTGGAGCTGTTTAACACTTACTTTAACCAGTTTAATGAAGACAAAAGCCTCAAATATACAACTGTTTGAGTGATCTGTTACATTTACAGTATATCAGGAGCAGAATTTATGTACCTCTCAGTAGCCTCTAGTTCTTCCTCTCTTTACTGTTCATCTGATTCTCTTTTGTCCTCACTTCCAGATCTTTCCAGGTCTTATTCTGTCAGACATCAAACCAGCCAAGAGGATGAAGTTCAAGACAGTGTGCTACCTGCTGGTGCAGCTGATGCACTGTCGGAAGATGTTCAAGGCCGAGATCCCCTTCTCCAACGTCATGAACTGCGAGGACGACGACAAGGTGCTGAACGTGTGTGAAATAATAATGTCGACCCTTTACTGTACAAAATCAGTATGAATATTTCTGGGTTAGCTAGTAGGAAAAATCCTTTTAGTGGGTTTGTAAATGTCCATTTGTGATGGAGTGAAATCCTGCTTGGATTCATAATCGGCCGCCACACACACACACACACACACACACACACACACACACACACACACACACACACACACACACACACACAGACACTATAATCTGGATTTCTAGATTTCGCAGCATCATAAGTCCTACAGTACAGTGCATTACAACTACTTGTTGAAAAGTAAGCCTGTGGAATAGATATTATGAGCAACTTGTGACGCAAACTCACTGCTCTTAAGCTCTCTCAGTGTGTGTCTACACATGTGGATACTGTATGTGTTGATGTGTGTGTAACATGAATTTGAGCTCGTTTACACTTGTTCTCGTTATCTTAAATCGTTGTGACGCAGCGGTGAGTCAGTCACAGTGCTGCCGGTTCGTTACGAGGTCGGGCGGGGGGGGGCGGTCAGTTGGGGTTTGCTGGTTGATGATTGGTGTAGTGACATCACAGGGTCTAGCTGTCAGAAATAGCCTGCTGGCAGTAATCCGCCCGACTGTGTGAGCTCCGACCAGGCATTAGTACTTCATGATTCTGATGAGGTTGCATTATGACTGCTGGTAATCACCCACAGCCTGGTATCATCTCCTCTAATAGCATTAGCCACATTGTTACATGATTATCCAAGGTGCCAAAATCCTAGCATTGTGACATAGTTTTTATATTTTATAATGGAATTATGACACTGCAAAGTCAGTGCTGCCACTTTCTAGTGAATGTAGGTGCTCACGGTGTAAATATAGAAAGTGACGGTCAAAATAAACCCGTTTCCGTGGGAGGAAAAACAGCGGGACATACAGTGAGTGGTAAAGTTCAATCGGGAAGCTTCTGGATGGAGAGCTTAAATTTCTCTTAGCACCTCAGCATAATTTGTGCAAATGAATTATTGTACATATTTTATGAATTTAGAGCACTACACTCCAATAAATGTCCACTTTCAAGTCCTAATTGATAATTATACCAAGATATTTGTGGCATCCTGGTAGCTCACCTGGTAGACGGGCCGCTGGTGGGTTCGAGTCCGTTCTGTGGCCCTTTGCTACGTCTCTCTCCACCTCTCTTGTCTATCTTGAGCTTTACTTTCAATAAAAAGGAAAAAAAAGTTCCAGAAAAACCTAATTAATTAAGCTCAAATATCAACAATGAGGTGAAAGTGTCTCTGGTACAAATGAGCTTGTTTCGGGACGTGAAACAAAAGTGCTGCAATCAACTTTGTCTTGTTTCAAAACATGAATTATAATAATAAACTTTATTTATATTCATGAAGTGCTTTACAGGGTAAAAACAACAAGAATCATGGAGGTTTTAATCATAAACACACTAAGAATGATAGCATCATCATCAATAAGCAATATATAAAGTAAAAGCCTCTAGTAAAACACAGCAATAAATAAAAGAGAAAAAAAAATAAAAAATTAATCATAGAAGGATCACAGGAAGGTAAGACTATATTATATTAGATTATATGGAGACTGAATTGTACAGAATTCCTGAAACAAGGGATTAACGACACCAAAATTTGATTACATTACTCGTTAAGATGGATGTAGCGTAGGAGCAGAACTATATTACAAACTTTATGTTACTACCAGTGAGACTGGATGATTAAATGAGAGAGTGACTGTTTTTAATCTTCTTTTGTAGAGGCAGGTGTAAATTTGAAGAATACTATTTATAATACTGCAGTGTAGCTGTACAACTGAACTGACTGACAACCTGTCTAATCATACAGTTCAGACTGTATAATGGCTACAAATCTGAATGTACAGTTTGTTGCAGGGATAATTCTGATTATTTCCAACTTGGGAAATCGTATTAGTTTATGGCATCATGAACAGTATCTCCCCCGAAGGACCAGTGCAAACTCCATCAAACCCAGAAAGCAATTACTGTAAAACACACTTTCTGCCTGTGTTCTGATTAACTGCTGCCTCAAACTTCAGCATGTCGTGGCATTAATATTACATTAACTAGCAGCCGGCAAATAGAAACTATATCATCAGACAATAAAGTAGACTTCACTTTGCCACCAACAGTTCAAAGTGTACACTCAAGTTCATAAGATAGATATAACATTGCTGAATTCATGTGCGCTTTAGTAATAGTTTTAGCATATTACATATATACATATATACACACAGATAAAGATACCCCCCCTTTATAAATATAATCATACTTTAAAAGGAGAAAATCAGATAAAAACAAAGATTGTGTAATATAACATTCAAGCTGCTGTAATGCATTATTGATAGAAATGTACAGTTACTTTACCAGATAAAATACATTATTGAGATCCAACCTTTTCAGATGTTTTTTGAATAAACATAAGGTAGATATTGATTGTAGTGATGGAAGTAGCTTGTTCCAAAGAGACGGTCCTCTGTATTTCAATGAATATTGATTAAGGGAAGAATGACAATACAGATGATGAAAATCTTTAGGATTTAGGATTTAGGATCCTGTCTGAGGAGAGTGTAAAGAAAAGTGTGATATATGTTCACATTAAAAACTGATAGAAGTTTGTATTTTCTGAAGGGAGGAGCAGATGAGTCACATCTTTTAGAGCAGATAATCACATTTCTTTTGGATTAGCAAAATCTTATTGAGATGAGTGGGACATGTGGCGGCCCAAACTGTATTACAATACATAATATGAGGACAAATTAAGCTGACAAAGTACAGCTTATTTAAAAAGCAACCCAGAATAAGTTAAGTTAAATATACTCACATACTGTCCAGTAGGCAGTCACTGCATCCATCTCACATTGCTGTTGGTATTCTTTCGCTACGTAGTTACCAATAAACAATCAATACTTCTTTAAGGACGTCATCATACCATCTCTGTCAGAATGAGATGAGTTTTGCTGTTTTACAGGTGAACATTAGTTCAATCAGTGACTGAGCCCTCATTGGCTTTTACCATAACGAACACAGGTGTATCTGATAACATTAATCATGAATAAATTGGGTTTCAGTTAACCAATCCCAGGGCTCTGCTCATGTTCATGCTGGCTCTCTGGGACACTTAAATTAAACAGAACCATTATTAATGTTATTAATTACGCCTGGGCTTTTGCAATGTCAGCTGTGAAAAACAGATGATGTACAGATTATAAATTGTAGATAAATTATAGTGCATCTATCCATGTGCTAATATCCTAACTTCATTATAGCAACTTTGAAATCTCCCAGACTCACATTTCCCATCCGAGCTGTGCAGATGTAAGAAAAGACATCGTACACACGTCCTCGCCTCCGTGCACCTCTGTGTATTCTGTTATAATGGATTGTATGCATTTACCTCAAATACATTTAAAGATGCACATTTAGAGCACCAGCAGCCAAAACAATGGGACAGAAACAAAACAAAACTCACCAGAATTGTCTTTCCAGAGTCTTTCCAACAATTACCAACACTGGTTTGGTCAAATAAACCCTTAATTATCTGAGATAGATGATTCTTATAAAGGGCTGCAATGGTAATGTTAATCTTTGGGGACAAATGTGCTGTCAGAATCTGTCCTTTAAAAGTTCCTGTTGTTGCCACTGACAGATTGTTATTGTCAGTGTCTGACAGCATTATGGAAAGGACCCCTACAGAGATAGACCTTTAGTTTAACCAGAGACAGCGTTAATATCACTCTCCACCAGACTCCAGAGACAAAAACAGTAATTTTATCTCACAGATCATCGTAACTTCATTCAAAGTGGACAGAAACAAAATAAACCTTTGTTAGTCTTTCCACTGTTCCAATAACCATAAACTCTTAATTCACCGACGTAGATGATAAAAACAGCAGTTTCAGTCGGAGCAGACCTGCTATGGAAACAAACCACAGAGAGGCTGCGATACAACACAGGCAGAGGGAGTGAGACACCATGACTCCACTATATCTTTACATAGCAAACAGTTGTTTGCTGCCATATTAATGTTTTAAATCTCATATATATCGTAATACCTTTACGGTACACGTGTGCATCGACAAAATAAATGAGTAAATTAGATGACAATTTTTGCTACTAACTCTCAGCCAAATTTAACATTTGTGGTAACAAGGCATAAAGTTTTCTGTCCGTAATTCATTAAACAATTAAGTTTTGAGGTGTATAATGACAGTTGCAGCCTCACAGAGCCAGGATGTAGACTTTGTGCATATTGTTTCCACTGATGTTCATAATCTTAGAACAAAGTCTTGCACTGCTAAATGCTGAAATCACAACTCTCTGCATTGGTACGCTTTAACATCAGTTGGGAGCCAGTGGACTTTAACTCATCAGACAGGCTGGCCTCTGCAGAGACTGATTGTGTTGTCTTTTTTTTGCTACCACGACAGCGGAGAGCCCTGCGAACCGCGACGGAGAAGCTGAGGAATCGGACGTCCTTCTCAGCCACAGCCGTGCAGCAGTCGCCGGGAACACGAGTCAACCGCTACATCGGGCGGCTCATCGAGGCGCGGCAGACCGAGTCCGAGACATCAGACCTCAACTACATCACCCTGTTCTACAGGAGCAGAGACAGGGAGCGCAGGGTGAGAACACACACACACACACACACACACACACACACACACACACACACACACACACACACACACACACAGGAGCCAGAAACTTGTGTTTATAGTTACCAAACAACACAAAATGTAACAAATATATACTTTTCCTCATTACACATAAGGTAACATGCTTCGTGACTGCATCTTCTCCCTCCCCTCTGTCTTATTCTCTCACATACACACCCTGCACAGTCTCTAATTCTCTTTCTACCCTTTCTCCCTCTCTCCCACGCCTGTTGTCTATGATGTTGTATGCGTGTGTGTGTGTGTGTGTGTGTGTGTGTGTGAGTATGAGGAATCCACCCACCCTCTCAGGAGGGGGTGCAGATAATGATTTAGGAACGTCTGAGCGCCACACGTGATATCTTTCTCCTATGTGTGCGTGGGTAGAGCCATAAAGGAGGAGACACAGAACAGGGACTGGTTTGTGTGTGTGTGTCAGTGTCTGTGTGCAATCTAGACATCCAAACTCTTAGCAGAAGAAATAAAACCCTGTACACAGTAAAAGTAATTAATTATTATTCATTTTAACATATTGTAGAACTCAGGAAAAAGCCACCAACAGCAAAAAAAATGAAGAGACAAATTAGTATAAAGTGTTTATTTACTCCCACACAGCTACAGTAAAAAGATTTCCTTCATAGGATGCTTGTAGAGTTCAGGAAACTGCTGTTGTTCCAGAAGTTTAGCTATTCTTTGTTTCAAGATGAGTGAATCTGAATAATCAAGATTAATTTAATGTCATTTACTCAGAATAAAAAGCTTTTATCTAATGCAGAAATACAGAATACCATGTGGCAACGTCTGAACTTATGCAACATAAATACAGCAAACCTAATGTCATGTATTGTCCAGTGCAGCGCAGTTTGGTCCCGCTGACTTTATCCTTTCTCATTTTCTCCGGGAGGTCAGTTGATAGTTGGCTTGTTGGTCCGTTGGCTTGACTGTTGGTCCGTAAAATATTTTGACAGCCAAAGGATGGATTAGTCTCATATAGGAAGACCCATCTCCTCTCTTCTTTTCAGCGCCGTGCCGGTGCTGGAGAAAGGTTTCAACCTGACTTCACCAGACTGTTTGTTACAAAACCATCTGGGAAGTCGTCATTGGAAACTGTTTGGAAAAGAGAAGGCACTTTCAAAAAAGACTCAGCAGGTGACTGGATGGACCATCTGTCTATTTCCAACAATCAGATCAATGAAGTCAAAACTCTTACCGGAGCCAGTAGCCAGGGCATCTTTTCCATCCAGAAAAGCCTTCAGTGCCTTTCTTTGCTCTTCTTTCAGTAAAGAAAAATGCTCTAGTTCAGATATAACTGATGCTAGCAGCATCTACGCCATGGAACCACCATGTGTGCTGCGTCACACCTAGCACCCACCCCTGTAGCTACCAGTACTTCCTCAAAGGACGCTGACTGGTGCGGTACTCTTGTAGTCTGGCCACGGGTCCAGCTACCTTGCAAGGTTAGAAAGGTTTGGCTGAATCCATTATCACTCGGCTATAGGGTAGAACAAAACTTTTTATATGTTTAATAAATCGTCTTGGGCAAGTGCTAAGCTCAGGAAGCAGCGACGGTGCGACGTTGTACTTACAAAATAGTGTCGAAGGAGACTTGTTTTAGTGGAGCATTTGCACGTTGGGAGGCGAGCCCTGGCATTAAAATGGCTAAATCCAGAAAATCACAGAAAAACCAAGCCATCCTGCCATTTTCAGTGGATAGGTTGACTACACGGGGACTCTGAAAACAGTAACACACAGATAGAGTCCGAGCAATGGCTAGATGGATTGATTTGCAACAAAATGATGAAACAAAGACATTCATGGTTGATTTTACAACATTTCAACTTGCCGAAGTTCATGTCACGATTACTGCACAGCTTTTCTTACCTTTGTGATCAGTGCCTTTAATCTGGGACAATGACAGTTGATTCAGGATTGGAGGGTTCCCATCCTTCTATCCCTTTGGTTAGCTACTTAAGTGAGTCATTGCCCCAAGTGAAGGAGTTAAGTATCTCTGGGTTTTGTTCACAAGGATAAGGTGAAGTGTGAGAACAGCAGGTGGAATTTGGTCCCTCGGGTGGGTTATGCTTGAGGCTGAGGCTGAACTTGAAGCTTTTTCATCTGTGTTTCATGATTTTTGACAATATGGATGCAAGCAGGTGAAATTAACTTCTTTTCTGGAATATCTAAGCTGAGTTTTAGGGGGAATGGTAAGGGATAAGGAGATGGTCAGAGTGAACTGCTGTTTCTACACAGCTGAAGGTGCCAGTTCAGGTTGATTGGGCATCTTTGGAGGTATTCTGGACATGTCAAACTGTAAGGACACCCAAACCCAGGACATTCTGGACGGATTCTGTATCCCAACAAGTTCGGTCTTTTACAAACACACAGGCTTGCATAGTTGGGAGCTGAGTGTCAAAGAAGATGATTATTTGATCTGACTGCTGATGGTAATTGTGTTCGAAATGGAAAACACACTGAAATGTTATTCACCAAAATCCGTATGAATATAAAAGAAAGTAGGATCACACCAGCTGCGACGCCTGTCAACGTGCGTCTTGCACAGTGCGACGCTATAGCATTGACAGAATCTGCCCACAGACGAGCAGACACACATCTGAACACCTGACAAAGTGCTTGAAACCACTTCTGTGGTAGTTCTCACTACACTAGGTTGGTCCAGTACCACATTTTGCCACAATGTTACACACAGAGTCTCAAGGTGTAGACAATACCAGGCTTTGCTGTCACATCACAACCTTGCAACTCTTTCCCATGCATATTTACTGCAGCCAGACTGTTCAAGTCTTAATGCAAATGCTCAAGAGAGCTCAACCAGCACCTACACTCAAAATAATGGTCTTACACAATGTCACACCTGTGCGTCTGGTGTGAAAGCAGGGTGAGCATCTCTTACCTGCTCCTAAGCTCAGATAAAGATCTGGAAGGATGGATGAATGCCTCCTATGTTGACATTTTCTCTCTGCTTTGTCCTTTCTTAGTATCACCAGGTGTATGACGACCATTTCATCAGTGCGGTGGTTCTCTCCCTGATCCTCGCTGCTCTCTTTGGCCTTATCTATTTGCTAATGATCCCACAGTACGTACACACACGTACACACACACACACACACACACACACACACACACACACACACACACACACACACACACACTCTTCCACATTTGCAGCTTGTCCATTCGTGTAACGTAATTGGATCGATCTTGCTAGGGTGTAGTGAGACAATTAGAGAGGAAGGTGTTTTCACTGCAGTCAGTGGAAAACTGGGGAAGCCTTTCTCACTCCGGTCTCTCCTCTCTCCTCTCAGGGGGATGCTGGTGCTGCTGCTGCTGGTGCTGTGTGTGTGTTTCCACGTGACCTGTGTCATGTACCTGCATCTCACCAGTGTTCAGGTAGGACTCCCAGACCTCCTCCTACAGGATTCTGCTCAGAAACCTGACTCCTCTGCATAGAGGGTATGCAGTGATGCTACTTTTTCACATGATACACCCCTCTTTGACACAGCTGAGTGGCAAAACAGAGCATCAGGTGGCTGCTCTGAATGATTAGAGCTGCGATCCTGGAAAGAAAATTAATATGTTGAAAACAAATGGGACTCTACAATGATCTGCATGATGTAGTGGACAGTCAATGCATGAATGGTGGACGTTGACATGTTTCCTTGCACATAAATGAGTATTGCAGTAAGACATCATTACCCTAGGGCTGCAACTACTGTTCATTTTTTTATTGATTAATGTACCAACAATTTTCTCAACACATTAGACATTAAAAGCAACACATCCTCACATTTGAGGAGCTGGAATCAGTGAATATTTGTCATTTTTGTTTGATAAATGACTTAGTGTGTAGAAGAAACTGTGGTGGCCGTTAAACTAAAAAAAAAACACAAAGGGCCCGATGTAGAGCCAGTGTTTGTTTTGTACGTTCTGGGCTACTGTAGAAACATGGCAGTTCAACATGGTGGACTCGGAAAGGGCGGTTAAACGGTGTATTTATTTATTTTTTGCGTCACAATCCCTGCAAAATGACTTGTTTTCATATCATAATTTGATCCATTTGCTCCGATAACATTTGGAAAGTTTAATTTATCTCCATTCAAGTTAGCGGAGGGCTAAACCAGAAGTTAGTGGCTCAGCCTGCGAAGTCTCTAGTGCGCTTGCTCTATGTGGAAGTGTCGGGTTGTTTTAAACCAGGAAATCTAACCTTTTTGAGTTCATGCGCCTCTCAGCAGCTTCCACAGTAATGAATGGAGTCCCGCCTCCAACGCTGTATCCAGTTCTCCGTGTAATACATCACTGGGACTCGCTCTGTAGATAAAAAACGCCTGATTCTAACAATTTTTATTTTCAGGGATTACACATTAATGAAAACATACTGTAATATTATATTCAATTTCTGCCCACAGATCCTCCTAAATGTTACACACTGGACCCTTAATTGACTAACTCTCAACATTACATTACAGTAAACAAAGCCAGAAAGCATTCAGATGCCTAGTCACATCAAAATCACAAGGACCTTATGTGGCAAAATAATGTAAACTCAAAAGAACAATAAGTTTTTAACCCCTGTGTCCCTATAAATAAAATCAATTCATCAAAAGTAAGTAGAAAGTGTAGCTTCATCATCATCTTCTCTTTAGGCTTCAGCAGATGGTAAAAACTGCCTGATGTTGTATCTTCTGGTGCTGTTTGCTTTTACAAATTTTGTCTGATGAAGGTCGAACCGAAGTGTCCGTAATGTAAAGTAAATAAACCTTTCGCAGTTTCTGGATGTAACTTCTTTCTCTGTAAATGACTGCAGATGCTGACTGTTACAGGCTCAGACAGGTTGGAGTGACCCCGGTCACTCTGCTTCACTTTGACATCACGTTCACACCCTCCTATATGACACTGTGGCATCACGCTACATTGAGCTGTCATCATATCCTTTAAAGCGTCTCCTCTAATAGGCCCGCGCATAATGAGCCACGCCACAAAATGCACTCCTGCCTAATGATGTGTCCAAAATGCTATTGAGGTAGATAAACAGGTGTTTAATTTACTGACTCGTTCTATTTTTTCCTCCGGTTTTAGTGCCAACCGGGCTGCCTCACCATCCAGATCCGAACAGTGCTGTGCGTCTTCCTCGTTCTCCTCACCTACTCTGTCACCCAGGCCTGTGTGGTAAGTGTGAGTTTAAAATCACAACCACGATGTGGTATTACATATGTAATAATTTATTAAATTCAAGATTATTTGTCAAGTACAATTCCATACAAAGTCAATAGTGTAGTGTGGTACAAAAAAAATGCTTATAAATGCTAAATAGTGGGGTTTAAAGTATTAATATAATCATACAATGGCTTAAAGACCTGTATAAGAATAATGATGATAAAACAATATAGTACATGCTGAAAAAAAAAGCACTTGATTTTAAAACAGTGTCATCATTTCAATGTTTATCCAACAGACTTCACTGTTAGCGAGTCTCTGCAGTACATGAGTTGGCAGAGTAAAACATCACAGCCGAACAGATTGTGCTGCAGGGTCCCAGAAGAATAAAACACTTATTGTTCAAGTAAAATACCCATTAAAATATTTTTAGCGCAAATAGGTTGGTGTCAGCATCGGCCCCAGAATTCGGTCAGGCTCCGATGAGTGCGCCAGTGCGTGGGTGTGTGACTACTGTAAGTGTAAAAACACAGTAAAACAAAGGTGTAGCAACAGGGATGTAGTGAAGGGAATACCCTGCTAACTACAGCATTTGTTCATCTAATTATTGTGTGTGTGTGTTTTCTTTGTTTTGTTAATCAAGATGAACTAGCGGAAACAGACCCAAAAAAGACGTCTTAACATATTGCTTTGTGACGGTAACAGTCAGACAGCTTTAAAAAGATATATATAATATAATTATTTATTATTTTTTTTACACCTTTACAAATCTGAAAACACATTTGCAGATTCCTGTGCACATTCACAAATCTCAGTATACATATTAACACTAAGCCCTCCCAGTGGAGCTTTAAAGAGTAACTAAACCCCAAAAATGGGTATTTAGTAGTGTTGTTGATTGATTCATGTCCAAATCTGGACATTTTAGTGCATTTTTTAGTATCTGAATTCCTCATATTTTGCTATAAAAATGCATAGCAACCACTCTCTGGTTGGCTGATCTGGGGACAGGTGACGTATGTGGTGGCAGCTTTCGTCACCAACCAACCCCCTACTTATATTTTGTTACAACACAGGTAGCACACAGAAACCTTTACAAATGGCTGTAAATGTGACTGTAAAAGCTCCGGTGAACTAATTTCCTACACAGACACGGAGAGTCTAACAGCAGCTGCCCATGTCTGGTTAGCTCCGGAAGCTCTGTTAGCTCTGACTGGAAGGAAGGGAGTTACAGAATTTAGGGGTTTAGTAACACTTTAAATCCACCTTTCCAGCAGAACATACACTCCTTTATATCTTATATGTTTATGCCGTCATCATAAATAGTGTCCTGACTGATAAAAGCTTACATATGTTGGTTGTTTACAGCGTTATGTAACCCACTATGTGTCATCCTTTCCTCCAGGTGGGATGTGTTCCTTGGGGGAGAGTTGGGGCAAACTCCAGCGACGCACTGGAGGACGTTCCCCTGGACGCCAACAGCACAGCGTCGGACAGAGCCTGTCCCAACATGGCGTACGGCCTGCTGTCCTGCGTGGCCGGCACCCTCACTCTGGTCCCCTACCTCCGCGTCTCCTCGCTCCCCAAGATCTTCCTGCTCCTCCTCCTCTCTGTCACCTACACAGTCGTCATGGAGACCAGCGGCTATCGCCAAGCTGTGGGGTGAGACTGAGCTGTGTGTGATGTATCGTTTTATATGGAGGAGATGTGTGCTTGTGGTCCAGCGTGGTTTACTTTTGTTTCTGTTTGTCCTGTTTTTTATTTGTCTTTTAGTGTATTTTTATATTTGCTGTTAAAACAAAGTTAATAAAATATAAAAAGCAACCCTGTTTTGTTTGTGTGTGTCTTTCAGAGGAGGGTTTCTCCACACTCGGGGGTATGATCCTGTGCTGGCGGTCTTGCTGTTTTCTGGAGCTCTGGCTCTGCATTCGAGGCAGCTGGACCTGAAGCTGCGGCTCGACTATCTGTGGGCTACTCAGGTACGTCTGTCTGTACGTGCAGCACCTGTTACTGCTCATGCAAGCATCTGCCTTTTATTGGTTCATCCAGCACAAAGCTTCTTATCGTAAAGTAATGAATAGCGTAGTGGTTCCCAACCTGAGGGTCGCCAAAGCTTAAAAAAGAAATACACAGTAGGAATGTATCTCAGTATTTTGTTCATTTCTGTAAAGAAAACTAAATAAAGTTGTTATTTTTATGCAGTTCAAACAACAACCAGAGCTAATAGAACAAGTATCAGGAAGAAGAATACGTATATACACACACACACACATATTTATATATATATATACATATGTACATATACGTGTACAACCATTTAATCCTGCAGTGCATGTAATTTGCGTCTGGGAGAATGTAAACAGCAGCAACAAGATAGTGATGATAATATGGTTTCAGCTTCACATATAAAGTTTAGGACAAAATCCTCTCAAATTGGGGGTCCGTGGTCTAATGTGCACCTTTCATGTACTACTAAAGTTTGGTGCACCCCTGGACTATTCAGCATGACATAGACCTTGTATGTATGTTCAGGCAGGAGTATACAGATGGTGCAGATTATTATTAATGTTATATGTGAACTAGTACTCACAGATGCTCCTCACTGGGGAGAGACATATTTAAGAGCTGATGTTAAATTGTGCAACTTGTGGTTGGTTTCTCTCTCTTTTTTAATGCATTTATTCATTCTTGTTTCCAGTTGTATATTCATCTAGCTCTATTGTAATTATTGTTATTCACACAAAACAAAGATACAGACAGTAATGTTCAAGAAATTCTTGAAGCACGTTGATTTCTGATGAAAACAGGTGGAAATATTCTCCGTTTTAGGCAGAAATGGTTTTGATATAATGTGTTTTTCAGCGGGTGTTTGAATTGCATGTTTGTCTGTTTGCATTCAGTCTCAGTGGATCATGAAAGTGTTTCTATTTTAAGAATGACAGTGAGCTGTTGTTTGCAAATCATTATCTCCCTCTAGTGATAAGGATAAGCAATTACATCTGCCTTTGAGCTTTGTGCTACACTAAAGCTCCATTGTACTGAGACAATGGAGCATCAGTTTCACTTTGAATCCACCTCTCCTCCTCCACTCCTGTGTTGTGTGATTGCAGGCGGAGGAGGAGAGAGACGACATGGAGAAGGTGAAGCTGGACAACAAGAGGATCCTGTTCAACCTGCTGCCGGCTCATGTGGCTCAACACTTCCTCATGTCAAATCCCAGGAACATGGTGAGCATCCGCAGACGTGTTCAGGCTCGTCCAACGGGGATCATCCGTAGAAAGAGAGTTAACGCCCCTAAAACCAGGCAAAAGACTCAAAACCTGCCAGTGTTTCCTGATACTCCCAGGAGGTGCTGGTTTAGGGATTTGGAAGTCAAAAGGCACCGAGACGTCTGAGTTAAAACTGAGCCAGATTTGACTAAAAAGAGAATATTCTTTAGATGTCAGATGTCAGTGGTTCATGTCTCCTGACTTATTTTCCATTAGATTTTTATAAACGTGGAGAGATAAAAAATAAACTGTATTACACAAGAAAAACAAACATTTTACAAAATTAATTGCAGACTCATTAAATTCATCTTAGGACCCACAATGGAAACACTTGTAACCATTGTTTTAACTGCATATATATCAGTGTGAAGCACGCCCAAACTACAGATTGAAACATTCAGTTTACCTCTGTAGTTTCAACAGTTCTATGTACTTTAGGACCTCAAGTTTTACAGCCTTAAACTGGTCGTAATTTAAAATTCAATACTGATGACAGAGAAATATCATAGCAAACACGCAATGTGGCTCAGTGGTTAGCACTGCCGCCACAGAAAGAAGGTCCTCGGTTTGGATCCCGACTGGGGCAGGGCCTTTCTGTGTGGAGTTTCCATGTTCTCCCTGTGTTTGTGTGGGTTTCCTCGGGTTTCCCCCACCATCAGAAACATGTATGTTAGGTACTTTCTACAGTCAACGCCCCTGACCAAGGACGGTGGCTGCCCACGACTCCCAGTACTTATATATGGATATGTGGATCAATAAAGGATGACCTGACAATCAGGGTCCAAACGTTACGTCAGGCAAGTAGGTCAGAAATCTACTTCTCCAAAGTAAATTTGTACTTGCCCATATCCAAATTGTTTTATTTATTAGTGCTTTTCAAATAACAAAGACACTCTAAGCTGTCACGCAAGTGAGATGACGTCGGTTTCTTGTTACGGCAAAGGGAAACTAGACGCCCCCCCAGAAAAACAACTCTGTTTTATCCACCTTGCTCTCAAACGTGGGGAAAACTGTGCAATATCTAAACTACTAAACTTCTGTTTCCAGGATAATTGAAATGCTAGTAAACTTCCCTTTATCTGTTTGCCATTTTCTCACGAGTGCCAGGTCGATACTGAGCGTGTGAAACTCTCAACAGAGAGGAGAAGGAAGGGAGATAGCTTATTCCTACTTCCATCATCAGCTCTGGAAAAAACTCTGTGTTTTTTTCTTTTTTTACCACTTGCTGGATCGGGAAAGTGAGTTACTAGATTGACTACTAATTACATACTGGACGGCCGCCCACCTACAGTTGGGTTCTGCTTGAGGTTTCTGCCTCTTAAAAGGAAGTTTTTCCTTGCCACTGTCAGCAAGAGCTTGCTCATGGTGGGACTTTTTGGGCCTCTGTAAATCATTCTGTAAGGAGTCCAGTCTAGACCTGCTCTATATGAAAAGCCTCGTGAGAAAACCTCTGTTAATGATTTGTGGCTGATAACGTTAGTAAAGTTCCCACTCCATTTACGACATCAATCAAATAATCCATCGCCTGCTGAATTCATGAAATATATTAAGCATAATCAATAACAGATATTGTTATTCAGACTTGCTATTTTCATGCACACACATCTGGATTTTGTTGAATAATTATTGTGAAATGAGATCCCCAGACGGCCGAGTGGACACGTTTCTGTATTTTAAGATGATGAAGTGTTTCTGTCATTTATTATTTGTTTCTTTGGGATGTATTTGATTTAGACATTGCAGTTAACATAGACAGACTGAAAACAGCAATCCGATGCAAGTTTTATAGTGTTTATGGCTACACCCATCTCTAGAAGAGCTTTTATGGAAATAAGAAGTTAAAACAAGATAAAAAGATGTTAAACGGAATACAAAAGATACATAAAACACACAATTAAAGACATTTAAAAACTATACATGAGCACAGGTTTGTTGCTGGAATGCTCATGATTTAAAAGTGATGAACTTAGCAGCAGAATTCAAGTGATCTTTTACAGAATGGGACTTTGCAATCAGCAGCTGCAGTAAATTTTAACAAACGATTGTTTCGTCCGGATCTCAGGGCGATAAACTTCTGTAAACAGTTATAAATGCATGTCATCAGTCGCTGAGATGGCTGCTGCAGGTACAACCCATACACCTTTTCAGATTATACTGTCAGCCTGTGCTGCTGTGAATCTAGAGGCCTAGATGTCTAAAAACCACCAGTCACTTTTCAACCAAATGTAGCCCAGTTTGACCGAGGCATCAAGATTTCTTTTGACCCATGAATCAGTAAATCAGTCTTGGATCGTGGATCGCTTGCTTCATTTTTGTTTTCATATGCAAAACAAAACAAAAAAAAAACTTGCAATACAATTTCCTACATGCCCTGGAAGTGTTGGGGTCTTAATGCGGGAATATCCCAGCTGTTTAGGACAATGGCACTGCTTCCCCGACCATGTGTTGTAGTGTTAAAGTAGAAGTGTGAGCTGACAGCCCTGTGTGTCTGGATCCACTGATTGATGAACATCCCCTCCACTGATCTCTGTTCCTTCCTCACCCCCTTTCTAAGGAAGTGATGAAAACATACATCCTTTCAGGAAATTCATAGCCCCTCAGGAGGACAGGCTCGGTTTGTAAACACTAAAGCTGGGTCCAGATTCTTCAGGCTACATATGGGAATGTTTGTAGGTGTAACGTTAGTATCTAAATTTAGTTTGTAAAAGTTACGAGTGTGTACGGAAACATTAAGTGTGTGCTGATAACAAGTGAAAACTGTGCCATAATTCCTGTCAGGGGAAAAATTAAAGGCAACAAAGTGAAAGGAAACAAACAGCACCCTTCAATTTCTTCCTATATTGTTGTATATATTCTAATATATAATATAAATATAGGTTTGATTGATCGCAACAGACGACAGATTTAAAGCAGTTAAGTATTTCACTTTTAGAAGGGTGGTCAAAACGAATGCAGCAGCAGCCGATATATTCAAACTTTAAGTAACTAAAGTGGGTCAGGCTCCAAAAATGCAGGATCCTACATATCCCACAATGCACCTTGACAGCGTCTTTATTTCTCTTCCTGGTCTTTTAAACTCCAATGTCCCCCAGTTTGTGACTTTTAACAAGAATTAACGCAGATGGCCAGAGCCACAGAACACATTATACAACTGTAGTCTAATACTCCCCATGTCGACCAGAGGCGGCACAAGTACACACATTATTTACTCAAATAGAAGTAGAGAGACTTGTAGAAGTATTCAAATAAAGTTACTCAAGTAAAAGTGAAAATGTCTCTCGGTTTCTCCGAAGGACATTTTCTACCAGCTGTGTAAAGCTAACTGAAACTCCAGACAGGGTCGGGTCTCCCTCTCTTTGTCTGTGTCGTCTGGTTACGTTTGTCATGTGTGATATGCACCGGTATTGATTTTGGCATCGTGTGCAATGTTGCAACAACAAAAACGATAAAAGACAAGTCTGTTATTAAAATGTAAGGAGGAGAAAGCAGATATTTGTGTAAAAATGTAGTGAGTAAAAGTAAAATATTTACTTCTGTGAAATACAGAAGTAAATATAGGGCATCTTGGCCCTGCTATATGATACAATATATGAAGGAATCAAAATGTTTTTATTGCGCAAACTTCTACGTAAAAAGAACTTTAACATTGATTCCTTTTCAAAACTAAACATGTAGTTATACTACACTATAAACTGACATAAAACATTAGTATTTAAGTATTTAATGGGATATGTTCTATTACACAAGAAACAGTTGAGTTACAGCAAATTAAAACCAGTATAGCTGTTCATCCAATAGGCCTATATATTGCCTGGCACTACTATACTACTATATAAGTTCATTATTATTCTTTTAAAAGCTAATAAAAACACATAAAATAGCAATACTTGTGCACTGGGTGAACACGGTCGTTGTAGCTCTGCATTTTCTACCCCGTGCAGACGTCACTGAGCATGCTCTGCAGGACATGGCTCCACTTCTTTTGCTGGTTTGATGAGCTGAGAGGAATAAAATACATTGCACATGATATGACCCAGATGCACCAGTGTGGTTTATTTTTAATAGAAGACAGTGGAGCGCGATGGCACAGAGGCACACAGCCACACAGACTGCACTGGTTAGTAAGTTCAATTCAGTGTTGGTTTTGGTCTTGTCATGGGATTTGTTAATAATAATAAAAAGCTAAAGTAACGCCGGTCTTATCCTTTAACAATCAGCAGCCTATGCATCAGACGGTGCAGGGATCGTCTGAGGCTGAGACTAGTAAACACTGGGGGCAGGAAGTCAGGAAGTATGTTTCCGGCACATTGGTGACCCCTCGGAGTTGCAGTGTATAGAAAGGCTTCCTCTCTTTCCTCTGGGCTAAAGTTCACCCATACACTGTATTCATAACACAGCGCAGTGGGACTCTTCTGCCTGGAATTCAAAGTTTCACTGCTCCAACACAATGATTGAAAATTTGTTTTTATTACATTGAGAGCTACAGTGGTGACCAGCAAGCATGCTGCTTTGTTTGCCCTTTATACACATATATTCATTCCTGAGATTTGGGTCTAAATTGGAATCAGAAAGGTCCCAGCACTCTCCGGTTGTTTTATATCCTTATTTTCCTCATTCGGAATACAACTGTGGCTTTGCTGTTGGAGACAACATGATAATGCAGCTCTCTTGAATCTTCAATGTGAAGCAACAGCTGCAGCAACTACTGTGTGCCCCATGTGAAATCTATTTCTGTATCAAAATACACATACATCCAAGAGGAGCATACAGTGTGTGCAAGTAATTATAAAAAAAGACATGAAATGCCGTAAATTTCCATCACAGTTTGAACTTGGTGTATAATATATGGCGAAAGGACACAAATTCTTTTGTAGTCCAGTGTATGCAAGTATAATTTACAGTACAGGCTTCAGCAAAACTAACGTGACGTGTCATTAATTGGCCTACAGAGAAATTCCAATGGGAAAGACGGCCTGTGAAGGTAAGGCCGGATCCAGTCTCTTGGATAGCACTGTGCATTTATTCCAGGGTAATGTTTGGGTCTTGTTTCCATCACTGAAGGCACAAAAAAAAGTGTTTATATAATGCATATTCACCACAATATACTTACATTTTTAATTACAATACACAATAATAATCGTATGTTGTTAAATTATTATACCATTCCCAATTGCAATGTTTGTGAACTGACCCTTTAATACCTTGTGATTTCTCCTGCCCACAGTTCTTTGCCCTTTTTGTTGAAAGCCTGGTGTTTTCAGTACAGTACAGCTTGATCAGGCCACACTGTAACGTTTCTCCTCTCCAGGACCTGTACTACCAGTCCTACGCTCAGGTTGGAGTGTTGTTCGCCTCCATCGCCAACTTCAACGACTTCTACATCGAGCTGGACGGGAACAACATGGGCGTCGAGTGTCTCAGGCTGCTCAATGAGATCATCGCTGACTTTGACGAGGCGAGCAAAAAGTTTTTGTTCCGTCCTGAATATCTGCAGCTTTTATACATTCATCCTGCAGGTTTCGTGTCTGCCTGCTCGGAGACTTTGGAGGGTAGTACAACCTCCATAATGTCATTTTCAAAGATGACATTGTGGCCATGACTGAGGGTTTAAAAAATACTGTGTTTATTGATGCAATATAATAAGCAATGGTTGCGGTTGGGAAAGTTCTTCAAAATAAGGAATTACTTACAGATGACTTTTGGCCTGCTTGAATCTATAATCAGCAACATAAAGCATTCATTTACTCAACCATGCAAAAATAGTCCATTTTAAATTGCATTTGGATTTGTTTGCCAGCACAACCTATAATACATATAAACTTAAACTGACAATTTACTCCAATTTGATTTGAAATTTGTAATAGTTGTAATGCTTTCCTCCTGTTTTTATCCCTTTTTTCTTATTTTTTTCTCTCCTTCCAGTTGATGGACAAAGAGTGCTACAAGGATATTGAAAAAATCAAGACTATTGGCAGTACATACATGGCTGCAGTAGGGCTGGTTCCTACAACTGCCTCCAAGGTACACATGCAGTAGCTATATTTAGATCCGGTATAAGTTTTTGTGTGTGTTTTCAGGGTATTAGCATGTTTTGTAACTGTTCAGAAATCACACAGCATTTTTGAGAGCATTTCCAGGTTGTTCTTTTCTTGGTGTTGATATTTAGAACGCTGTCACGTTTCAATCCACAAATCCTCTGTGGGGGATTACCGGCCTCTGTGGCGTCAGCGTATTCTGCATTCATAAAGTTTCTTTAAATCCTGCAAAGCTGACAAACAAAAGAGCCCTTTCTGCAACTTCTGCAAAACTTTAACAGTCCGTCAACAGAGGTGGATTGACTTCTGTGGCGCTCGTAGATAATAATGTGCATAATCACGTCAGGGAAAGAACCGGAGGGTAATATCGCTTCCTAAATTGCATGTAAGCGTGCTTGTTGTGCATAAATCTGTCCTTTATTGGTATTTCTTCTGTGTTTTTCTGACTCACAGGCGAAGAAGTCCATCACCTCACATTTATGCACAGTGTCAGACTTCGCCATCGAGATGTTTGACGTCCTGGATGCCATCAACTACCAGTCTTACAATGACTTTGTTCTGAGAGTAGGTGAGTGAAATTACACACACACACACACACACACACACACACACACACACACACACCTAGGTCTATATAAACACTGGTTTCTGAGCGTATGACCTATTGCACTGGACACCATCTACGCTCAGTGCCGGTAAGTTTGGTGGGAAATGCATCACAGAAAGAGCGTTCCCTCTAGGAAGCTCGTCACAGCGAGACCTGAAGTTCTGGGTTCCATTGTGTTGGGTATCCTGTGGGGAGCATGCAACAGGAGCCCTTGTTTAATCCCAGTGTAGCCTGGTGTATACAGTGCCATCCTGTCTGCAGACTGTGGGGCTCCATATGTTTGTGTGCTCGGCTGAACCCTCTTTGCAGAAGCGAAACTTTTGGTAATCTGCGTAATGCTGGATTTCCAGAAAGTGCAGAAAAACAAAGTTTGTCCCGGATTTGCTTTTTCTACAACCTCTGATTTGCATTGTGGCGTAATTGGTTGACATTATTTTATTTATTTTGCACTCCTAAAGACATGCGTAGAATGACAGCAGCAGCTATGCAGGCATACAGATAGAAGTCTTGTGTTGAATATTAAAACCTGCATCAGTGTGCAATCACAGTCATTTTTATAACAATCAATCAATCAAACTGTATTTGTATAGCACCTTTCATACAGTTGAGTGCAGTTTAAAGTGCATCACAGATGACGATAATAAGAGAATGGATTAAACATTAGATAAGGTAGATTTATAAATAGAATACAAGGATAAAAATGACAGTTAAATCGATTTTACAGGTATAATGATGGTATTTAGTAAAACCTATACTGAAGATCAAATAAAATATATTAAAAAAGCAGGCAGAAGTAACAAACAAATACAATAAGAATGATTCAAGTGTGTACAATGGAATTTACAAAGGAAAAAACAGAGGATGTGATGATGAACTGGATGTGTTTATTTTGGTTATTAAAAACTCGAGACTCAAGTCACAGAAATGGATTTGGATTCTGTAAAGAATTCACATGAAACTTGAAAGCAAAAACATTCAAGTGTCAAGTTTTGACCTGACCGTGAAAGTGATAGAAACACACTTAAGAGTGTGTTATCATCAGGCCTGTGTATGAAAAGGTTATGTAAACACAGAATTGATGTCAGTTTAACCGACAGCATTCAGGGACAGAAGGTTTGTGACTTGATTAGAGCCTGCCCTGAAGGACACGAGACCCAACTCTGGTCTGACAGGGCTTGAGATTGGACTTGGACTTGGCCCAAAAAACTTAAAATCACTCTGGAGGTGATCAATGACTTCTCACAGCAAGAAATAAAACAACTTTTTGGGGCATTGGAACATCTAATACAAGTTTTAAAAAAATCAGTTCAACCCTCTGTGGGTGTGTTTCAGCTGTCTGGTTCTGTTCATTCCAGGTATCAATGTGGGACCAGTGGTGGCAGGAGTGATCGGAGCTAGAAGACCTCAGTATGACATCTGGGGAAACACGGTGAATGTAGCCAGCCGGATGGACAGCACTGGAGTACAAGGAAAGATACAGGTATGCAGACGTCGGCCTGTCACTTTATTTAATCCGATAAAATCAGACAAGACAGACCAAAGGCAGCATGAAAGCAGCATTTTATCAATAAATGCAACACAAAATAAATACCCCCAAAATACTGTTACACATGACATTAAAGAGCATAGAAAAAATAAACATATATATTGAAGGTGCACATACCAGTATTTGAATAAAAAAACAATTAGCAAATGCACAACCGTTTGTGGTTTAGATTAGTTTTAGTTTTTAGTTTAGCTTTTTCTTGGCAAACAGCAGCCGGCTGTAGCTTTCTGAAGGCTTGTTGTTATAGTAATGAAGTGAGATCCAAAACAGGTAAATCAATTCAGATACAGTCTGAGACACTCTGGTGGGTAAAGTACTGAAAACCTTTACTTAAGTAAAAGTACAATTACTCCCATAAAGTTAAAGGAAAAATTACCATTTGACAACCCACTCAAGAAAAAGTATAAAAGTACTTGGTCAATAAACTACTGTACTTTGTTATTTAAGACTGTTTAGTCTTAAAGTCCAAATAAAGTCACTTTTTGAGAAAATAAGTGTTACAACTGCTGTACATCAGTTTATAGATAGCCACTGTTGTTATTTCTAAATTTTTCTAAAGACTAAATATGCTTTTAAAAAAAGCCATAAATGGAAAGTAAAAAGATCTCTGACATCTTGTGAAAGGGTCATGCATGCTGCTTTCCAACACAGCCACCAGTGGCATAGTGTGCAGCTACTGGATCTGAGTTTGAACAACTAAACTTCAAACTAAAAAAGGTGTTTGCCGGACCAGCTCATTGAAAGGCCAGTATAAGATAAATAAGGATGATTTTAAAGATGGAATCATGCAAAGCTACTCTGGTGGAGAATTACCTCAAAGTGATAAACACTGAGAAACCTCATCCTTGTGTGTTTCTTCCTCCAGGTGACAGAGGACGTTCACCGTCTCATCACAGACCACTACAACTTCGTCTGCCGCGGACAGGTCAGCGTGAAGGGCAAAGGTCAGATGCTCACGTACTTCCTGGAAGGGCGCAGGCAGGGCAGCAGGTCGTCAAAACAAATCCAGCAGCAGCCGGGCAACGGCGAGCGACGGCCGAGCGCATTCACCCACGGCAGCGTGTGCACCAGGCTCAGCCCGGCCCCCACGGTCACCACCTACGCCACCATCAGGACCCCGAGCCCGAGCATGGTCAAACCCAACACCTCCACCAGCACCACCAGGTACCTGCCCTCGGCCCCCACGGCAATGGTGTGACGGATGCTGTCTCCATGGTGACCGTGGAAAACGAGAAAATGTGAGTGGAGGTGGGGAAATAGCACAGATGGCGGCAAGATAGCGGTAGCAGGGAGTTTATTAAAAGAGGAAGAAACAGTCTCCACTCTTCTTCTACTGTCTGTGGGACGCAGAGAGGCTGAGGCACTGATCGTCCAATGGGGAGGCCTGGACTCGGGGCCTGGACTGCGTTTAGGACTGATCACGGGAGTCCGGGGCGGCCTCGGACCTTCGCACTCTCCCTCCACACTCGAGTCCTGTTCGGTGTCGTGAACAGGATACAGGATTGCTTTAGCCACGTTCTGCTCTGTGATCAATCAAAGGCCAAGGGTGTCTCAGAGTCGACTCCCAAAACTGCGTCCACGACTTTTAAATATAGAAATAAAAACAATGCACAATTGATAGTGTAGCACGCCAACCTCTCGCAACGACCACACGCGAAAAAGTCCCTCAACAACGTTAGCTGACCCTTGTCTCTCAGTATGAAACCAAATCAGTGCTGTTGCCTTAGCGACCGCTCCTCACGACGAGTTTCTTGCCATTTGTTTTGTTGCCTTTTAGATCCTTTATTGATTTATTGGACACCAGTTCAGATGAATTGATCGGCAGGGGCATTGTAGTCCAAGAGATACACGTTTATAAAGTAGATGAAGCCAAATGTATAATTGTAAACGGCAGTTAAAGGTATAAACTTGCCAAAACGCGACAGGGCATTGCCTTCAATCATTTCCGGGTCGGTGACCCCCTACGCCACAACCCCCCCCACCCCCCCCAACACTTTAACCTTCTAACGGCACATGAGCTAAACTCTTGATTCCCTGAGCCGAGCTGCTCGGTGTCTTTAAGTGCATGATGCCACTGCTGCATTCCAGTCATGTTTGCTGTCTGTTTCCCTGTGATGCTTGACTTCCAGATTCTTCCTCGTCAAAGTGTAGCAATAACGCGGTTTGTCTCTCTATCTCAGCCTCTTCACCCTTGCATGCTGTAGCCAGCTGGATCCTATATTTTGACCTGATAGTGTATGTAGCCAATAGAGTGTGCATAGCTAGCCACACCAGTCTGTATCTCTGTGGAGTTGAAGCATGACTTAGAAATTATTTTCTGTATCGTGCGAGTGTGATTCCTTCATTTAAAAAAAAGAAAAAAAAAAGACAACCTTTTTTTCTGCGTGCTTGTTTATTAAGAAATATTTTCTATTGTTAAGATATTCTGTTCTACTATTTTTATGAACTAAAAGCTGCTTTGGTAAAGAGAAGAAAACTGCTGTTTATGAGGAGACACCCAAACCTCCGTGTCTGGCTTCCTCATACAAATCCAGATGATTTATTTTATGGTATAGCATGTTACTCACAGTACGGCTTACCACAGCCATTAACTCTCCTCTAATCTGTTCTAGCATGCACTGCCTGCAAGCCTGTGGCTCTTACATGCATGCTTTGATGAAACATTAATACAGGCCGAGCAGCGGACACACAGTGACTCTGTTTCAATGTAGTCCTCGTGCATGCGCTAAAAGGTAGCGGTCCTCTTGAATGTAAGGTGCTTTTTTGACCCGTGTCTTCTTCATGAGTTTGGTGTGCGAACCTTTTTGAGGACATTTTTTCAGGATGGTTTGACATCAGGCCGGGGGTCCCTCCTCCTCCCCGCTCCTGCTGTAGTCAACAGGTAGCTGGTTTTCAAACGTGCCAACCTATTTTCATAAACATATCAAACTTTTCTTGTCGAGCTGTAGCACAACTGAATGTGTGGCTACGGTTATTGTGGATTCTCCTTTTGTTGAATGCCTGTATTTTTACTGTTTGAGCTGTTTCCTGAACAGTTTTGTAACTCAAAGTGACGGCAAGTGTTGATTTTGGAGAGATTTATTTGGAAACCATAACCTGACTGAAATGACGTTGTTGTACTTCTTTATCATATTTAAAATAGATTTTAAAGTATATATAGTAGCTCGAATGCTTACTTTGAGTTTCTAAGAGATTAAAAATGAGGATTTTTATACACTTGCTTTAAACAGTTGATGGAAAGTTGATGGAAAGGAGTTGTACAATATTTTTTCCTGTAAATTGGATATTTTCATACTGTATGATACGGGTTTCAATTGTTATATGTAGGTATTAATAGCTATTATTGTACATTGTAGAGTCTTTTTAAGAGATATATAATGAATGATACGATATTTGTCAAGTTCTTTTGTTGAAGATGTATTTATTGAGATGTTTTATGTGAATGTAAATTTTGTTAAAGACGATATTTTATACTAAGTGTTTGCACTGCAATGATATTGACGTATTATGATTACAAAAATAAAGCCAGTGGGGACGTGTCTCCCGGAGTAAGAGCGCTCTTCCTGTGCTCATTTTCACCAACTCTCTCTCACACACACACACACACACACACACACACAGTGCATATGGAGAGGCCATCAAACTCTGTTATAAAGTTATGTAACAGCAGAAAAACAGAGTATCTGATGTAAGAAGCTACGTCGGGGTCAATGTCAGCCTGGTTCCAGCAGTGATGTTCAGAAGGAGCCTCATGCTGATGTTATGAACACGTCTGCTACCAGAAAAACACGACAGCAGGGTTAGACTGAACGATATGAGTAGATAACAATGACCATGAGAGTGATACGTTTCTGTTATTCAGTGCTCAGAAAAAGAATTTGGCAGGTGTCACGTAGCAAAAACACAATAAACTTAAGCAGAGTACACGTCATTAGGGCTGTACGAAGGTTGCTTTTATAAATCAGCAATCAATCTTCAATTCATTTTTAATTAATTTAATCATTTAGCAATAATAATGGTAGCATTTATGTGTGTAGCACTTTTCAAAACATTGTGAAAAAGAACATTAATTTAGAAAGGATGATTGGTACGATACAAAGCAGAAGTTAAGAGTTAATTAAGTAGGTTACTGTTTATCAAAATAAACTTTCACTACATCCTGGCAGAAGAACATGAGACAGATAACTGTGGAAATATCAGGTTCCTCTGGCTCCTCTTAGCGCTCCTAATGGCATCTGCAAGAATCCACCGGGCCTGAACAAGAATAGTCGAGTCGAGTCTCATTCTCATGCAGGTCAGCAACAATCAACAATCAACTATCTTCAAGCTTCCAACCCAAAGCATCTTTAAATATTTCTCAGCTCTGATCTGTTTTCTCCAGCAGGATCATTTCATTCGTGTATATTCACCTAAATATAAGAATCGTTGTGTTTTCGTTTCCTTAGAATGAGCCAGGTGGAGTCCGCCATGTTTCTACAGTAGCCCAGAAAGGACAAACCCAACACTGGAATGGGTGGGTGAGGCAAGGGGGTGGCAATCTGTGCTTCGGATGGATCACCAATGGCACATACCACAGAATTTATAGCCTGAACTAGTCCTGAGACGGGCTTTTCACACACATAAGCAAACCAAACAGCACAAAACACAAACAATGATACAATAAAAGTACCAAAAGCTCCACCTGTCTGATTCCCACCTCTGTGGTTGAAAATGACTGATGAGGACAGTGCACGAGTCAGGAGTGTGAGAAAGGTGTCAGGCCCTCAGCAAGATATACATGTTTCTGTGTCTCTCCTCACCCACCTCCTCACCCCCCAACAGAGGAATCCAACGAAGGAACGGGGGGGGGGTTTACAGGAAAAAGAAAGCAAAACAAATGCGAGGCCTTATCATTGTGTCTGTTTGTGTGCGGAGCTGAGTGCGGAGGGATGTTTCAAGTCCTGTCGCAGGAAGAACCGACTTCCAAACATTCATCAGTGATGTGAGAAGTGTGTGTGTGTGTGTGTGTGTGTGTGTGTGTGTATAGTAAAGTAGCTGGAAGTGCTGTGGCATGCGGAGCATCTTGAGTGACAGGTTGTCATGGTAACACAACAGGATCATGCCCTGACATGAAACCATCAAGGTTGTGTTTTTCAGCGAGTAAATGATAAACCATTGAGCCAACCCTCCTCCTCCTCTCTCCTATTAGCTCTGTGATTCATGCTGATTGTGTGCAATCACTGCAGAGGATGTCAATACTCCACTTTCTGTTGATAACCGAGAAATTCAAGCAGCCAGTGTGTGTGTGTGTGTGTGTGTGTGTGTGTGTGTGTGTGTGTGTGTGTGTGTGTGTTTACCACCTGCTGGACTCTCCGATATGATCAAACATACCCGGCTGAGGAGTGCCAACACAAACACTCACACACTTTGAGATAAGCCAGCGGAAATGGGTCTTTTCAGGCCTCGTTTACAGCTGTGGGGCAGCGGAACAGCCGTCTATCAGCAGCCTGAGTCAGACGCTGCTGAAGGGGAGAACGTTGCAGTGACGCAGCCGGGACACTCTGCAGGGTTAACGATAGTTTTACTGCTCCCGCCCCTCCCTCGCACTGCTTACCCAATGACCCCCGTGTGTCATAACATCCCTTACTGTAAGCCCTGCTGGAATCTGGACACTGGAGCGTGGGAGGAAAAACACAACCCCACTGCTTAAGTGCATGTTTTACTCTGGAGATGTTGTGCGTTCCTTTTTTTTTATTTATTTGCATGCATGTTTGTATATCTCTGTTTAAGTGACTGCCTTTTTGTGCGTGAGTGAGGCCAAACAAGTCGTGAACTTGCAGCTCAACATCAAAACATGTATTACGTCTGCAGCATGTACCTGAGGACAAACTGAGGCCTTTCTCGTCATGAGAATCAAGCTCCGGTCTCCCGGATCACGTAGGTCTCGAACTGCTGGTAAATCTGATGAGGTGATTTAAAAAATGGTAAAGAGGAGGAAAAGACATTTCATTTAAGATCTTTGGTACCAGTTTTGGTATCAGGTTGGACTGTTGAATAATCAATTTCTAATGACTTTTGTTTAGTTACTGAAGTTTTCTTGCTATTATATGAAACCTTGGGGGTTTTACAACCAGTTCTGGATCTGAAGTTCAGAGTGTTTGCTCCACTTTTTAGTCTCCCAAAACCGTCTCACTGTCAGCCACAGAGCACAGTTTCGAGTAAAAGCATATGCTTCACCCCGAGGGATTGCATTTTAGCTTTTATTACATCCATATGCAAGCATTAAGCTCTCAGATACTTTTAGTGTACGGTAACTGAAAATGTTCTTCCAAGAAATTTTGTGTCACAACAGAGCTTCTGCAAGGTTGTGAAACAAAACGCTTCTTAGGGGGGTTCTCAAAGAAGAGCCAAAAACACAAACTGCTCTTTTCTGATTAGTAGAGAAAAAACATCCTCCCACAAGATTGTTTTTCATCAAGGACTTCCCCGGCGCAAGACTGTTATTCTCTGTCTCTTACGTTATGTTTTCCCTGCAAGCACATCGGCACCGAAACACACAGGGTCAATGAACTCCACGTTGTGTAAGAACAGCAGTGACCCTTACTAACCTTCGCCTGCCTCTCATATGTTTGGTCTCTTCTGATCGCACACGCAGATGGAATGTGACGAGCTGAAAGAAAACACCTTAAAACCTCCAGAATGTCTCAATAACCTCCAGAGCAGAGTGGATCAGGGTGAACTGAGGTAAAACTGATGAACCCTGTGAAAAACAGATCTGGATAACAATACAGACTGACAGACACGGGACGTCCCATCACCAAAATTTCAAAAATATAAATATAAAATATTTCTTCTAAGGCTTACTGGCATCTCGCCACACAGATAGTTTTAAGTGTTTATTTCCATCCCAAGGAGGTTGTCCCTTGGAGGAAAAAGGAATTTTATTTTTGGTTCTCAAAGTACTAAAAAACAACGTTTAACAAAATTGAACAGCAGCACGTCTTTCCCGAGGAAAATATCTTGCTTTCTAAGAAACAGCCGCAGTTATTCAGAAGCTCTGTGGATTAACAGCAATAACAGGGAGCATTGTTTCTGGAGACACAAGTTGCCCTTGAAGTACGAAAAAAACACTCAATTACTACATACATTATTGTCACATTCCTTTGTCAGGGCACCAGTCTGCCTTCAGTATTTGGCAGTCTCAGCTCACTCAGCTTGTGTTGAATGCAGACAAAACCTACAGGGGAACTTTTTTACTTTCTATTTATAATAAAGAAAACATGATAGTGTTTAGAGAGGGCTCTAGGGTCTAGTGCCCGCTCTTAGGGTGCTAATCCTAACTCAGCACTTCAACCACAAATGCATCACAACTTTCTGGTACTTTTTTTATTTTCGCCACTGCTGCCACCTTTTTACCGGTTCTTGATTACGGGGATTTGTTGTGCATTAATACATCAGCACAATGTCCCCACATGTTGGCCTCAGAAACGTTGTTTATCACAGCGTGTTGAAAATTGTGACCAAATTAAAACCACTCACTCATCGTTGTGCTTTGTGTTCTGGAGTTGGCCGACGATCTGAGTATTTCTTTACTTATTGAAGCCATTCTGTCGCTTCTACAAACTTATGTCACATCTTACAGTCATCGTCGGAAATCACAAGATCCGCTGTCTGTCAATGAAGACCGGACAAAGAGCCAAGAGTTGAAATTGATGAATCTGGCAGAATTAAAGACTAAATTCTTTGGTAAACGACTTCCTTTTCTTAATTGCCTCCATTCATAGCTTATTTTAGCAATCTCGATGTTATCTGATTTTAATATTGCTGCCTGATTTTGTTTTGTTTTGTATCATTTGTGACCCTGTCTTAGCCAAGTCTTAGGAAGGCATCAGGGGTCTCAGATTCTAGCACATAAAACTGAAACAATCTACACAGCGAGACTCCATTAGAGGTGAGGGAAAATGTGTCCTTTATGGTTCATCTGAAGCTCATTATGTGCTCGTTATGATGTGTGGAAAATGTATTTTTCAGTACCAAAAATACACTTTATTCAACTGTAATTCCATGCTGCACGATTATTGGCCTCTCTTGGGTACGATGAAAGTAAAGTGGAGCCAAAGAGTGGCGACTGTACACCCCACCAGGGTTGTGTCTTCCTCACTGTATATGAGCTTTCTTTATTTACTGCTGTGGATTCTTTGATGTGGATGTTCTGGACAGGCTGTTCTATTGTAATTGAAAAAGGATCTTCAGACACAGATTTGATGGAAGGAAAGGGGAGGAGGGTGATTAAAGTAATGCTGAGTTTGGATGGAAAACATTTTCTTGCATAGGGACATAATAACAGCAAAATCCTACCAACACAGCTCCCCTGACCCATTCAGGAGATTGTTTCCAGTTAACTTTGCCAAGTGTAATCCTCTGGCTCGGACTTCCTCCTACTTCTCATTAGAGCCACAAGAGAGAGGGAAGCACTGCAGCTAAAAACACACACACACACACACACACACACACACACACACACATACACACACACAGTCATTCAGAGAGAGAGAGGAGGAAACTAAACACAATGGATGCTGGCGCATGGGAGCCTGGATTTCCTGGGTTTCCCACACACAAGTGTACAATCACAAGCTCACAAACATATACACTTATTCACACTTAGTCACACACAGACACACATGTGAACCATCATACAACATGCCAAGACGTCAGGCTCTCATGAATAAATCCATTTTCCCATTCACAATATTACAGCAGCGAGAGCGCCCCGACACTTGTCCGCCATCAATGACCCCGGCTCTGTTTCAGTGTTTTTCTCCCAGACCTCATTCTATGATCTGCGTTGCCTGTTTAATGAGACATGGATTATCCGATTAAGGAAATCTTGTGAGAAGGACAGGAGAAGAAAAAGAACAACTTTGCTGGGGATTAGCGTCATTGTGCCCACTCACATCACATTCCTGGCTGCTGATTCTCAGCCCTGAGAGAGGACGCTGGTTAACCAGACCACGCCACTGACGTGTCCTGGGACCGGAGACAACGCTGGTTCACTCACGGAGACCAGAGCTCCCATCTGCACTAGTACATCAACTCTCACAAGTGTTTTGATGTAAATTAAATCCTTTTAAGATTACATGCTGTGAACCAGGTTGTCCAACCTCCTCAGTGTCCAATCCTTGTTTTCCATTCCTAACCCAAACTGTAAAACCTGACAATACATCTTAATAAAAGTCACTCACTCACATTAATAATACACAATTAAAATTCCAAATTCCAGTTTGTTGCATTGACGTTAAAGCATTAGTGTAAGTGTAAGTAATGTGGTTTTATTTCAGCTCATTAATCATCATAAACCCAATTATGCATCCAAATAGTTCTTAATGATTCCCCGAAGTGTAAAGATTTGATGTTTGTCATAAAAAAAACCCACAGAATTAATTGGCTTATTAATTGGGCCATTTTGATAATCAATTAACTATAAATCATTTTTATCGTACGTCGGTTGTTTTGACAGGTTATGTAATAATTTGCAACTTAAGTGGTAACATTTGTATAAAGAAGATGCCTTAAAGTTACTAAACTATTTTAAATAAGTTTGGAGAAATGCTGCGTATGAGTGTAACTTCACTGAACTGAATGGAATTGGTACAATTAACTTAATTTACCCAAATTACCTTCACAATATATACTTCAGTTACTGCTACTCAAATCAAATATCTGTAATGCTTAAACAGTTTGAGTTAAACTAACTCGTCAGTTTTTACAGTGAATAAACTGCTCCTGCGAAGAGCTTTTATTCAATAATAAACCTTGTAATGCCAACATCAGTGCCACTGTCATAAACTATGACCTGCTTTGTCTCATAACTCTCTAATTCTTCAGTAATCACTTACCTGCTGGAAAAAAGCTGCAGCAACATCTGGACCAAAGTCCATTTATTGAAAACTAATTAGAAATGAATCACAACTGCAGACCTGGTGACATACAAACCTTTATTTGTGACTCACTAACATGTGCCAGATGTGTATTTTGGTCCACTGAAGTGTGGAAATATTATCAGCTAGTTAGTACTGTAACACTGCATCATATCATATAAGCATGTTTATGTAAAAAGTAAGAACAGCAAATAAATGTGGTGGAGTAAAAAGTACAAAAATACCATGGAAAATACTAAAGTACCTCAAAATTTTACTTGACTACAGTACTTGAGGTCTCTCTTGCACTGCAACCATGACGTGGTGGAGAGCCTTGCGTACTCCAGTGACCCTGAGAGCTGTGCCGGATGGGCTTTAATACCCCTGTTGCCTGTGCATGTGCACAATAACAAAATAGGCTCCCACTCATAAAAAAAATAAAATAAAAAAATAAAAATCCATAACCAAGTGTAAACCCAGAATGACGTCACCCATTGGTTTGTGGACAACTGTTTTGAAGCCTCAAGTCTGGCAGTACGGCCATTGCCATCTTGTTTTTTGGAGCCAGAAGTGACCATATTTGGACGAGAGCAGGGAGCTGCTGGGTGACCTACTGCGAGTTGGCCTGCTCTTGGTTTTGGCTCCATTTCAAGAGAAGAAAAAAAAAAGCCTGGTCTCAAACTTTCTTGTAATACAGATAAACAGGACAGTGAAATGTGTTTCTGAATACATCTGAGGAGAGAGACAGTCAACACAGTAACAGAATCTTTATTCATATTAGCACTGCCTGGTTTGCTGCATCCCGCCCTAAAGCATACCATCTATCTAACCTATTTTACTCTAAATGGGACCGTCATTTACTAAATGCACATCATGCTGTATGGAAGAAGACTGAAACTAGAGAGTGAGACCATAAACTCATTAGAATTAGGGTAATTTTGACATTAGAGTCAATATAAACTAAATTATTTTTGCAGCCACTAGAGTCGCCTCCTGCTGGCCAATAGAAACAATGCAGGGTTAAGGTACTTCTGCACTGGCTTCACTTTACAGACCCAGAAGCTCTGTGCACTGATTATATACTGTCAATGTCCATAACCTTACTAGTGGTCAAAAAGTCCAGTCTTTAATAAGTAATTAATAATATATTCAAGTTGTGCCTGAAGCAGTAAAGTCATTTTCTTTTCTTTTAAAACAGTTTATTGTAATTATGTGTGTATTCGTAGAAAAGAAAAAGTGGGGGGAGATATCCGTAGTGAGTCATTTTCTTTTATTGTTCTCATCCCATTCAAACTGAACATTTTTATGGTTTTGCTTCCTGGTATCAGTTAAACTGCTGACCGACGACTCATCATGAAGTGAGTCAGAACTTTCTAACTGTTGTATTACTGATTCAACAGGAAGAAACTCATGGCTCGGGGTTGTAAGTGTCAGTAAGTCGCTAATTAAAGGGTTCTTACTTCGCCCAGTAATCCATCAAATCTAAAGTTGCAGTTTTTTGTTGTCATTAAAGGGGCCTTTCCGATTAATCAGCATGAATAAAGCTTGAGATTTAAACTTCATGTTTGACCTTGGAAACAGCAGTTCACAAAACAATCCAACCACAGGGTCCATTTAGTAGCTGTCCTGGAGCTTTCAGTCACCTGATCTTCCTCAGCAAAAGGTTGATTTGTCCACTGCTGTAATAAACTTTCAGTCTTAACTTTTAACACAAACTAGAAGTTCTTAAACGCGGGATCTTCACCACCATCTCCGTCATTGCAGTCAGCTTCTCCCGGCTAGGATTCCCTCAGTGTTCGTGGTTCCCGCTGATTAAAAGCACTAAAAACACTGAATAAAGCAGTTCCACCTTAAAAATCACTGCTTCTCCCACGCTGTTGGACAGACAAAGGACGTCCCGGAGGGTCTGCGAGCCGAGCTGCTGCTAACGTTAGCTCAGCTTGTTTCTCTGATAACTTAAGATCCAGACGTCCGATGACTAAAATCCTTCATACGGTTCAAATCTAGAGTTAAAAAGCACCAAGATCTAAAATGTGGCTTCAGACTGGATAAACAGTCAATGCATGACAGCTTCTGGCACACAACCAGAAAGCTGACGCAGGCACAAAGGGGATATGACGCCGTTGAGTTTGAACATTGTTGGAAACATTTGGGATACTGTAAGTACACAACTCAACTACATATAGAACATAGAGTTTCTAGACATTTTAATGTGGAAATGTAGCATATTATAGCTTTAATAAACGATGAATTAAACAATAACAAGGCCTTTAGTTACAGTTTATAAACCCCTTTTAAACCCGTTTATATTAAAAAAGTGGTGGTGAGTCATAGGTGTAACATTACACCTGACTGAGTCAAACCTCTTATTCCGAGTGACGGAGGAACATATACGTTAACCTCAGAGAGCCTCTGGGTGTCGGCCTGAGTAGTATTCACACAGGTGTGCATTCTTTCTGTGGGTGTGATTTCAAACAACCCTGTTTTTCTGAGCTCATCGGTCGTACGATACCCCCCTCCTGACGCCCACCAAAGGGCAAGGTTTGAATCTCCATAAATGGAGGGTGGGTGTGTATTTGTGTGTGCTTGCATGTGTGTGTGTGTGTGTGTGTGTGGGTGTGAGCAGCTCCTGAGACAACAAGAATGTTTTTCCCGGTGCTCTTGTCAAAGGTAAACATTCCAGTCTTGGGACGTTCAATGCCAAGCGCCGTTTGATGTGCATCATGTGACATCTGAAAGAGATGGAAAAACCCCCGCTTATCATCTCGCTCCCAAACACAAACCCTGCAGCAACCATTACGAGGCCTTTGTGGTTCTGTGGCCAGGGTCTCCGGGGCTCTGATGGATCCCGCTGTGTACATGTGTTTTTGAAAAAAGTAGGTCTGTCCCTGACCTGAGATAACTCCGTTCTGTTTGACCACTCAAACAGCCTCACACAACCAGTCACCACGGGTTGCTCCTCCATGAGAATACTTAACATGTTTTAATCCCTCACGTCGCTTCGTCTTTACATCAACCTGCTAATAACATACACGATCCCCTGTTATGTTTTACTTCAGCAGTCAGCCAGCCATTCAAGGCCGTATCATAAGATGTTACAGGCCGGCTTTACTCAGGCTGTTATTGAGAAGAGTTTCATCAGAATCTGTGAGTGTTTTTGAACAATAAGGCCTGACTACCGTTCGCCTTATGTGCCACAAGTTAACTAACCTTAGCTTATGTTAATGCTATGTAACATAACGTTACATACTGGGCCTTTACGCCTATAGAAAGTAGTGCTGCACATGTGGGTGAAATGAGAATAAATGTCCTGCCATGCAGCATCCAATCCACGTTTCAGCATCTGCAATGCAAAAAGTCAAAGTACTTTTAAATGTAATGGAGAATTTAAGTGAAACACCTTGAAGTGCAGTACTCGAGTAAACGGCTTTCCGCCGCTGTAACTAGCGCTAGAGTGTTTTCATGATGAGAATGGGGCCATTTGGTTATGCATTAAAGGACTTCCTGTTCAGCGAGAGTGAGAAAAAACAAACATTAGGACATCCTGTAGGACATACTGTATGGGTTGCACATGTGCACACATCACATGTTTTATTAATAGAAAGGATTAAATGTTGCCTCTTTCCTCTTCAGCCCCCCCTCAGAGTCCCGTCAGTGGGTCAGTTATCACAAACTCACACTGTGGAGCCAAACTTTGCTCAAACCCACAAAACTTTATTCTACATTTTAACGGAGATCGCAGAAACATCAGACACACACAAAATATTTCCATTTGATGGACTGGTACAAGGCATTTATGTCAGTGTTTAAAACTGTCAGAGTTGAGTGTGGCTGAGATTATTTGTACATCATTAAAGAAACGTATGGGGAAGCAAAAGGGAGATGTTGATATTAAAGAGTAAAGATGCAATCTGTAGGGGATGAAAAAGATAAAGAAACACAGTTTTGGAACCTGATATGAGCCCAAAATTACATGACAGGTGTTAAAAACACATAAGAACTGTAGACAACAAACTAATCTCCAAAAAATAATTCATGTTTTCTGCAGATTTTTTTCTTCTTTTTCAGAATAAAAGGTTTGTAAAATGTCTCATTTTCTCAATTATCTCACCTTTAAGCATCTAATAACTGCTCTTAGTAAGCACTGGTGGAAGAAATCAACATATTCTCTACTCGAAGATCAATAATACAGCAAAGTTCAAATACTCCATTACTAGTAAAAGCCCTGCATTCAAAATGTTACTTAAAGCTGCAGTAGGTCATTTTTATAAAAGTAAAATTTTGTCACATTTGCTGAAACTTTCACTACATCCTGACAGTAGAACATGAGACAGATAATCTGTGAAAAGATCAGGTTCCTCTGGCTCCTCCTAGTGCTCCTGATGGCATCTGCAAGAAACTGAATGAAAACAACCAATCACAGCCGAGTAAGATCTCATCCCGAGATAACCTGGCAATGAATTTGACGAGATGGTGATGATATTTCTTTGCAAATATGACAAAAGAAAGTTATGTTAATAAAAGTTACTACAGCAGCTTTAAGTCAAAGCACAGTTATTATCAGCAATATGGAGACAGAGTGTGATGGGGAAAGTAAATAAAGTAAGTAAAAAATAAAAAATAAAAAAGTAAAATACTGTACTTAAGGGCTGTTTTAAGATACTTTTACTTTACTCGACCATTTCAATTGTATGCATCTGTATACAGTTACTTCACAACTGCAGTTACTAGTAATTTGCTGTAGTTAAAGTACTCATTATGCAGAGTAGCCCCTGGAAAGTAACTACATTAAGTACTGTACTTTACTGCAGGTTTAAGGTGCATTTCATGCTACTTTACACTTCAGCTCCACCACATTTCGGAGGGAAATGTTAGTGGGTCTAACGCTCTCACGCCACATCAGATTACACTAAAAGCTTTATTTAGCCTGCAGCTTTGAGGAATACAAATCTGGGCATCACGTGAGGGAGACTGTTAACACCAGTTGACAGATGATGCAATCCCATAAAGCAATTGCATGAATCCAAATGCAACAGAAAACACTGCATGAGGAGGGGGCAATTAACTACAATGTGAAAGTAGATGGGAGTCTTTCTTTGGGGGGTGAGGTGGAGGGTGGGTGACGAATTAAGAGTCTTTTTTTAGCCCTTTTGCAAATGAGAGGGGACATTATCACATGGCGGTCAGCAGTGACAGGACACCAAATGCCGCCTTCCAGAAAAGCCGTGAAAACGCGCATGTTGTCCACCGTGGGACCATCAAAGCCCCCCAGAGAGTGGCGAGGCGAGGAGGGACGTGTCTGTGGTCATGTCAGCGCCGCTCCCATTCAAAAAGCTTTTGGTCTATAATGGTCCCGGGAAACGTGTAATTACAACTGGACATCTCCTGGACTGAGCCCAAAAGCGGGCTTCAGCGCGCGCGAGGGACAGAGAGGGATCACATACCACAGAGTCCCCCCCTGCACCCCCTGCACCCCCCTCCCTCACTGCGCTGGCGTAAACGGTGACCCTCATTTGCGCTGCTATTTCTGAAAGTTGGATTTATTACCCCCCCGCCGGTGCACGGACGCTTTCTCACGTCGACTGAGCGCCGCCGGTTCGCTCTCCGCGGGCCCACGCTCTGTGCGCGCTGCGTGGGCGTGCGTAATGTGCGCTCATTAGGCCTACTACTTCCTTTTTTCCCCAAAGTTGTGTAAGAAGTTCGGAGAGGACAATTAATGGCAAAGCCTCATGAATAGACAACGTTGTTCCTCCACAAAGAGGGGAGCTTGTTTGTGTCCGTACGGCACACAGGGGGCTGGAAACCGGCTCCCGGTGACGCTCCGTGAACTTATTCTCATTACAAGTTATGGAAACAAACAAAAACAAAACCCCACTAAAGAGAGTCAGACTCGCAACCTGTGTTGTTACTGTAGTCCGGCAGTAAAGTAGTTTAGTGTTGCACCAGGGTGAGAAAAGGGGGGGGGGTCGTTGATTGCAACATCAAACACTGGTGTCGTCACTCGGCAGCGATAGGCTACGTGCAAGCACTGCCTGTTCCAAAATAAATATTGACGTTGATTGTTGTATTCAAATGAGCTGCCTGACCGGACATAGGCGGGCCAATCAGAGCCCATCGTATCATCACACCTTCTTTTCAGAAATCATTCATAACGCCGATGCGTCAAACACTCACAGAGGACCCGGCTATAAATACGGCTGCGCGCAACGCACAGTTAGACATTTTCCCAAAATCAAACGAAAGACACAACTGAGCAAGAACCGTGGGAATCCGGCTTTTACCTTTGATTATTCTCTCCACCTTGCTCTACATTTTATATTCTATATTTAGTATCCAGCTCACTGTGTTGGCCATGGGTGGATTATCTTTGAAGCACGTCGTGGTGGTGGCGGTGTGCTCCGTGCTGGCCACGGGGACGCTGGGGTCCCCGGTGGTGGGGCCAGAGCCGATCCGATGCGCCCCGTGTACTCCGGAGAAGCTGAGCCAGTGTCCTGCGGTGGCGCCCGGATGCGCCGAGGTGTTGCGGGAGCCCGGCTGTGGATGCTGCCTCGCCTGCGCCCTGACTGCTGGGGAGCTGTGCGGGATCTACACGGCGCCGTGCGGCTCCGGACTGAGGTGCACCCCGAGACCCGGCGACCCCCGACCGCTGCACTCCCTCACCCGGGGACAAGCCCTGTGCACTGAGAGCACTGAGCCCGCGGCGACCCCCGAGCCCCAGACACAAGGTAGGCCTATAACCTCCACATTTATACATCTGTCTTTTACCACATCCAGCAAATACTCATTATTACGACCCCCCCACCCCCAAAAGACACTTGACTGATCTCCTCTGGAGCCATTTACAGTTGCATCCCCTCAGCTTCGCTTAACATTCATTCAATTCCATCCTCCAGATCAGGGAGAGCCAGAGGCTGAGATGGAGAACACAGCCATTATCTCGGACCCCGGCTCCAGCCACTACCTCCCCGGCCCCAGTAAGCCCTACGACCCGAGGGCTGCCGCCGACGCTCAGGAGAGCATGAAAGCCAAACTCATCGCCATCCGCAAGAAACTGGTCGAGCAGGTGAGAGCCAGGGAAACCCTCTGAGTGCTGTGTGTTACTAAAAGTTTTTTGGGGAGGTTTTTCTTTTTTTTTCCTTCTTTTTTTTTTGAGGGGGGGTGGGAAGGGCCAGTGCACCACAAGGGGGAGCTGGTGTGCTGTTTGAAGAGATGCTGGAGAGGGGAGAGAGGGAATGGGGATGCTGCTTGTTTTTACAAGTTTTCTGTGCAGTTTGATGTCAGCCCACGTGCTTGCTGATAATAAAGCCGTGTTGATTGTGATTTCTGTGTGCTGGCACAATGCACAGCTCGCTTAACCCTAACTCATCCTCTCAGCAGGGGCCGTGCCACGTGGAGCTGCAGAGAGCCTTGGACAAGATTGCCAAATCCCAGCAGAAATTAGGAGACAAACTAACCAGATTCTACCTCCCCAACTGTGACAAACACGGGCTTTATAAACCAAAACAGGTTGGTGCCTTCTCCAAAGTGTGTGTGTGTGTGAGGGGAAGTTATGGGGATGGATTCATGACTCCACTCAGCATGAAAGAGTCTCAGCAAGTTGTATGTGTGCGTGTGTGTGTGTGTGAGAGAGAGCGTGCAGCCAAGATTATGCTTTAAAGTGCTTTGTGAGTGAGTTAGTGTTGCAGGCAGGTTGTGTTTGTGTTCTGATGTCACCCAGCGAGTGCTGCATGACCGTGCATGTGTGTGTGTGTGTGTGCATCAGGAAAATATAGGCAGCTGAATAAAATCTCATCTATGCTGTTTCTGTCCCTCTGCAGTGCGAATCCTCTCTGGACGGACAGAGGGGTCGATGCTGGTGTGTGAACTCCTGGAACGGCAAGAAGATTTTAGGTTCGACCGACCTGCCTGCAGACGCCGAGTGCCCTTAAAGAGATCAACCACTGATGCAGATCTCACAAAAAAGAAGAAGCAAGCCACTGATTTTTCCTTTTTAAAAGCTGTTTATTTATTGATCTTGTCCATGGTGGTGTTTAATTCAGGTACACTGTCATTGCGGGACTGTGGGTCCCAACCACCCTAAACCCCTCCCTCCCTCCCTCCTCTTCAAACACCCGTCCCAAAGAGAAAAAAATCTATTTTTGTTTTGCTGAGAAGAAGATTTTAATATTGATGCATTTACTTCTGCTCTTCAGCCTTATTTATTTCCATTTTATTTCATTGTATTTGTAATTATTTTATGAGTATTTATATCATTTTTTGCCTTATTGTTATTATTATATTATTATTTTTATGGGTGTATAAAGTGTATATATGTATCTTGGCCCTGAGTAACTCCACTGCTGAGTTGAGCTCGCTCTACCCTTAAGGAGTTGTCTGGAGGTTTGGTTTGGGACAAACCAAGCAAGAACAAAAAGCACTGAGTGACCAAATGTCATTTAGAAGTATTTCTAAATGTTGTTTCTATGATTCATTTTGTTGCCATTGTTATGTCTTTATGTTATTGTCCATTTTCTTTCCGGATGTGACACACGATCAGCTCTTTTTAGTGAATGCAAAACTCTCAGTCGGGAATCCTTAAACAGTCTCAGAAAACATTTCCCATGCTTCCATGGGGCTACAGATAGCATGACAGGCGGCGCCTCCCTGTGTCGCCTCTCAGACGGGTATTTCTACATTAACCTACCTCCAATATTTATGTGTCTGCTGTCAGTTGTGTTGATGTATATGTCGAAAGAAGACTCGCTATTTTACTTTACACATTGCTGTTCTCTCTGACCAAGAACACATGACCACAAAGAGCGAGTCCCGCAGCGAACCGTGACGCCTCTGCTCTACCTACATGCTGCTGTTGGAGGGGGAATTATTGTTTATGTGAGTCTATTCCAAAGTGACTAACTGCTCACTCGTGTGTGTATGTACACTTTTTTTGTAATTGAGATGTAATGGAAGAAAAAAAGGTGATATATTTAATAAAAACATTAACCTCAGCTATGTGCTCCTTGGCCTCTCTTTCACCTCAGGCGCACAGACATCCATAACATGAGAATCACAACAGCTTCATTAGGGCGTGATTATGAAAGTCTGCGTGTATAGATGCACTCCTGGACCACATTTTCTATATTGGGCGTGTTTGTGTGCAGTGTTATCACCATGATCTAAAGTGGAGGCCCTTGTCTAACTTTAGACAGTTCGCGGGGACATGCAGCTCTGCGCTGCCTTTGACCCGCTCTCTGTTTGCCTTGGTTGGGGCACAGGAATTTGCCTCAACCTCTCGTGCCCACTGCCAGCCTGCCTGGCACCACCAGATTTATTTTTATTCTTTACAAATTGAACCTTTGCTTTATCCTTATTGACACATTCCAAGACTGAGGGGAGCCTGATTGCATTCAAGGGCTTCAACAGGAGCCAATCTGTGGCCCCGATTGCCTGCAGGAATGAAGCAGAGCAGATGATCGGGCTGTGAGCTGCTGATGACAACAAGCCTCCCAGTGATATAAAGTCAAACAGCAGAGACAGCGTCTTAAAATGTGTTCACTTTTTATTTTAAAAAAAGACATTAAATACAAATTATACTTTGAATCAAAATCATTTCCTTTTCTCAGAGAAAATAATAGCTGTGTGATTTCTAGTTTAGTATCATGAAAAGCTGAAAAACTCTTTAAAGGATAAACTTAGAATGAAAAACAAAAATAATTTTTTACCCGTGAACAGAGATTCTTAACGTGACCAGCAGGGAAAAAAATGATAATACAAAATAAAAAGTGACGTTACAGAGGTGTGACCCTGGCTCTGCACTAACAGACTGAGGCGGGATGGCTGGGTGTGCATGGAGAGAAGCGACGGACTGAGAGGTGAGAGGTTCACTGGCTTCGAGAAGCAGTGAACTAAGATGACCAGAGACCTGAGTGACTGACTGACACAGATTTCGCCCGAGGCCTTAAACTCGCCCGCTGGGCACGGAGCTTACAAATGACACTGCTGAGCAACAGCAGGAAAAGTTCATTAAAAAATAAAACATTCATTAGTGATTATATTCCCCAAAATACACTGAATCATATAGACTTTTCTGTGCAATCGGTGAGTCACTGAATTGTTCATGAGAAAACCTAGTTTGGATCAGCTTATAATTCTTTCTTAGATAAATAATTTTCATTTTTAAGTACTGTACATGATGTCTAGTCAGACACGTAGCTGGCCAGGAAATAATAATAATAATAATAATAATAATAATAATATATATATATATATATATATAAAAAGACACACTTACAAATATTAGGGAGGGAATAGCTTAAACATATTTGTATGTATGTTCCTCCCCTTTACATCAAGTCTTTGAGTAGATGGGATATAGCACCAACAGGCTGGTTGTAAGTTGCTGCTGTCTATTAAAGGAAGTGTACAGCCGATTTCATGCTACCAAGCTACTGGGCAAGCATTCTTTGTCGGCACTCTCTCCACTTTTCAAGTCTTTACACAGGATGTGGGAGAGCATCGGGCAGGAAGCTCGTCGGGGAGGACCCTGCCTCCTCCCTCAGACCCCCTACCACTTGTGTGAATGCATATTTGGTGCTGTGTCCACCTTGTGGAGATTTGTTGGCATACGATCATAAAAGCATTTTTCAAAGAAACAAAAACAACAACAACAAAAAGAAAATAGTTTTGCATTGAATGGAAAATGTCTGAGGGGTGTTCGCTAGGTTCGCTGTCAGAAGTCCTGGTGTAGCTTCGTTTTTTTCTCTCTCTCTCTTTCTTTTTTCTCCTCCTCCCTGGGTTATTATTGTTTTCTTACAGTATCTCACTGTTTCATCTGACATTACCTCGTAGGAAAGGTATGCAGATGCACATAGGTCCAATTGTCTTTAACTGCATGCATTGAAGAGTAGCGGCGCAGCTAAAGTGCTTTAAGTGCTTGTGCTTGGGCTTGAAGCATAGGGGCAGCCGGTCACACCGGGCTCGCCCCGTTCAAACAAGCCTACACCAGGTTGCACCACTGACAGGAAGAGGACCGGAGGTGGGCAGGGTGCTGGGGTGGGGAGTAACACTCGGGTCAGTGGGTTGGAGACGGGATCAGGCACACAGACAAGGACAAAGTTTTAGACAGGAGGGGGGAAGGGGGTCGGGGTGGATGGACCTCAGCACCGGAGCTGCATGACGGACAAGTTGTGGTAAAGGGACGTGGACAGGAACAGCAGGTGGCGGGAAAGAGACAGAGAACAAACTAGTCTAACTAACTGATCCCTAAGACTGCAGGGCGGCATGTGAGCGCCTCAAAATAATACCACCACAAATCTGTCTTTTGAGTGTTAAATACCCGCCTCGGGGCAGCTTGGAGAGTGGCTCATGACTTGCTCTTTCACTGAGGATGGCAGCTTGGATTCACAGCTGTTACAGTGGATTCCCTTTACAACCCAGAGTCACAGAAAAGCATCAAAATGTTGGCTAAAAAGCGGCAAACCTCAACAGCTAACCCTGCTCGCGGGAATGGAAGCTGTGTTTTTAGCCATGTTTGGGATCTTCAGACTGAATTGCTGTTTCACGTTTGCTTAGTCATTCAACCTGATGTGTTCATGTTAGCTGTTATTTGGGGGTTTTCTGCACAGAACAATTAGCAGCAAGTTGCATGGACACTGTGTAAGCAGATGCTGGGAAGAGTAACAGTAAAGTTGTTATTTTTTGTAAATTTGTGGAGGTGTATAGCTCACTTGTGTGTCCACACTTGTGGCTATTTTCTGGCTACTGCACAAGAACATGACGTCTCTGATCGGGTAAACAGCCATCAGAACAACATGAGACTAGGCCGATATTGGCCTATCGCAGACATATCGGTATCGATCGGTCATCCGATATGAAAACTGTTTTTTTTATAATGCAGACAAAAATGTTTGTGTTAATATATTGGTGTCCCTGCAAAGCTTATCCAGCAGAGTGCGCTGCCATTTACAATACTGTGGCAAGCAGTCAGAGAGAAAGAGGCAGCTCTCAGCAAGGTTAACAAGAATTATTAAATTATTTAACATGTTAATTTAACTTAAATATTCCTTAATAAAGTTGTTTGAGAAAGCAGCCTTCGGAGTACCTTTGAATAGTCTTATCGGTGCAAAATCAGCCACCATATTGGTAATCGGTAATCTCTAAAATTGGTATTGGCCTCAAAAATCCTGTATCAGTCGGGTTCTACATGAGACCTGTTTGAACCGCTGCTTATATCAGGGATGTAGGCAGCAATTCAGAGGTTTGGACCTAACAATTTGACACCTTAATCTGCACCTCCACTGTTGATTGATTCCCTCAGCACGATCCAAACACTCTCCAGAATACAGCTAAACACACAACCTCCACTTCCCGCTCTCGCCGCCCCACAGCTCAGACCTTTTAATGCTGTTTTTGCAGCCTTCAGATCTACTGGAGCTGTTGTGAATCCAAACTCCAGTAACTACAGCTGCTGTCCTCAGCGACAGTGTAAGCCACACGTTTCAGACATGTAGTTGACACTCGAAATGTAGATTTTTCAGTGACGTACTCCTTTAATCGAGGACTACGGAGGGTGAAGGGGAGGCATGGAAAAGTCTGTTTTTTAAGGCACTGTAACTGCACGGTTCACCTCCGTTCCCTTCCCAACAGCAGGGAGAGGAACACTGGATGAGAAGTTAAAGCCCTGCCATCCCATAATTCTTCACTTCAAAATGGACCCTGAGCCAGAGAGTGTTTTTCTTTTCTTTTCTGCATTGTTTAATGGAGCCGGGGCCGGGGATGGGCAGCCTGACGTCTTCTACACTGAGCTTAGTGACATACAGTATTTACACAAATAAACACTTTTGGGAGAGCGCCATCTTGAACGGACATGCAGCTGTGCACACGTATGTTACGCAGGTGCTCACACATTAAGACACACACACACACACACACACACACGGACTCGCGGTTACACACTCACAGACAGACACACACATTAGAAATGGTTGGTGGTGCGGTTTTTCGGGTCACAGTCACAAACAAGTCCTCTTTAAAGTGAGTGGAAAATTCCCTCCTTTCTCTCTCTAAAAGAATAGTGCAGATGGTAGGATTCTCTCTTTCTTCCCCTTCTCTCTCAGCTTTCAGCTTAATATCTTTTTTTTTTTTTTTTTTTTAAAAGAAAGGATAGAGGTTCCCTAAGCACGGGACAGATAGCTGTGATGGACAGGAGGCTCAGCCGCTCGCAGAGGCTGTGCTTCACCCCCTTTCTCCCTCCCCTCCCCCTTCTCTCCCTAACTCTCCGACAGAAATCAGACCTGAAATCAAAAGGTCCAGAGCCCCCTTCAAATGTTTACATAAAACTACATACAAGAACAAAGTTGGCTCGCTTTCTCTTCTCTCTCTTGTCTTCCTCCCTTCTCCCCCCTCCCTCCCCCCTTAATTCTCTGTCCTCCTCTCTCCGTCCACTCTCCGTTCACTCGTCGTCCCTCTCCGTCCTCTCATTTGCTTTCCAGGTTGTAGCACTGCGTCTCGCCCCGCTCCCTGGCGTTGAAGCCGGGCAGAGGCTGCCCGTATTTGTCCACGCACCAGCAGTAGCCCCGCCTCCTGCCTTTGGATGGACGGCACTGCAAACAGAGGTAGAGAGAGAGGGAGGGGGGGAGACAAAGATTAGTATGGTGCTTGTTTGCTTTTACTAAACACTATGAGAAGATTAACGTGTGCAGCCTTCAACGAGAAGGATTGCACAGGTGGCACCAACGGGGCATGGACAAACATCACTCAACTCGCTCTGACTTCCATCAGAGGAAAAGACGGGAAGGCGGCGGAGGACTTATCACTTTGAGACACACTGTGAAAACAGATTAGCGTTTCCAAGGTGAGGAATTACCCTGACACAGCTTTATCAACACCACCTTTGCCGTTCGTGCGTGTATTATAATAAGACTCTATCTTGCTCTGTTGGCTTTTAGGTTTTGGATGCTTTTCAGGAGGCCAAGTCATGCCTCAGCAGAACTCTAATAAGACAAACATCTCATCGATCATGCAGAGGAATGCCCTGCTGTCTGGAGCCGTCTCAGAGTTTTTATGTGCACAAAGTATCAGAGATAAACACAGCAGATGATGCAGCTGCTCGCCTTGTGAAAGACGTAGGTGTCGAGATCAGAGCGTGGAGAGCCTCGATCTGCAGCCAGCGTGGTGTTGAGTCTGTCCCATCTATGAGTTTATTTATCAGGCTCATGCATGCTCCTGACCAGTGGGGGTAAAAAAAGTAGATTATTTTCGATGGGGGGGTGGGGGGACAGGAATGAGGAACGCACTGACTGAGTGAGAGTGAAGGAGTGTGAAGGTAAACATGGAGTTGCTAAAATATTTGCCAAGGCCAGTTGGAGGGCTGCAAGGAAACCAGCGCTGCTATTCTGGGAAGCTGGCAGACACTCAAAATCATCTGGAGCTGATTATGGCCCGCGCGTGCACGAGCACACGCATAAACACACATCAGCAAACATGAAGGTGCACACAAACAGGAGTCGTATGTACCGAACGTATACATACCCCCCACCTGCTCACATACACACACATACACACAGTAATATCAGATGTCCCCCAGGGGGCCGGGCTTTGTAGAGTGGCAACTTTATGAGCTCCATTTGGGGTACACATGAAACGACACAATCAGTCAGGCTAGGCTGAACCCTGGCTCAGAATAATCCTCCTCCTACCCATCATCTCGCCCCTGAGGGGAGTGGTGACAGAGCAGCGAGGTGACCAGCCAGGGCCGAGACACGCCTGTCTGTCTCTCTGCCCATCTGTCTCGCTGGCAGTGCAGTCCAAAAGTAGCAGACGGTATATTCGGTGTGTGTATATGTAGAACACTGGCTTTCAATTGAAACAACGGCTCTGATGCTGAACTTTGAGCTTCACTTCGAGCATTTTGTAGCCTATTTACTAAAAACTTTACAGGAGAAATTTGAAGGGTTAACAAGATAAAACCCTAACCCTATGAGAATTGCATTCCATTTCTGCCAATAGATCCTTCTAAATGTTACACAGTGGACCTTTAAAGAGTTCGATGTCCAGTGGCAGGTGGCGCTCAGTAAAACACCTCGGTGTTATGAGTCTCCTTTCCTGAAGATGCTTCTCTTCTCATCCAGCATGTCTTGGAGGGAAGTTCAGGATGAACTTGGACAGCATCCTCCCAGAGAGTCCAGCACAACTTGTCCTCCGATCACTGAGTCGGCCTTTCTAACTAGCTTATTAGCTTCTCTCGACTAGAAGCAAGGAGACACAGCTAGCCAGTCTAATTCCAAAGTTTAACACCAACTAACACCTCTAAAGCTCACTAAACTTGTTTTCTCAAATGAAAAGGCGACAATTTGTGCTTCTAGTTGTGTGCTGTAACAATTCCTTGGGGAACGACACAGGAGCGACTCCCCTTCTACTTCCAGCAGGGCTGTGCAGTGGATAAACAGTTGTTTGGTTATAAAAAGTTCAAGTTTAACCATTACCACAACTTCCAAAACCTTAATCAACTAGTTTTATGTACCTAGACTATGACTAAACCATACAAATGGCATATCAAGTGCTAAAGAATGAGATTTTGTACATCTTGGGTGAACTGTGTAGGATTCATAGCACTTTTCAGCCTCAGAAGACAGCTTAAAAACAGCTATAATTTCTACACAGCTTATTAGATGTGGATGTAAACGCCCTCGAATTAAAGCTGAAAATCTGCACTTTCATCTAAAAGTCATTGTTTCATTTAAATTCCAACACCCAGGAGTGCAGAGCCAAAACAAAACTATCCTAATACTTACGCACTGCATTGTAGGCAGACAGACACACAGGCAGACAGACAGACAGGCTTTAGAGTGTGACCAGGTGTCTGTTTCCGGCGTAGTCAACATCCACGTGCAGCCTGAGTGCATGATCAAAGGCAGCTTTATAGAGACAGAGGCCCATTAAAATACCAACAACTACTGCAGCAGTCTGGGGGCAAGTACGCAGCCCAACACGCCCCATTCTCACACACTAACATCATCGAAGGATTCTTTTTGTTGAACTCAGCTTCCCTCTTTCCTACCTACCTCTCTTCCTCCTCCTCCTCTTCTGTCTCTCTCTCTCTCTCTCTCTCCTCTCTGCTCCCTCCATTCCCCCTCACGGTGCCATCGTCTGAGTCTGCGGCCAGCTTCTATTTTAGCCCTGACCCAGTGGACGAGACTGCGGAGAGGAGCTTAACATTGTGTTCCTCTGCGCTGGTTAATGATGATGGAGTCCTGCATGTGCGTGGTGAATGTGTGTGTGTGTGTGTGTGTGTGTGTGTGTGTGTGTGTGTGTGTGTGTGTGTGTGTGTGTGTGTGTGAGAGAGAGAGAGTGTGTTTGTGTGTATGGGAGGGTTGAAAAGCCAAAGGAGAGGCGGAAGGGAGAGGAAGAGCAAAATGTGCATGTGTGCATTCCCCTGTTGCTTGGCTACCTTTGAATTTCCGCTCAGTCTCTCTTTCATCTGTGAACTATTAGCAGTCATCTCAAGCAATCCTTTCTTTACTGCTTCAATCTACACACACACACACACACACACACACACACACACACACACACACACACACTGTAGGAGAATGGCGAAGACAGCCGTCCACTGAGGACTGGATGTCACTTTACTGCCTCAGAAGGACTGAAAGTTTTCAGGTTTTTACTCAACTTTTTGTTTCAAAAATACAACAAAATACAAACTAATGCTGGTAGCTTTAAGGAATACTCCATTGAATACCACCTGTAGGCTCAAAAAAACTTTGTAGCTACCTTTGATTCATGATGGCAACAATAGATTCCAACAATGATCCAATTTTGCAGCGGAAACAAAGAATAAAAACATTAATAGAAACTTTTCAAACTATTCACTATTTAGGTGAAAGGCATTTGTTGCTAGCATTGGCTGGCTGTTAGTGTTTGTTATTGATGCGCTGTGGAAGCAAGCATAGTCACAAAGGACAGATGTAAACAGCTAACTGTGTTTGCAACACACAGAAACTGTGTGAGTTATATTTTAGTGAGAATTTAAATGTTTGGAAAATGAGCCTGGATGAGTAGAGTAATATATTATTCATAAGTATGTTTTCATTAGTGTATAATCACCTGAAAATAGGAGTCGTGTTTCAGTTAGCTTAGAATGAGCCGTTTTTATCTACAGAGGGAGTGGTTTCTTTTTTATGGCGGGTCCGCCATCTTGAACTGCCATGTTTCTACAGATACTATTTTCGGCATTTCACGTTTTTTAATGGCAACCATAGTTTCTCTTACATATGTGGAAGGCATCGTAGGTTGGTTGCAATCTGCAACCAACTGCTAGATGCCACTAAATCCCACACACTGGTCCTTTAAATAAAAATAAATATGTCAGTAATGGAGACACTGTTTCTAAATGACGTCAGACGTTATCTTTGGAATTACAATTTCCTGCTGTATCCATCTTGAGTCAACGCTGACTATGTTTCTCAATGAAGAAAGGAGCTACAAACCTTTCAGGGCACCTTTCAAGCACAGTGAGGTGAGTATTTCATAATCAAAACATAGTTTTTTTGGAGGTGTGTTTCTTTAAGGTGATCACTAATCCTTTCACCCTGAACCTCAGCTCAGAGGTCAGACCTCGTGCCCCATATTCTCAGCCCTACAGCCCCGACCCCGGCCCTGCATGGTCCACATGGCCATCACTAAAAAAAGCACACTTCATCCACCTCACACGTTCATAATGCTACCTTTATGGGGTGTGTATGCGTGTGTGTTGTGCGTATGAATGCGTGCTCTTGTGATGCCGGTCTTTATAGCTAATAGCAGCGCCGCTGGGCTTCACGGACATTAAAAAGAGCCTGGACCGACCACAGGATAAACACAAGCCCATAAAATGCAGTGTGTGTGTGTGTATAGGGGCGCACGTATGTATTTGTGTAAATGAGGGTGCATCTTGTGTGTGTGTGTGTGTGTTTGCAAGTGCATTGGGAGTGGCTGCATTAAACTGCAGATTGATTTGTGTTTGTTTTAGAAGAATGGATCCACACAAACTTTAAAACAGGAGCCTAAATAATCAATAGAAGTAATGAGGGCATATTTGAGTTGACTTATGACCTTTGAAATAGTTGTGTGTTAAAGCGTCTCTAATGTAAGCGACTTTAGTGCATTTCATATTTTTTTAATTGAATACCTTCGACTTTCTCAACTGTGGGACAGACAAAAAAAGTGGGGAAAAAAGCTATTTGAAGACATCAATTTAGGATCTGCTAACTTGTGTCAAGCATTATTTCTGACATTTTAGAGACTACAGGGCCAAATACACATCCATAACAGATGCTACATTTAGTGTCTGCATACAGAGCAGGTAGCAGCTGCTTATCTAGGGTACTGATAACTGCCCCTTGAGGGACAAATACAGTATTTTGAAGTGAATATTTAAAAAATACAGGACATATTTTGTTAAATTATAAAATAAAAAAAAAAAACCTTCTGTTTTAATTCTTTTAAGGGTCATTGTAACTGTTAATAATACAGTTCTCTTCAGGAAGTTGCGATGATCTTGCAATTTCGTCCAATCACTGTAACTTCTCTGCATATTTGATCGTAGTTTCCCGCTGGAACAAGTTATCTATATATACTATAATAATATAGTAATAATAACTGTGTAATACTGTGAAACTGTTCTCACATGATTAGTGCGCAAAGTACGAAGCCTTGTTGAAATTGTTCGATAAAAAATAAACAGACAAAAATAAAAGTCTATTATCATCAATAATGAAGAGGATGATTAGCTGAAGCCCTAAAGGGAGGCACTTCAATACTTACTCAATATACACTAAAATACAAGTGTAAAATCAAGTATTGAACAGTATCATAAGCTGACATTAAATACTTTCAGATATCTAAACAGTTTATTGTTTAAGTGCTTGCATTATACACGGATGCATTAACATTTCTAAATTAAATGCAAGATGTTCTCAAACTAAGTTATTGACAAAGTATAGTTTTGTTATCAGTACTGCAGTCAGGTAGTGTATCGGCGATCACTCTGCTCTACATATCACTCAACAGCCAAGGCGGAAAAATGACTCCATATCCCCCAGCGAGAGGGAAGGCGAGGTGGATTATAAATCCAGGGAGGGAACAGAACGAGGGAGAGAGACAGAGTGAAAATAGCTGTCTGGGTCCCCGAAGGTTGGCCAGTTATTATAAAGCCATTGTGGTCGGTCTGTACGTTTCCACAGATCCTTCTGAGTCACGCTCAATAAGTCAACCCTTATGGGCCCTGGCACTGTCAGGACCCAGCGAGGGAGGAGGGATAAGGGTACGCAGACACCTGGCTCACATCCTCAACCCACTGCCTCTTCCTCCTCCTCCTCCTCTTCCTCTCAACACACACACACTAAACTCTGAAAGAGTACACAGAGAGACGCGGAGACACTGTCGTCCCATTCACAACCCTCTGCGGGGTGATTCCTGGCCAAACAAGGAAGGAAAAGCCAGGTGGGCGGAAGGGCAGGATGGACAGAATGATGGAGCGGGCAGGGAGAACAAAAGAGGGGTGGATGACTGTAGGCAGGGCACAATGGGGGTAATGATGGGTGGGTGAAATAATGAATAAGAGAGAGAGAGAGCCTGAGAGAGGGGGAAAGTGAGAGCGAGACTTTGAGGGGTGTAATGAGTGGGTCAGTGTTGGGCATGCATGGCCTGAACTGGGATACTGGGCCAATTCATATAACTGCAGCTAAAAATAGGTTTCTCTGTAGCCGAGGTAGGGCTACCACTGGTCAAACGTCTCCCACTGCGCCGGGGCACTCATGTTACCAGCAACATATACACTGGAAACCACACATGCATATACTGTACATGCTTATGACTTCTCATGATAGCTGAGCCTTAAAACATTACTCTACCCCATTCTGGTATCAAAACTCACAAACAGCATGCTCCTACTTTTTTTCACTTTGTCTACTTATCTATATTGTTTATCTATTTATGTGTTTGACTCAGTTTTTTTACTTCAGTGGTTCGCAACCTTAAGGGACCCATTTTCTATCATTGAGTAAACTGGCAAACACTGACTAAGTGGTCTATTTTATGGAGTTTATGAAAAACAGGCAATTTGGCCATTAACCAGGTGTGTGGAGGTGACAAAGTATGCAGGATTTGAACTTTAATCATCAGTGTGGCCGTTCTTAACAGCTATAAACACTTCCTTCCACTTTACTTCAGACACATGGTACAAACTACTTTGTTTCATCCACTTTCACACAATGTGTTGGAGCAGTCATCGTTTACCCCATATTTTGGCTTATTTTTTAACATACTGAGCATAGAATGTGCGGTGGACAGCGATGAAGCAAATATGCTGGCAGAGCGGTTTCAGAAGTTTCTATACGACTTTGATCTTTGTCCTCGGCTGTGTAAATCCATCACCACTGGAATCCATCTGAACCGACATTAATCTTATCTGAACACAGTTACTGTTTTCTATTAGACTTTTCGCGGACCCCAGAAACCTTTCTAGGAACCATTTTTGCTTTATTTCACCCAGATGAACCTTCCAGTCCTTTCTGGCGGCCGTGCAACTATTGCTATAGAGTCTGCAGTACTTCATATCATCTACGGGTCGCTGTACTCAAACACAAGCCTCAAAACTGATTCAACTTCTGAACTCTATTCATTTATTGTAAAAGAAAGAAACAGGCGGTTGCTAATATAATCATTTGCAATAGCCTAAAAACAAGCTCAAGATTTAGTAAACAAATAACTGCATGCAAGCTGTATGAAATAAACAGAAAAAGCACTCAGAAGATCTTCGGTACTTTGACAACCAGCATCCTCTCTGGCCTTTCTAACCTTCCTTCCACCACTGCAAATCTCCTTAATGGCAATATCATTGTTCAGCATGAGAGAGTAGACAACAAAGACAACATGTGTGCAGCGGTAGTTGCCGGTGTTGGGGCATACATGGGATTACATTGCTTGCCGACCGCCACCACCGTCGTTGTGCTTCCATCAACACGTCAGACGATGGACGCTACAATTATAAACCGTCTGCTCTGTACAGCAGCAGGGTCACGTGTCGAGAGTTGACCAACAAGACGAGGGCAGAGGATTCGGTGTCAAAGTGAAAAGCAAAAGCGTCTATTTGCAGATTTCTAGCAGATTTTCAACAGAGATACTTCTTGTAAAACTCAACATGTTAACACGTCTCCATCCTCTTCTGCATGTGTGTGACAGTTGTCTGTTTTCAGTCAGCCTGCTTGAGGTAGTTTTAATATATTGTGTATGCTTAGTTTTGGCTCAAAAACAATCTTTGTTATCTTAAATAAATATTTTTTATTACATTACAAGCAAAAAAAAAAACATTCCACAGATTCACCGCTGAAAACTCGTCGAATCAGGAGCCTGATAACGTCATTGAGACAATATGTAAACTTTGTTTTATGAAGGTGGCAGCATGGAGGCAACAAACGTAATCTACACACACATCTTCAAGCTCCGACAGTGAGGCTGCTGATAATAATCTAAGTAAACGCTCTACAGAGATGACTCTTGTTGGGAAGCTTTTATTGCACTTACAGTAACTCAGCTCATTATCTTGACTTCACCCGAAGTTTATTAACCGATGTGGGAAAATCAGCCTTTTGTGGTTCTCCAGAAACAGCTGAAACTTAAAAAACAAATGTGCTGAAGTAGGTCTCCTTTTCCACTCCTTCATTTCTCTCATTGTGTTTTATCAACTGTTATCTAATCCGCTATCGGTCTAAATGGCCTAATCCTCGCGGTTCTTTAGGTGACAGCACAAACAGGAATGCACATACAGGATTTATGGGCTGTATAGTTGTTAGTTTTGTTCCTGTTGATCCTTTATTCCTGGAATTACCTGGCTGTGTTACTTCCTGGAACTGTTTGGTGGAAATGCTCCGTATGAAAGATGAAACTTTTCAGCTTTCATCAGTTCGGGAGTATTTGATATTAAAAGATTTATCACTTTAACACTCTGAGACAGATTGCGTATCATGTGTATAGTTATGCCCCTGTTTTCCTCTGCTCAGTTCTTCACCCATCCACCCCCTTTCACCTACCTCCCTCCCTCCCCCTCTTGCTCCCTTCTTTTCACAGTATTGTCACCCTAGACGGTTCACACGGTCTCCTCTTCGCTGCGTTTCCGGTGATAAATCTCCGCAACGCACCGTGAAGGCACATCCCCTTGGGTGGATTTAACACAACACCCTGCACCCCACCAGCCCTCTAAGAAAAAGGCCGACAAGGGCTGGCACACTGCTGCACACGCACACACACACACACACACACACACACACTTAAACCAGAGCTGCCACTTTCCTGGTAGATATTTGTTGATGAAAATCCAGGAAAAGACCAAGGAAGAGTCTGATTTTAATAAAAGTAACAATGGAACCGCACTTTGGAGACTTTGGGGAAAGAGTGAGGTAAGAATCTGAGAGGGTGATTTTTATTCTGTGTGTGTGTGTGTGTGTGTGTTATGGCTCGAGTTGGTCTCTGACTCACAGTGCTTGTGGGGGGTTTTTTCTTTTTGGTGACTCATGCGTTTCTCAGAACGGGCTCCAGGTCCGTGGAATCCCTCCGATAAGGCTCCCAAACCTCAGGAAATTGGATGGTGGCCATTCAGGTCTCAGCAATGCCACCACCGCCCTCCCCTCCAACTTTTTCCTGATCTCGCCCCTCCCTCCCTTCAGGTTAGCGCGTCGCCCCAACGACTTTTCAGGCCTTTTTCCCGTCTTACGAAACGAGCAGGCCATGGGTGGCCCAAGTCTGCTGTACCACGGACAAGAAAAACTAAACCAGTGACAGCCTGTTTGTTTTTTTTACCTCACCAACAGCACCCCACACCTACACACCCTCACCAAAACTACCACCATCAAACAAGCGCCATACATACACTCCCCTGCCGCCACATCTACCGTGCCACACACACTCCCAGACCACATTCTTACATCCCTACCCCCCACACTTTCCCACACCACACACCCACAAACACACCTGACCGACTTCATTTCCTGTGGGGCATGAGTCAGACGGCTGCAGTGCATTTACCGGAGTAATACATAGTTATTAGCCATTCTGATAATATAGTGTTGATGTGGCTGTCAAGGAAACCCAAGCTGGTAAAAAAAAAAAGAAAAGAAAAAGGGGGGGGATTGTGCATGTCTGGGTGGGTGGGATGAGTCGGTGAGGATTCTTTGGAGGTGTTCAGGCATGCGGTGGGTCTATTTTGCATATCCGCAGGTGTGTGTGTGTGTGTCTGTGTGTGTGTTTGTGTGAGAGAGAGAAAAAGAGATGAAGAGACAGCAGGGTGAGCCATTCACCTGTTTTTTCTTGTAGAAGCCCTTTCTGTCACAGTTGGGTATGCGGAAGCCTCTCGGGTTGAGCACGTTGCTGATTTTAAGACTGCTCAGGATGCTCTCCATCTCCCGCCGACACGGCCCCTGTGGCAACACACGGCAAACACACACCCCAACAACGCCAGCGTTACACGCTCGTCCAATCACAGACCTGAAGAACATGCGAGGAGTGTTCGTGCAATTACATACATTTGTGGTAAACGTCTATAAAAGTCCTGAACCGCAAATAACTTTCCCCTTAAAGCAGTTTTAAAGTTGGAACAATAATTTTCTGTATGATAACATATTTAATTCTGGTCATTAAATCATTGGTTCATGCCGTTTTAGAGATGTATGATCCCTAATAATTATTCGTTTTTCATAATCTGAGCACGGCGGGCAGAGTGACACTGGAAAAAAGAAGCAGGAAATCAGTAAATTAAGGAAACTTGTAATCTTTTATGCATTTTAACAATACAATACAATAAAATAGGCATTTGCTTTTCATCATTAAGTGTTAAGTTTGGGCCCCCCCCCTGCTTTAAACTGCACTATATGATGCTTTTATTAAGAGATACAGTACTACATAATAATAATAATAATAAATAATCTTAATGTCTTGTACGTCTTTTTATACAAAAGTCCTCAATCTTCAGTTTAATATTTTTTGGGGTTTGAATTTAAATGTTTTTTCTGCAAAAAAAACCCCATCGAGTTGCGGCGATGATCCCACTGTTGGGTTCAGGTTGAAGAGGTCCAAAATTAGACATCAGCATTCTGGAAAAAGTAGTACCGTCTCTTAACAAACTGTTTCATCTTCCCATATAACCAGACATTATGCCGTTTAAATTACAGTATGTAACTTATAGGCACCCCGCGGAGTGTCTCACCACAAATTGCTCTGTAGATCAATGTTTTGAGGAGCGCATACTGTTTGTATCCTGTGTTTTTTCCTGCACGTGCACACCACCTACTACAGGTTGACAGCGATACGCATTCTTGCATCCATCCACGTGCCATGGAGAGCAGCAGCAGCCTTTAGGGTTTAATTCCAACAAATTACCTCAGCAGGTGATTTCACTGATGAGTTTTCCCGCCTTTACTAGGATTGTTAATCAGTGGGTGGAGTCTGCAGACTGATTTAGCCCTTAGCTCGCTCTGTCTCCCATGACTTCCTGTCATTTCTCTTCAATAAAGGCGCAGAATGGCCAAAAAAAAACACATTTTGAAAAGGTTGCAGACTGCTGTCTCTCCATGGCATATGGTGATGAATCGACAGAGGTTGGTGGCAATAAGAGAACAAAAGATATAAGACAGTCTGCAGTAATTTAGAGAATTGACTGGGCTGATGTTAAGCTTGGAAAATGTGTTATGAAATAGAAAATGTATTCAATATGTTTGTTTTAAGACCTTTAAGAATACATACAAGGTGCTAAATGTAAAAACCTATAACAATTACAATTGAAATACTACCGGGTACCTTTTGAAATACGATAACATTAGTAAAATGTTAGACTTCAACAGTGGATGTTTTATACGTTTTCAGAGAAATGTCACGCAGTGGATGGATTATCGTACATTTTTGTCAGTTCAAAAAGGATGCTAACAGCTAACAGTTGTGTTTTTGAAAGGGTAAAACTTTGGTAACAAACCAGAACTAACCCAAAGGTAAACGCTAAAGTACAAGCTAGACTCTTTTTGTTATGTGTGCTTCGTAATGTCGTACACTTTTGAAAAGGGCCAAAAATATTAGTTTCAAATCAAAATTTTCACCAAATTTGTTAATTACTTGAAGCCTCCGAGCTAACTAGCAACCAAACAACGAAAATTGATGGTTTTCTGTTTTTTAAAGGCCAATTTTATTAATGTCACATTTTCGTTGTCTAAAATATTTCATACAAAACACAAGGTGGCTAGAGAGTATAACTCGAGAGTATAACTATTCTCATTAAGACGCTACAAATTATATTTAGCTACAGAAAAAAGGGTTGTTGCTATGGAGACGATATACACTGTCTCGTCTAGTTGCATTGTCGTAAACTGGTTTCAAAATTGGACGTTCTAACTCGCTATAACGACATCCAACTGGGTGTGTACAATGTCAGTTTTTGAATGGCCAACTTTATCAATTTAAAATTGTGCTTTTGTTAAATATTGTGTTAATAACGTTACAACAAAATACAACGTAAGTAGAGAGCAAGTTAACGATTTCCAGCCCTCTTCTTTCCCCCGGGTACGTTTGATTTATGGGATTCAGAAACTGTGGTTGGTAGCGTAAATGACAGCATTTAATGTAAAAATCAGGTAATTTATTTTATTTAGTGCTAAGTTTGTCCAGTACTATATATTGTGGACACAAAACAAAGTAGCTTGAGTATTAATTAATAAGCAAAAAAAAAAAACCTAGCAAGCTAACGGTTTCCAGCCGCTCATTGACAGACTCTCATCTTCCCTCCGGGTACGTTTGATTCATGACGTTCAAAAACTGTGGTTGGCAGCACGATGACAGCATTTTATGTCGAAATCAGATCATTTATTTTATTTAGTGGTAACGGCTGTGGAAGATGTTAAACATAAATTGTTGCCATCTGTTGTCATCCGCAGTCGTAGCAGGGTCACGGTCAGCAACCGTCTGCTTCAACCTCGACTATTACTGCTTTTCCACCAAATAGCAACACCATAACATTTTTAACTTTCTCTCTGGGTGTGACTTACATACTCAGTCTCCCTCTTGTTCTCCAGGGAGAAGTTGTGAATGTCCATATTGGCTCCTCCTGACACTGGTTCCACCCAGTAGCTTTGAGTCTTCTTGTTCTGATCTTTCTGGATCAGTCTGTTGTGCAGAGAAGGCCTGGTGTCCACAGATCCACGGCTGTGCCCGCCCTTCACGGTTGCCACGCCGGGCGACACCGTCACTGTCGCCGTCGCGTTGGCACAGCCCTCTTCTACCTGATTTGTATCTGTATGGGTAAAAAAAGGTGAGTCATCAGTTTTCAGATGTTTCATACTTTCTGAAAAAGGCGCTGTCTGAATCGTAGCTTCTGTTTCAGGGGTTAACTGGATTATGAAATTTGGAGGCAGATTATCCGTTTTTTCCCCAGAACTGCACCATTAATTGAAATTGTAACATGGCCAAACAACGAAAAAGGTCAAATGGTTGATCTCTGGATGTAAGACATGGCCTCAACAAATGTCACATCATTGTGATTTTCTTTCAGTGAAAATGAAAATGATAATTCCTACTTATCGCTTAAAGTTGTAAAAATGATTTTATATTGTATTAAAATCTTTGTGGCTGTTTAAAAACCCACTTACAGACTTGTAAACAAGCAATTTCACTACTTCAAGAACAGGTCTAGATCAAAAACCACTATAACTACACTCGTCAAATTTGGACTAAATAGACTCCTGGTGGTTTCCACAGGGCTGTTTTTGGATGCGAAGGGTTGCGCCACTTCCCAGAATTTACCGCTTGTAGTCACAAAATGCTACAAACCTCCTACAACCACGCAAACAAACTTTCTCTCATATTACAAAACTGAATCTGAAAAGATTTAAAGCGAGAAATATGCCACGCAGTTGCTGAACGTCTGTATTTTAGATCAACAACGGTTAGTTTTAAACATTTTTCGTGAGTTTCCAGAGGGTGGCTAGTCGCGTTGCTGGAGGCTCCTGATTTGCATAAAGCAGCCCTAGACCTATTTTATTTATGCAAATGAGTAGTAGCAGATGTGATGCCCCGTCTCCCAAAACATGCCGCGATGCTACCACAATGCATTGCAACCTGTTGACACATACATTGAGAGCTCTTATTTGTCTTATGTGATTTTAATACAGAAAAAGCAGTAAACCCAGTATTTTTTGTATTTTTTTACAAACTGAATTAAGGTTTTACAAATCTGAAACAGTCTCTACAGATTATCAAGTAGTCTACATGTTAGTCTAGTCCAGGTTTGACAAGTGCAGAGACCGTTAAATTAGATCTGGTCTTATGTGGTCTGGATGTAGTTGTCCCATCTAGCTACTTGCTCCAGTTTCTGTGACTTTTCATGGACAGAATAAATGTTTCACAGCCTTAATGACATCTAACAATAACTTTTTCTTCTCTGTTTGGTGCAAAAATGGGGAATCAGCTCCCAAAATAAATATCATCCTTTATTTTTCCCCTCAACTCCCCCCGGAAGCTACCAATCAGAAGCTCACTTCAGCATCACAGAGTCGTTTCTAGTTTACAATACTGATGATGAATGCCTGCTTCTCTTAATCCAGCAGAGGATTCTTGACTGTCTTAGAGAGGCCTGTTTTTAAAAGAGACAAAATAAAGTTAGCTCATTGCCTTGTGGGCTGTTTGGAGCCAGCGACGAAGCCAAGTAATAAACAGAAACATGACGATTTCATATCCACAAATTTCCACAGCATGCAGACCAAGAGATAGAGCCACAGAGAGGAACTGAGTGTAAACAAGACTTTTTAAGGACGCTGTGAAGAAGAAAATGTTGTGTATGTGTTTATACTTGTAGGGTGGGGGGGTGGGTAGGGGGATTGGGGCTAAAAGAGGAGGAGGTTAGGGCAGTAAGGGGTAAAGTGAGAGATGAGGGAGCGGTTATATTAATAGCCCGTGGTGCTGGCAAAGATTCCTGTCAAATCGTTAAAGACGGAGTGGTGACCATCTGACCGAGAGGAAGAGGAGGAGGGGGCTCCAAACACTCCTCCCTAATATAGGAGAGGACCAAACTGGCCGCCATGTGCCACCCGGTCGGCCACACTGGCCACCAGGCCACAGTCGAGAGGAGCTGAGTGAGCTCAGAGAAGTCCGCCAAGAGGCAGAGGGATGATGGGAACACACATGCAGCTGCTCCCACACACACACACACACACACACACACACACACACACACACACACACACACACACAAACAGTTTTAAACCGTTAACTCAAAGCAGATTTTGTGTTCGAGAGCTGCGGTGAGGGCGGCGGACGGGCATGTAGGGGTGTAGCTCGTGTGGGCAGGCAGGCTGGCAGCCCACCCTTTCTCCGTAGCCACCTGATCAATTAGTGACGTGGTGGGGCTCTACAATCTCCCAGGCTCTCCAGAACTTAGAATAACAACACGGATGTCAACAACGGCATCAGCTGGAGGGCGGCAGATGCTCTTTGACCTGATGCAGCCTGCAGAAGTGTCCATAAATGTCCATAACCAAGGACAGAAATATTGAGCCCTTTTTAAGATTCCTGCAAGCATTAATTTTTATTGTCAATATAAACTTTTATATAACCTTTCTAGGAAGTCTGGGGCGTTTTAGATAAACACATTACGCAATTTGTTTGTATAATGGCACAGGGGTAAACAGCACAAACTGCGGTGAGGAGAACTTGTTAATGTCTGGGAGGAGAGGCTGCTCTGGAGCTGGGGACTGATGGCGGTGGAAACCACTGGGCTGCACTTACACACTCTGACCAACAGGGGCGCTTGGGATCATTTCCCACCTTCTTTTTTTCTCTTTCTCCCCATCTCAAATAGTGGAGATACTGTAAATAAGAACTGATACAGTCTCACTGCTGTTGTTTATTGTGTTCTGCTCTACAAGCCCATGAGATGGATTTATTTGCTCCCACGTGGGAAATAAAGTTAGTTTTATCTTAAATCAGAGGCTGCAGAGCGATAAACAAATATAAAATGACGCAGAGACAGATAAGCGCCAGGAAGTGAAAAAGTAAAACTAGTTAAACAGTTTCAGCAAGTGTGTGTGTGCATGCTGGAGGATGCATTGCATGTGTGTGAGTGTGTGTACGACAATGTGACTGCTGAGTGCACACCACACATTACTGTGGCCAAACCAAATAACCAGTAAGAAGAAAACACACACACAGGCTCCTGGAGGCCTGACGTCAGCAGTGCCTAAACACACAACAGTGTGTATTCACATGGTGGTGGCATGTGTGCCGTTTCACCAGTGTGAGCAGCGGTGCATCCATTCACACTAAACACTGTGCAGATGTAAGACCTTTGGATATGAGCATGCAGAAGGGGGAGATATGCAGCTTTAGGCTCACTGATAATGGCTTGTGAGCACCTATATGAGTGTGTTTTGGTTGCTTAAAAGAAAACTCAGAGAAATGAACCCCCCCCTTCCTTCGCCACACACCCGAGATGTTTTGGCTCCCATCCTGGACCAGGAAAGCAGCAGCACATATTTTCATGCTGTGTACAAAAATCCATGAGCTTTACTTGAAGGAAAATGAGGACATTACAGAAGACAAGGACATGGTCTGCCCTCAGCCTCAGCTAAATACTGTATACTTACAGTATGTATGTGGCATTCCTTAACTATTGGTTTGAGGGAGCCAGGCTCTCTCTCTCTGTGTGTTTGTGTGTGTTTGTGTTGTGTGTGTGTGTGTGTGTGTGTGTTAGAGAGAAAGGAGCAGTGTTGCCCTTTTCTTAAAATCAACCATCTGCAAACCCCAAAACGACAATCTCTTCATGTCTTAAATGTCATTGTGCATTTTACGCATGATTGGTCCAAAGCTGTGCGCACATGGAAAAAGTGGCCGCCTGGTGGGAAAGCAGCGATTAATTGCTGCGTAAACCTCCCAACCCATAGCTGGTGTTATCCACTCAAACTTTCAGGAGCCTATGGGATTTGTTTAACCAGCGCGAACACATCACTGTGCAATGTCAAGCCTCCCCTCTAAAACCCAGCGGCTTGGAAGGGTGTTTTACATTGTGTCAGGCTGGGAAACAGCCCCAGAGAATGGATTTTGCGCACGTTTCTTTGCGCCTTACATATCTGCAGTAGATCCGTCTCAGCATCTTTATCTCCCCCCACTATCAATACAACACTGAATCGGTGTTTTTACATGAGCAGGGAACTCCCCAAACCTGGTCAGCACAGAGCAACACCTCACGGGCGAGACAGCGCCTGTCACAGCCGCCAAACAACAACACACACGTACAAACAACAAGGTGTCTACGAGCACAAATTAAAAACACTGCGTCTTACCTTGGTTTTGCGGCGGTATGTGAATGCGAATGAGTTTTCTGGAGCACACTCCGCGTCCCTCCAGCAGAGCTTGCAGCGGTCGGCTCTCCCCCGGCTGGTGCTGGCAGGTCAAGCCGGAGCCGCAGCGCGCCGTGTACACTCCACACGCCTGTCCCTCACCGAGGGCGCACGTCATGCAGCAGCCGCAGCCGGGCTCCCTCACCCGCTCTGCGCAGTCCTTCGGGAGCGGCTTGCACAGCAGGAGCGCCCCGGCGTCGCACGGCTCGCATCGGACCACCGGCCCCACGGTGCCGGCGAGCCGGACGAACGCAGCCAGCGCGGCGGCGAGACAAAGCACACAGAGACCGGGCATTCTGCCGATTAAGCTGGTCACAAAGGGACAGTATGTGAGTTGTCACGTAGGCTTAAGGGGACTCTCTGTGACACAGCGAGCCGGCTAGCCTTCTCCATCTGTATTTTCTTTTACGCGAACTTCTCGTTTTATACAGGCGGAAAAAAGAGCCAACAAGTCACACCCTCCTCCGTATGAATAATGTAAACGGAGAGCCCCGATATGAGGGACCGCTACATCCAGTGTGAGGACAGAGCTGCTCAAACATACAGCTCTTTTAATCCCTAATAATAATTTACAGAGGACTGTTCATCTGCAGGGCTTTCATGCTCTCCCTGTTCTGAATTTAAAAAAAAAAGGCAAAGGTGTTTGTTTCCATGTGGAAATTTGGCCTCTTGTCACAAGACAGGCAAGTAAAGTAAGCTGCACGTTACGGTGTTGCTTACATTTCTCTTCACCCTCCAGTAATATAAATATCTTTGTATGTTACAGATAAGATGCCCATCTAGAGAGAAATAAGCAGCACCGGGGAAGGTTTCTTCTGTGTTGACTGTTCCCAAACCTCTGGAGGTTTCCACACCACTGGCCACATCCCCTGCTGGCATCAATGGTATGTGAGTGAATGCCATTGGTGGTACCCCCCACATGCTATACTGATAAACATTCCTCTGGGCAGGTGTGTAGGTGGCCTCCATATTAACCCACTAAAATAATAATTTCTTTTGCATATAACCTCTGCGTGTGTGTGACCACATGCTCAGTGGTGGGTGCAGCCAGAGAGATATTGCTTTACTGTTTCTGGGTTGCAGAAGCTGAAGTTTTGGGATGCACATGTCAGTCAGAACACCAGCCGCTGCTAAGACACACATGCAGACCAGACTGCATACCTGACCCCCTTTTTCGCCCAAACAGCTTCAGCGCTCACCTTTCACATACCCTGAGCAGACCTGGTGATCTGGCACTTTGTACGAGCCCCACCGGCAAGCATCCAGACCCCCTGCACCTTTCCCTCCTGTATTCCCCCCCACCACCCCTCTCACTCGACCCCACAGGATTTAAAATTATTAGAAAGAAAATGTTCAGATTCTGCAGGCTCAGCATTGCCCCCCTGTCCGGCATATCCTCCTGTTCTGCAATAACAAACGCGAGAGGGGGGTACACACTGAGAAAATAAAGCAATCAGTATCGGCCATTGTGTGATTTCCACCACAGAAGCAGAAAAAGTGTTGAGACTGCATTATGAAAAACAAGCAGAGGGTAAGGAAACACCCCCGGAATAGCAAGAAAACGTCTCTGGCTAAGATTAGTTTTCTTATTACTTGACTTTTTTTTTCTCTTTCTGCATTGTTTCATGTCTGAAATATTCAGCGTCTGACCTTTGGCTTGTTTATTGTCTGTCCGTCCGTCCAGGGTCTGATCTACCTAAAGCAGCCTTACCATTTAAACAAATTCAGCACAAAGACACTTTTGGGAAACTGTGCCCCCTTTGTGTGAACACAGTCTATTTCGTCGTACTGTAACGGTGACAGGGTTTATCCTGATGAGCTCTTGTTGTTTCCCCCAGCTGCCTTCACATAAACAACCTAATTTAATATGACAAGTTTTATGTCATCTTTGCTTGATCAGATATGCAGTGCAGAGGAGATAGTGGAGATGTGGCCCCTGTCCTGCACATCCACTGGGATCCTCCAGATTTCCTAGATTCGACAGCCAGAACGGAGCGTGTGGTAATTTGCCTCGGGACAGTTTGGGTATAATAAAAAGATAAATCAAACAACTGCTGGCACAAACCCACACGTCTCATTTCCCAAACCATATGTTCAAGCCGTCTGTGTTGCAGTCTCAGCGAACTGCAATAAGAGACACTATTTGTCTTACTCAACGGTCTTGTCTTCATCTTCTGTATGCACCTTTGTCTTTCACCCTCTCTGTCCTCTCCGCCTCAAGGAAACTGATATTCTCTCGTTATTAATCTCTCCTTTGTTACGGCGTCTCTGTCCTAGTCAACATTCCTCTGCGTTACATTCCCACAATGCAGCACATTGCAGGCCATAAATCATTAATTGGAAACTCAAAGTCGATGACGGTCCTCAGCAACACTGGCACAATGCGCTTTATAATTTGAGGTTTTGTGGGGAATGAAAGGATCTGGACAGATTTATTTGTTTCCTTCTTCCGCATGTGATTGGAGCAGCAAATCTTCTTGCTGTCAACACGCGCTGTCTTCATATGAGAGCTATACGATCAGCACACGCTGCACTCGCTGACCACGTTGTGACCTGCATTTCACTTGGTACAAAAAGCAGACATTTTACATGCTACGCGTCATGGATCATGTTGACAGCACTGTTATTTGTCAGTTGGACGCCTTTCCAGTTCATGACAATGTGCAATTGGTCAGGATGCTTAAAGCGTGTCTTGTTTTCCACCGTCACAGTAACAGTTGTTACCTCAGTGTGAGGGTCAACTGAACGGTTGGTGGTTGTGAGGTTTTATTAAAGGTCTGCTGTGTGTAGGTTAGGTTACAATCTGTCTGATCACCTGACTACATCTTTAAGGGACGCCACTGTGTTCCCAAATCTTAGCGTTTACTTTCGTGAGGGTTGTTGCGTTTTGTTTGAAGTATCTGATCCGTAATCATCTGCTTGAATTAAACATTTTCAGTGTGTCAATCTGATTGAACTCTACGAGAGTCGAGCAAGGCAAGGTCAATTTGCGGCTAGCAGCAACATGTCTCGCCCGTCTGTGGCTGTTCCTGCAGCCACAAACCTTTTAAAGATAGGTTTCATTTCTCAAAATCCCCAAATCTTTTAGGCTTTTTAAATTACTTCAGCTGTCACTTTCCCTCATTCTGTCTGACTGGTCTAGAAAATGGAGCTATGGAGCAAAGGTTCTATTACTGGGGGAAATATTCGGGAAAGGTTCACTCTAACATTGTCCTGGGGGGTTGTTGTCTTGTGTGTGTCGTGTTTCATTCAGTCGTGTCACCTCAATGAGCAAGCTAGCTAGCTAACTAGCTTAGGGACCATGGACACAACAAAGCTAAACATTCATTCTGTCCTACTCATCCCTACCTATGTTAAAAATAACAACAGACAATGTTTTTGCCTCCTTACAGGTGACAGGAGTGAAAACGAGTCATCCTCACCATTTGTTGTGTTATGGTTTCAGGATGATGAACACAGTTGGAGAACAACTAGATGTAGGCTCTACAGGCTGTGTTTTTCCTCCTGGGCAACTGTCGTGTTTTTCTCAAATGAGGTGCAGATTTTTAGGCATTTTATTATGTAAAATGGCTTGAAAAATAATGCATATAGCTGCCATAAATGGGGAATAAAATGTCCCTGGGGGAGCGTGCCCCTGGACCCCCGTAGGTTTAGGTTAAGCCCTGAATGTTTACAACGTCTGGCTCCGCCCCCGATTCAAATGAAATTGAACAAGTGCTTGTTTGTTGGAACTTTTGTATTTTTTTAAGACAGTGACAAAGTTCTTTTGTAATAAAGTTGTAATAAACCGATTTGATAATGAAAACTAAAGTCAAATCACAGAGGAGAGCAGAGCAAATCACTAAAATGTGTCTAAACTTTTCCATTTGCAATCCGCTGTTCATCAGGGTTTTTTGAAATTAATCGACTGCTTCCTCACATGTTTTGTTTTAAAAACAATTTCTTACAGGATTCAGCACATTCCAAGTTGCTTACAGATTTGCAATTAATTAGGCATTCCTCTAAGCAGCCAAACGAAGGCCTCACTTATCAACAGAATCCATTTCAACTTGATAAACATCCGCATAACACAGGCCAAATGTTTTAAGATCAGCTTTTGTGTCGCACTGCTTTTACTGTACTGCTCAGCCAACACAGCCATTTTCAACCCTAACCCTCTCTCTCTCCTATCAGGAGAATGATTAAAATGTGATTTGGTTGAAAGATGTTGACTGTGGCTTACGTGGGGGAAAAAAGCATAAATAACGTACACTGCCAGCTCCGTGTTGAGGAAAATCATTTGGTGCTCCTTAACTCAGCTGAGGTGCTGACAGCGAAGACAGCCCTCTTCAGTCATGGGGAAACATGAAGATCGGCTAATGAAGCGGGGTTTATTTCTGCAGGCTGATAATTGCATCTGGGATGTTTTCGGGGCCTTTAAACGACAAGAATGTTGTAAAATCTGGTAAACTTGCAGTACAAAAATGTAAGGATTCATTGATGGATGTTGGAAATCTGCTAGTTCCATCATAATCAGAATTGACATCCAGCATTACCACTTAATGCTTTTAACCTTTTCTTACTATAGAAGAGCACAGAAGATGGGCTATAACTGTACGTAAGATGCCAACTTGGGTGGCAGACATCTGCCTTTGTTAACCACCATCCTCAGACCCCATTAATTTGGCTGTTTTGAGGTTGGGACTGACAGTTGAATCGTTTTCCAGAAAGTTCAAGGGCCTGTAGTTGTTGTTGTTGCAACTGTATCTGAAATACTCTGAATTTCTCTTTATGGTTTCTGCGGATAGGAAGCAGGTAAATAACTGTGTCAATACAGTCCTGTTTAGTTTTTATGTGTTTTCCAACTTGGATAATCCTGAAAGTTTCCACATATTCCACAGCGGCCGTCACAGTGACTTTCTTGGAAAGCACAGGACTGACTTTTGACTACATGTTCCAGAAATTATAAGTGTTCTCATTATAACATTTGAGACTTTTATAGCACAAGTTGTCACCCTTTTTCTAAAGATAATAGTGCAGTTTTTATTGAAATCTATCAAAAGCCATGCACGCTTTTAAAACCAGCCATTCTTTATTGATTGCTGTAATGGGGGCTGCTCTACAGGAATGAACTCTTCCTGTTATATCTGTTTTCAATAAATTGGTGGAATGAACACAGCATGACCGCTCTCTGTCACTGTCTGCATGACATGGTTAGAGAAACATCTGGAGGCAAGGAGAGGAAGACAAAAAGAGGAATGTGCGGTGCTAGAAAGGTGAAGGGAGAACCAAAAAAAAAAAAAAAGTTAACTAGCTGAAGGTTTTTAATCATGGCAGCTGCATGTGGGAGCAAAGAGAAGCAAAGAGGTTAGGGTTCGAGCATGTGTTATGATGTGTTTGTGGTAAAGTCTGTGCCGTTTGTTTGGGCTGCAGTTAGATATGCCTGGCAGCTCTCAGCAGGAGGTCTGAGTCCTGCCCAGCAGAGGCTCAGTCTAATTGGTCAAACAGGCAGTGTGGCACCTTGGATTGAACTCATGCCTGTAGGGAGGCATGGTACAGCATACTTAGCAGCATACTGAGGAAAGATCACAGTCATGTGCTCGCAGCCACCGACTGTCTTTAGGTCAGCAGTCCTCCCACGGCTGGCCGGGCGGAGGAGGAGTCTGCTATGGGAAGGAGATACAAGGCTAGACAATCTCGCCTGGCGCTCTCAGGTTGACCAACTCAAGTGACACTTTCCTGAGAGTGGGCCAATTCCAGGCTGCTAAGAGGATCAGTTTCCCCTTCCTGTCCTGACACACATACCCAGCTAGCGCCACTCAGAAGTCTTCAGGCTTGCTGCTCACCAGGCACAGCCTCTTCAAACACTCTTCCACGCTTTCTAAAAGCCACACAGCCCCGCAAGCGTGGACGGGATCAGAGTTTCGCTGCAAAGACAAAGTCGTCACTAAGAGGATTGAGATCTTAAACCTAACTCACACAAAGTCTAACTGTAACCACAGGTAGGCAGCAGGCAAAAGGCCAGCACTGCAGTTCATATGACTTCAAACAGACCAGAATAAAGTAGAAGAAAATAATTTTAACGGAATATATTGGAGGATGAGAAAAAGACTGAAGGAAGAAGAGCAGACAGAGGAAAACCATGACACAGTGGGGGAGAGAGACACAGAGAGGTGTCTAATCTTGGATCTTGGAGAGGCGAGGCTTGTGCCGAGTCACATGTAGTGATGTCACCTCCGGAGAGCCGGTGTGCATGTGTGCCAGGTCAATAGATCCTGTCCAATAGTCTAAGAACGGATGCTTGGGAGAGATTGTTGAGAGGGAGGAATGAAGCCATTTGCTAAAAGAGTCGATTCACTCAAATAAAAAACAAAAAACGTTAAAAACAAAAATGTTCTCTCTCACTTTAGTGGTGTCCAGCCATGCAAAGCTGTCAGGTTTCATTAATAATATTTTCCAATCAGAACCTTTAAATTAGAGATATATTGAATAAAAAAAACACAAATTAAATGCCATTCACGTGGAAGTGAAGTGGCAGACAGAGCTGTAGACTTGAGATTTGGACAGTTATTCTGCTCCACATGCTGCTGAGTAGTTGGTGAATTAAGTTTTTATATACACCAAACTGAAGTTGGTGATTTTTGAAACAGTGGAAAGACTAACAAAGATGGTTTTGGTGAGTTTTATTCTGTTTCTGTCACATTGCTTTGGTCAGAGATGCTGGTGCTCTATTACAACATCCAGTGGCATGTGAATTTCATATGTATAACATCTAGGACTTGACTGACTGTAGAATTGAAAAAGTTTGTACCTGGCAAACCCCTGGAAAAACACAATTGGCATCTTGCGAGTGAAGACTTGACTTCAACATATCTGCCAAAAGGCTTAAAAACAGCTCTGCAAACAATCTCAATAGGTTTTTTTTTTTCATAATTTGGATGAACTGCCTCTTTAAAATGTCATTACAGGGAGAAATCAAAAGATGAAAGCCAAAAAAACCTAACTTTCTCCCAGATAAAGGAACAGGTGTTAGCGCCGCAGAGTGCTGCCAAAAAGGCCAGAGTACAGCCCATTATGTATGAATGTAACCCCTGTATATTTTGACACATGTTGGAGCCTGACCTGACACTGAGCAGGTGTGTGCCAGAATGGGCTAAAAGGCAGCATGTCCTGCACACCAGCTGCAGAGTGGCTCTGGCTGAACCCCGCCGCCCGCTAAACCTGTGCGCCTGACATGCTGTTTGGATTGCGGGTGACTGATTAGGTCGTGATGTGGAGCCCTAACACCACAACGCGTCATAGCTGCTGCACTCAGGCGGCTAACAGCTGCTCTGAGCAGCACCTAGCTGTGGCCTAATGGATGGCTTCCATGTTGGACATGTGGAGGGGCTGACAGGCTGTATAGGAAAGTTTAGGTGTGACCATGATGTTCGACATTTATGATGGTGCACGGAGCTACCTCTCAGACCCCCAATGTATCAGATTCTGCTGCGATAAAAACCGTATGAACAGGGCTGCAGCTAATACTGTCGATTAATCTATAACTGTCGATTAATCTATAACATTTCAATAGTTCCTAGAGCCTAAGCTAATTGAAATTGTTTGTTTTATTCAACTAACAGTACGGTATTCACTGTACTATGGCACAAAACTGACTGAAGCAGCAGGAACTCTCACTTGAGAAGCAAAAGCCAGTAAATGGTTGTCAGTTAGATTTAGTTAGTTAGTTAGTTGTCTATCAACAGATTCATTAATCATTTCTGCACCAGTTTCGAGAACCCAATACTTTACTCCTTGTGGCTTTAAAAAAGTTGACTCAGTCATGCAAAATAAAAAAAGAGCATCAAAACCGTATAATCCAGTTCTTCACTATCTCTCTGAATGCTCAGTATAAATATTATAAAACTGATCAAATGTGGCAAACACACAGCGTCTGCTCCGTCACTAGCGAGGTTACACATTTAGCTGTATTGGTTGCAGTTTATTTTGATCAGAAAGTTAGCTGAAGTTTGGCGAAATATGCAAAATACTCTACATTGTACATATATGTTTGGAACATCATAATTGTACAGTTTCCATTTGTCACTATCATGTTTAGCTGTCTGTTGTTTACAACTAGCTAGTAGATACAGTAATACAACAGGGCTTGAATCCATCGTAACTGCTGTCAGCTCGTCCTCCGTTAAGGAGCTAAAAACTTTTCAGAGATGCTTTTTGGTGTCTGAAGACTGAAAAATAGGCAGATTGTTCCTTTAGATTACCCAATGTATGTGTGTGCTAATGCATACTTGGACACATGCAACTGTGCTCCTCGCATCAGTGATTCTGTAAAGGGCATGTTGAGCTCTGCACATTGTTTAAGTGAAGGGAGAGAGAGTCAGGATGTGTGTGGGGGGGCAGGGAAAATTAATGGTTCCCCCCCTGCTTATCGCTTAGCAGAGGAGTTGGGGGAGTGCGGTGGTGGTGGGGGAAGTGGCAGTAAAGTAGCTTGGTAAAGTAAATACTATGTGCTCCTCTGTCAGCAGTCGACAGAGAGAGAAGAATGAAAATGTAATCTCAGTCCAGCTTTTAAATCTGTCTCCCCTGCGAGACCTTGAGAACAACACGTTTCCCATCAAACAGCAGATTAATCTCGTGTAACTCATGCACGGTCACATCCCGGTCGCAGTGCTGGGAAGCCTGTATGGGAGTCCGGCAGCTGAGGGATGCCGGGAAGACGGGAGGAAGGGCTCAGCACGAGCATCATAGCGTCTGATTTGTGGGGAGTGTTGGGGGGGCTGTCGGAGAGCAATAATAAAGATGCCGAGAGTGAAAGCAATATTGTCGTCTCAGCCAACATCTCTCTGAAGAGCTGCCTCCTATAGGTCGTGTTTCCTTCCACCTGCTCTTCATTACAAGGCTGCAGAGCTGCTGACAAGGATCGTCTGTTGGCCGGCAAAGCTTGTGAAAGAAACAGATTATATGAGAATGAGATATCAATGCTGGCAGATCACGGGCAAACTAATTGCTTCATATTAGTTTACAGGGATGTGATTGGTACAAAAACACAGCGGGGGAAACTTCCAAAGCATGACAATGAATGGTGTCAAGATTAATGTCCAGTCCAAACAATGATCAAATCATTAATATATTGTTTCTGACACCATGAAACATCCAGTTCATCCTGTTTCTAATTTCCAATTTCTAATCTTTCACAGTCAAAGTAAATCTGATGTGTATACTTGAACTTTTTGTCTGATTAATGGAAGAACTGCCCCCGAAAAACTTGATGACTCAAATCATCAGTCGGGAAAACCCGAGTCGACTTGAATGTCAGCACTTTTATTTTTTGTCTGCGTCATTGCACACAGAGCGACAGCATGAAAGGCTGTAAACTTTACAAAGCCAGTTTCAAAAGACCACAAAACTAAGATAGTTAAAGTTTGTTTTCACATCACAGATGATGAAGAAAGACATAAAAACATAAATATGAGACTTGTGTGGCCGCGTTTACACCGCAGGAACTGCTGATAGGAGTTTAGTGTGGCACTGAACTGGGAAAAAAAATGAGTCTTCAAATCTTCGTATTGAACAGCCAAATCCACTTCAACATTCTGAGTCGCCTACAACCCTAATTTATGGTCTGCCTTTCATCCTGTTGAAAGCAATAACAGACAATTTTATGCTCACCCATGCTGACAATTCACCACCAAGTACATTAACATTCACTATCAGTACCAAAAGGCCTCAGTATGCTTCAAACAAACTAGATCAATGTGTACACAATGTTGTACAAAATACAGTAACAGCCACTCACAGTTGCCGCCCCAAGCCTGCTATCAGCCCGATATATTCATTCCTTCCATGTGGGTAAGCATGGGCTCGTCATGGACCAGCCCGCAAGTCTAGTTAGTTGGATCGGTATGTGATGTGTACAATATGTGTGTGACACGTGTTAATCATCATTTCGCACAATGGGGTGCATCCTTCGAGAGAGTCTCTCCTCGAAGGACTTCATTGTTGCCGACACGAAGAGCGAGAAGAAAGAGTTGTTGTGTGAAGAATAAAATGTAAAATGATTGAGGATAGGCATTGTAGAAAGCAGCCGCCGCACCACTTTCAGCCTTGTTGAAAGGGAGTTTCAGACACAAGTGCTTCAAGGCAACATATGTTCATTCTTTTTTTTCTCTGTTTCAAATAGAAAGGCACTCTAACAGCGCAGACCTCCACCAAGGTCAACAGTCCGGTCTTATGCAAATCCGTACATCATTCAGTCAAATATGACAGGTCTGCCCCGCCGTGATGAATTCAGTTCATTCTGCCATGGACACCAAAATAATTACGAGTATCCGCCCTGCGATTTGGATCTTGGGTCCTTACACCCTTCCGCCAAGTTTCATAAAAATCAGGCCTGTCATTTGTGCGTAATTCTGCTGACAGTAAAACTAACAAACAGCACCAAAACATAACCTCCTTGGCGGAGTCAGTGAGTGAAAACGTATTGGTCATTGGGGGCAGCAAACACACCTCGAGCAACAGATGGAGAACAACCTGTTTATGTGTTTACAATGTAGAGAATTCATCATAGTGCGTTGCTTCAATAAAGCAGGCGGACAGAAACAATGTTGTAACACTGAAGTCAAACGCATAATCATCTTCCACATTAAGTAACACATGCATATGTTCTGACTTCACATCCTGTGCGTGTGTGCATTAAATTTAAGCAATTTACGATCGATTAGAGTCGACTTGGAAGATCCTAAAAGCTAATAAAGTAAAGCCCCAGTAAACAAAAACTGGAGTAAAACTTTCCCGATTAGAAATCCGCTTGCAGCTGAGGTGACACGGGGATAACTACTCAGAGTGCTTCTTTTCACTCTGAACAACTTGTACATGTCAGATTCATATTTCCTGACCATATAGTCTAATGTATTTTTGCCACGACCACCTGCGAAATTCCTCATGTGAACTTTATTTCTGACACAAAATATTTGGGAGCTACTTGACATAATGAAGAAGAGAAAGTGAGCGAGAGAGAGAGAGAGAGAGAGAAAAAAAAAACACTGTCATGCACGCACATGGACTCATCAAGACTTACACATGCACACATGCACACACAGACACACATGCACATGTATATCCTTTCTTGGAAAGCCACAAGTTTCTAATTATATCCTGGGTTTCAAATAAAAAGCGTTTACAGCCAATTCGTTTGCGTAAATGCCATTCCTGTCCGTGTGGAGAGATGTAACCATTTCTACCCCCGAGACAATAAATAGTTTATTGCTTTTATTTGTCATGGCTTTATGTTGTATTGCCAAGCCCTCAAAAGAATAGAAAAAAAGCATATTTTCCCACTAATGACTGTGTGTGATTTATAGAGTCTGTCTTTGACATGGGGGTGTCTGTGCTTTCAAACCGAGCATAATTAGACCTCTGGAGCGGCATGCAGCGCAAAACACATTGGACAGAAACGCTGTGCTTCCCAGAGAGGCTCGGCTGTGTGCGGTTTGGGTATGATGCTGAGCGGCCGGTGCATGAGAAAAAATGCCTGGAGGTTTCCCCTCCAAACACACGCACGGATACGCATGTGCACAGAGGTCAATGATATCTGAAACAAACATAATGATTGGCTTTGACACACTTTCAGAATCAGATACAAGGGGAGAAGAAAGAGCATATAGATTGGCTCAGTGGGGATCCAAAGAGTTAGTCGAGCATGAGCTGTTCCCTCCCGAGCGGAGAAAGAACAGATTCTCCTCCCTCCTTCGTCCTCGCTGACCCTGAATGCTCACAGAGTGATTTTAACAGGTCACAAAGGAGCAGGAGTTCACACTTTTTTTGACACCCCTCACCCCCCACTCTCACTCCTCCTCCTCTTCTTTTCTCCTTCTTCCTGTCTCTCTTTGTCTCTCTTTTTCCTCTCTGCGTGGATGAGAGCAAAAAGAGTAAGGAGAGCTGTTTCTGTTTTGGGTCCCCGTCAAGTGATTTCTAATGACACACTGCTCTCGTCCCCACAACATGTATTTTAGAGTAAATGAATCAGGCAGTACATGGCCTCATTAAGTTGAAAGTGCCGCTCGCTGCCGCAAAAGTACATGGTGCTTTCGGAGCCGGGCCGTTCACACCGAGAGGCAGAGCTGCAACGCCAACATCACACACACATGCAAACAGAAAGTGTCTGTGTGTGTTTGGATAGGCTGGAAGTGTGTGTGAGTTTTGAGCAATTGGGTAATGTTATTTCAGATTTTCACTTTATTTTCACATTTATTTGATGGGCTGCGTTCAACAGTGCAAACATTGCAGACTTTAGCAGCCCTTTCGAAACCGGACCAGCCACCAAGCCGATAGTCGCGTGAGCGTCTGTGGTCGACCGTCACTTGAAGTTCTTGTTCTCGTGATGACTTCGCCTGTAGCTGGCTCGTACAACTGCGTGTTTGGTTGATGATGTTGCTGAGAATGAGGCGTCTGATTTGCTGATTTACGTATTTTGTGTGGTTTTTTACTTTGTTCCTTTGACCTGTCATTTCTTTTTCCGCAAGCAAGAAGACGATGTGCTGAAAGTACAAAAAAAGCACAAAGGAAGAAATGACTGCATCAGTTGCAAGTTTTTATCAAACATTTTTGCAAAAGAACGACACAAAGGCACACAATGTGCAGGGTTATCAGCAGTCAGCTGGACAGCTCGGATGTTTGGTCTAAATCGTCTTCAAGTGCAGAAGACATGAGACATTTAATCTACCTGTGGTTAACTTTTGTCCGCACTGAGTTGTGTTGTGAGTTGCAGATTCCAACACCCTCGCCTCACCCTCCCGTTCCAAGCGTGGCTGGGAAACTAAAAATTTGAAACATCCTGTCTAGAGCCATTGTTTGGTTTGTCCGTTTTGGGCTACTGTAGAAACATGGCGGACTCCGTAGAGAGGACCCGCTCCCTCTGTAGAGAAGAACAGCTCATTCTAATGTAATGAAAATACGATCCATACATTCATGAAAACATACCTATGAATATTATATTTCTGCCAATATAGCCTCCTAAATGTTACACAGTAAAGCTTTAAATCAAATTTTTGGTCTAACTTAGACTTAGAATCATGGTTCTCAAAATAGACACACATCTTTAAGGAGAACAGTGTTTGCAGACGCGCACACCTCCCAAATGTTAATGCATCATTCAGCGGCCCCGACCAGCACTCTGACTCTGGACACGACAACGACCCAGCGAGGACAGACCGGGACAGGAGAGGAGTCAGCGGGAGGTTCGGCACCCGAGAGGCAGCGACCGTGCGTAGAGCCAGAATACTTTCACATCCAACTCGGTTAAACACCAGAGTTGGTGATTGTTGGAACAGTGGGAAGACTTACAGCACACTCACCGGTTGTTGGACAGTTGGAAAACTTGGACACTCTCCTGTATAGAGGGAGGACTGACGCTGCTGCTCTGCTAACGTGATGCGCTCACTACACAGGGTGTGTAGGCTGGTTGATCCAAGTCCTGACGGGAGTTGAGCTCGTAATGGAAAAGAAACAAAACGTCATACTCAGAATCAGTACAAGCATGGATGTGCAGCCTGGAGACGCATGTCCCAGCCTGAACTGTCCACTCCTCTTAGCTAAACATGTTTAAGATGTGCTGCATCCCTCTATCACTTCAATAATGCTGGTGAGTTAAATATAAAAAATAAGATCAGGTTATACAAAGAGACTTTATCTTTATCTCGGGATACAACCCCTTAAGATGAGTCAAACATGATAGAATAAGAAGTGTGTGTGTGTGTGTGTGTCAGTGGAGAAGGGGATAAACAATACATCAGCACTGACTAACAGATGTCTAAGTGTGATAAAACATTGTCTATGTTGTGCAAGAAACCACAACCTGTGCAGAACCAGGATGTGATAAAGGACGGATCACGTCACCCAGACACACACACATACACAAATTCATATACACACACCCCAAAACAGGTGGAGAAGTCATTGTGTTCATTTCCCAAAACAACATTATTCAGAGGGTACTTTTGCTTCAAAGGACTTAATTTTGCTGACAAAAAGACAAGAAAGGAGAAAGAACGTCAAATGAGGACGTTTGTGAGCCAGATTGAAACTAGAGATGTCACAAACCTGCACTTTATGCCTCAGCAGTGCTTTGTACTGCTCATATCTGTCCAATAATAGTCACAAAGATCCAGTGCTTATGAGGCCAAGAGTTAAAAGCAAACAAAATCTCGTTTAAAACAGCTCATAACCCCCTCGATCCCCAAACGACCTCATGATAAATCTAATCTGCAATAAACCACAAACAAGCAACAGGAGGTGAAATTAGGCTTTTTTTTTTCTAAAGGAGAGACAATTTATTGCATTGATACATTTCAGCTCCCCATTAGCGGTGGTCCTGCTGATTGTCACAGCAGATTGATAACATTGATTTTGCAAGCGAGTCACAGTCACCTGACTGGCGAGGACTGGTGGAGACGGATCAGGAGGTTTCAGCAGCCAATCACAGCTCGGCCGTGCAGCCTGTCAATCATCTCACCGCAACCAATGGCTCAGTCTGCAGCTGGGCTGAAGCCCTGCCTCCTGAGCTGTGCAGTCAAGGGGTTAAAAATAAATTCACTATGGTCAAATCATCTGGTAGCTTAATCGAAAGGAACAGAAAACAGCCAGGCTTGCTTCATTCCTCTGTTCTGTCTGATGTTTCCACTGGCACCATGCATCGTAGATACTAGGTATTTATTTCATCTGTTTGACCTTTATTTCACTAGGGTGGTCACACGAGATCTACTGGGTCTCTTTCCTGAGAGAATACAGACACTAAAAAGAAGAAGAGGAAAACGTTTATTTAAATGTAGTTTTTCTAAATATAGCATTAATTTATCTGACAATACATTTTCACCAGAATAGTCTATTGTGATACAAATCCCTTTTTAAGGAGACAAAATGAAGAAGAAAAAGGAAAAGCCTTGTAAAGAATGGGAGTCAATGGCTGCCTGAATGGTAGGAAAAAGGTGGGGGTTCAAGTAAAAAACAAACAAACCCACTAGCATTTATTTATTTGACTATATATTTTATGACAAATGAACCGATACCAACTGTAAATAAAGAAGAAATAAAGGAAATAAAAACCGACAGCTGCCTGGAATGGTTGGAAAGTTGCATTTGAATTTGTGAAACTCATTGATATTTATTTATTTAACAATACATTTAAACTAAGCAATGTAATGTTTTACTGCTCAGCACAATTATGTTGCATGAATCAATACAGACTCTGTACACTAGTAGAAAATATATTAAATGAGGAAAAAAAGAATTGAATGGTATCAGTGGAAATCAATGGCTACCTGCAAGGGTAGGAACAGTAGTTTAATGTTTCTAAAATGCAGTAGCATTCATGTATTGAACCATAAATTTAACTAGGGTGGTCTCTTGTGATCTCATCCATCCTGGCAAAAAAACAAAAACAAACACTACCACACGTAAAAAACCGCACATGAAACAAAAACGAAGGATAAAAAAAACCCCAAGAAGAAATATTTAAAACGTGTAAAGTAGAGGCTTACAGATACATCTCCCAGTTCATTGTTCCAGTTCTCCCAGTGAGGGGACAGCTGAGGACATGGCTCTGAGCTCTGATAAGATGATGCAACTCCCCCCACGCTCTTACATCAGGCACAGCACCTACCTGCGGCTGCGGCCACTGAAGGGTTAACCCCTCCTAGCCTGAGCATATACATTAGCAGCAATGCACAGATCATTACACACGTTGGCCACGCATGCAGTTAGCTCATCCTGCAACCTCCATGTTCTTTACATGTTTTTATTTTAATACCTCCCCCCTCCTCCCCTTCCTCCCTGCTCCACAACCCCCACCTCTAACCTAAGTGGCAGGTGGGACATAAAATGTTGGGAGGTCTCGAGCTCAGGACATCAAAAGGATGCATCATGGGTGAGTCACCCCACAGGCTCCACATCGCTGCCCTGCATCATGAAAACAGAGCGGCTCTGCATAAAAACGCTCGTTGGCGGCGAGGAGAATGGAAAGTGGGCTACGACCGGTCACAGAGGAATGTAATCAAAGTGCATTTTATTATGTTTCGCAGCAGGGCCACAGGACACTGCGGCCCTTACCTCACACGTCATTCCACTCAGTCACTGTATGTGTGATGTCTGCCTGCTTTGATTTTATGTGTGTGTGTGTGTGTTCAGATGAGTGTGCATGCATTCCTCTCATTGGTTACATGAGTGTGTGCTGCATGTCTGCATACTTTTGAATGTTTTTCATTGAGAGAACGTATGGACTGTCGTTTGTAGCGTTTGTCATAACTAAAAAGGAGTGTACCAGTGTGTATTCAAGTTTTAATTCTGTAACTGAACGTGTACAGAGAGCCAGAGTTAAAGCTAAACTTACAGTTTCTTTACCAGAAATAAGAAAAAGCTCATAATAAGAACGTTTGTAATAGCGCAAATTAATAAAAAAAATCCCCCAAATATCTAACTTTTAAAATAACAAAATGTTTGTAGTGGCCTTTAAAGGATCAATGTGTAGCATTTAGTGGCATCTAGTGGTGTAGTTGCAGATTGCAGCTCCCTCGCGTCACCTTCCTCTTCCAAGAACAAAGGACAGATTACAGGGATCATAAAACACACAAAAATGTTACAGGCCCTATCTAGAGCCACAGTTTGGTTTGTCTGTTCAAGTCTACTGTAGAAACATGGCGGACTCCATGGAAGGCAACTGGTGGCGTCTGTAGATTCAAACGTCTCATTCAGGTATCAAAGACACTTCTTATATTCAGGTGGTTATACACTAATAAAAACATACCTATGGATATTATATTCAATTTCTGCCAATAGATCCTCCTAAATGTTACACACTGGACCTTTAAAAACACCATTTGCTATGAGCCCAAGACTGTAAGCCCATAAGGTATGCTTGTAGTATGACCACAAAATAAACATGTCTGCTCAACCAATTGGGACGAGCATCATAACAAATGGACACCATAAACCATAATTTGTTTTAAACTCAAATTATTTTATTTAAAAATAATGCCATTTATTAACAGAAACTATGGGAGTCTGGAGGTCTGGCCAGAAAGAACAAAAGGACTGAGGAAGTCTGGACCAGCCAACAAAGTGGGCCGTAGGACCCAGAGCTCCCCCACCTAAACTATCAAAATCATTGTAACAAAGAAACACAGAACCAAAAACTGGACTACCAGACCTCCAACCTCAACTAATGAAACACAAGAATAAGGAGTAATAGAAGCTAATTGATGGGATCAAAAGGCTGCTCAGTGTGGGAAAGAGAGCTCCTGCTTCTCTAACCTCCCTTAATTAACGGGGCAGGGCCACCAACCAATCATCTTCAATGAGGAGCACCTGAGAATGTAAAGAGAAAGGAGCTGAGGAACAACACAAGGAGGGAGCATGTAACAGCTTGAAAATAACTCCTTATGTAATCTGATTGTGTGTTTGAAAGTGTTTACACTATCAGTCTCACCTCAAAGGCATCCATGGTGCTGTGGCAAAAAGTTGTGTGAAGAACAAAGTAAAAAGAAAGCTTGAGAGAGTTGAAACTGTTGGACCTCCTTTCTATTCTGACATCAAAAAGGTATTAGGGGAGGTGTTTTCAGATGCTCTTCAATGAACAGGCACACCTTTCACTTATACAGATATGACTATACTTGCTCAGGATAATTGCACACATAACTGTAATACACACATTGTGTAACACACACTCGTGGTTCGTATTTAGCATTCTTCAATGAGTTAATTAAAAGATCTGATAGTGCAGGGAGATTATTTTAGTGTGTCTAAAGTCAGTCAATTATCACAGCACTGGCAGATTTTATCAATATTCATGAGAAAATTAGAGTCACTCTTATCACTTATGTTTTTGCTGCTGTTAGCTGGTTTGTCTATCAGCAGGATTGTGGATAAACTATTGATCCAATTTTCATGATATTTGGTTGGGGGATGTAGAGCATGGTCTAAGGGAGAACCTATTAATATTTGAAGCGGATCTAAATCACAGGGCAGATACGGCATGATATGGCAAAATAAACTAAATTCAAAGGTCTGTGCTCTCTGAGTGCCATCATAACTTTAACTAAATTTAATCACTGTAATGGATTAATCAACTCCAGCAAGAGTCTGCTGAATGATTTTGCACAGATGAACAGAAATTAATGGAAACTAATGACTGCCTGGAGTGGAGAGTAATAACAAAAGTTTTTAATTTGTTGAATGATAAGCTATGATGATGAAGGAATAGCCTACATGGTTTCTAAAAAATATACACCACCTAAAAGCACTGGTAGTCCTTTAGGATGTACATCTGAGTATGACATGTTTTGGATTAGCACAGTTGAAATTCATTATCCCACTCTCATACAGCCTGGATCAATTTTGTCAAGCAGAATCACTTTTTGTTCAGTTCATCCAACTGGAAGCAAAGGTCTTGGCCAAACCTTGGACCATCCTTATTCCATTTTTTCCCCCCATCACATTTGGGATTCGTGTAATGGTGTAATAGAGCCTTTGAGATAACAGAGGATATGAATCACATACATGTGACACGCCCGTCTCTGATATTCATTAAGGATGGTTAAGCATTTTTTCCACCCTCATCGTCCAAGATGTTAGTCACACAACAAAGACGAAACAGTTCAGGATGAGAAAAGACAGGGAAAGGGTGACTGACAGCCTTACCAACTCCTCTGCGGAATAACCTTCATATTCGGAGTTTGAAGTGTTTCATGGGAACATTTCAGTAGTAGAGGGTGACAGGGTGCCGGTCACCTTTCACGCCAAGCTGGGGGTTTGAGGAGGAAAGTGGGAAAGCTCTACCAAGTGAAAGAATGAGGGGAAGTTGGAGGCTTATATGGTCGGAATCCAAAAAAGCCCAAACATTTAAAAGGTCTACCATGACTAAATGCCTGCACCACTTTGACACAACACCTCACTGCCTCTGCATATCCACAGTAGACAGACTGTTTCAGGCATGCACATACTCATACCCTTCCACAAATGCCATGAACTGCCAGGGAGAGAGGAGGAGGGCGACAAAGCAGGAGAGAGAGAGAGAGAGAGAGAGAGAGCAAGTATAGGGGTTTAGACAGTGCCATTTATAAAGCATGGCCCTCTGCCTGCCTCATAAACTGTGCATTATTCTGGGAAAGCAGGAAACCGGCTGGACTTCAGGAGAGAGGGAGACAGAGTGAGAGAAAAAGAAAAAAATATATATAGCTGTTTCTTCTCTTTCCAGTGTTCCCTTTCTCACCCACCTTCAGTGCCTTCACCATCATTTCTCTTTTAAACCTACACAGAAGACATACAACACCAGAGTATAGCCAATGCCAATGATTGCAATCGCAGACACAAAATGCATGCAGTGCAAAAAGTAATTTGCTACTATCCAGCAAACAAATCTGCCAATGGGCTGTAAACCTGACTTGATGGAATGCTCTGAATTAGCATAATTTTCTGATTTAAAATTACTAAAAGACTTAATGTAGGCGGTACATATTTAGACCTACAAGATAAAAGGTCTTGAAACTATATTATTTATATTATAAACTTGGTTAGACTTGGTTGGACAACACTTTGAAACATACCCCCAGCCTTGAGGAAGCTTCATGTTAGAGGTTTTCTGAGGTGAACTCCCCAGAGCATGCTGCAGATACTATATGTCCCATATGCATTTGGAACATCTAGGGATCTCCAAGATAATCTGCAGGAAATGGCTGATTAGAGGACGTCTGGGCTATCTACTTATTGGCGTCAGTATACTCCCAACAAAATGAACGGTCAAACAGTATCTTAAACCCTGTTCCCCTCAGTCCTGTTGGCTGTCAGAATTGCAGGAACTGCTTCCTATAATTTCTGTAACTTGCTTAGACATGATAGGAAGATACCTTGTACAAACTAGTCATTCAAGCATACCATCAGCCTTGAGGAGGCTTCACGTTAGAGGTTTTCTGGGCACATCCCAATGGGCGGACCCAGAGTACGCTACAGAGACTATATATCTCATCTGGGATTGGAACATTTTAGGATCCTCCAAGATAAACTTGAGGCCATGGCTGTTGAGAAGGACGTCTGGGCTGTCCACTTACAGGCATCAGTACTCCAACAAAAATACATGTTGGCTGGTCGTTCAAGCATACCCCAACCTTAAGGATCATTCACTTTAGAGGATTTCTGGGCTGTCCAAATGGGAGGACACCTGAGAACCCTCTGCGGAGACTACACATCCCATCTGGGTTGGGAACATCTAGGAATCCCCCAAGATAATCTCAAGGACGTGGCTGTTGAGAAGGATGTCTGGTCTGTCTATCTACTCCAAAAAAAGTACATGTGGGATGGTCGAAAGGATTTATGGCAGTGCTAACCCTAACCCTGACTTTATCTAACACGCCCCACAATGCAATTTTTATAAATGACAATGAGGCGACTAATAAAGGATCATAGTTTAGTTTTAGTGAAATAAAGGTAGAAGTACAATAGTGTTGGTAAACTTGTTTCATTTCCCTACATAATGGTTAATCATTCAACTTTGTTCCACTCCATATTTTTCCCCTGGTCATCCACACACCCCCCTCCACAGGGGCTCTATGCCACCTCTGCCCCAGCGGAGACTGTGTCCGCCAATTTCTGTAACTTTATGAAGCCGATAATCCTGCCCATGCAGTGATTGGCCAGGTTTAAGGAGGTGAAAAAGTAAACAGGGTTTTCTCTCAAGCTTTGTTTTTTCACAACTGTTTCTGGCACTTACTGTGTACAAATGAGGGCAAAAGAATGCCTCAGAGGAGTCTGTGAAAGACTATGAAAATGTGTGCTGTTATCCTCAAATTACAATGATTGCGTCATGCTCTTCTATGATGGACTTGAAACCCCACAAGTTGTGGGCATCAGTACTCCAACAAAAATACATGTTGGCTGGTCGTTCAAGCATACCCCGACCTTAAGGATCATTCACTTTAGAGGATTTCTGGGCTGTCCAAATGGGAGGACACCTGAGAACCCTCTGCGGAGACTACACATCCCATCTGGGTTGGGAACATCTAGGAATCCCCCAAGATAATCTCAAGGACGTGGCTGTTGAGAAGGATGTCTGGTCTGTCTATCTACTCCTTGTGCTTTACCTATAAACACTTCTACCTTTAGACATGGTGGGGTGACCAGTTCTTTTTGAGTATACCCTGGCATTAAGGCGGCTGCCACCATAATCCAGACCCAGATAAGTGGCCAAAAGTCAATTTATGGATTGATGATTGCCTTTTTTTTGTAGAGCAGGACCTTCTCTGAGCCCTAAAGGTTGTATTTCCTTAAAATAGTCTGATACCTAAACAATGAGTTTGACCCATTCAATGCTAACTTTCAGTATTTGGACAGCTTGTGTTACCCAGTGTTTTGGTTGGTAAAGATAAGCTGTGAAACACACATTCTGATAAGGTCGAGTGAACGTATGAACAACGATAGAGTGGCAGGGACGGAGAAAGACAGCTGATCTCTCCTTATTCTGTCTTTCCCGTTTTCTTTCGTTCCATGCCAGTTTCCTTCGTCTTCCCCCAGTCCACCAGGAGGTCTATGTTTAGACAGGGTAGAGTTCTGCAGGGCCAACATGGGTAAAGCTCTGTCTCGTCTCTGCATGGTGAATGTGTCAGTGGAGAGAGTTATAAGCCCTGCGCTCTCCACCACCCCCACCTACTCCTTGGCAAGTGGCAGTCAGTCAGCTGATTTGTGCTGCTGAGGGGATTTGGTGTTCCACGTAGGCTATTTAAAAAGCACCAACACCTCTCGCTCCCTCTCTCTCTCTCTCTTTTCCACTCTCTCACTTTTTCACTATCTTTTGCACTGGCTCTTTTACAACCACATAACATACCCCTCACCCATTCCCCTGTATTGCTCTCTGCACTCCCTTCCCCCATCCCCCTTCTTTTCAATCTGTCCTTTTTTTCTGCTCCCTCCTGCCTCGATGTCTATTGCTGCATTTATTCCCTCTACTGTATCCAGTACTTATGTTTCACAACATCTTCAGATGGGGGTTATTGACAATTTGAAGTGCCAGGTTGAAAGGAAGATGTACGCCTCTCTGTCGTATGGAGCTAAAGGAATCGAGGGATGTTCAGTCAAGGATTCAGCTGACTGATTGTCAAAGACAACCTCGTATCTAAATGACAATGTAGGTTCAGTGACTGCTTCCTAGGTCTACTCATGAGCATTTTCTGATCTGATCTGCTTAGCATCTGGTTGCATGTAAAGGTCCAGTGTGTAGGATTTAGTGGCATCTGCAGATTGCAACTAACTGAACACCGCTGGTGTATGTATTTGATGACCTGGGAATGAGAACGTACTGTGGAGTGAGTAGGAATAACTACAGTGGCTGTATAACACGTAAAAGTCCCTATCAACAACTCTCTATCTATCTAGGTTTGTCTGTTCTGGGCTACTGCAGAAACGTGTATTTATAGAGCTATAGAGCCTCCTGAATGTTACACACTGGGCATTTAACAGACTAAAACTACTTGGTTAAGGTTAGAGAAGATTGTATTTATGTTTAAAATAAACTGTTAGTAGTAGAATGGTAAGAAATGGCAAATTAACCACAATCTCACTTGTGAAAGTTTCACATTTATCCACAAAAGTGAGCCACTCATCAGCCGTGTTGTGGACCAGTGTGTTGAAGCACCCTGGACATATACAGAAGAAGTGTAGCCAGGGTGACTGATTCAAGGAGCAAATGTTATGTTATGTATGTATGTTATGTACTACTTGTTGATTTTCTTGAGAATGAATGCACATTGATGCTGGGAAAGAAGACAGTGGTCCATCCAAAAAAGTTGGCGTCAATCCACGATGATCCGCATCAAAATCCTGTTTGTGTACGGAGGTTTTATAGAAACCATCATGGGTGTGGGTATTTTGATAAATGTCATACCCTGCTGGTGTGTGTTCTTATGACAGTGGTACAAGTGAATGTTCAGACTGCTTCAAAAGACACATCCTCTTCATTTATTTTAATTCATTTCAATTCAGTTTTATTTGTATAGCAACAAAACATAAATGATCTCAGGACACTTTTCAAATAGAGCAGGTCTAGACAGTACTCGTTATAAAATTATTTACAGAGACCCAACAGTTCCCACCATGAGCAAGACCTTGGTGACAGCGGCATTTCAATGACACCACTACACACAGAGGTTTCACTAAAATGTGCACGGCTGCCTGGAAAAACTTGAAACTGGCTTAACTTTAACTCACAACACAATCAAATATTAAGAAAGAAAGCACTGTGTTGGCCACTCAAGTACATGCAAACGCACATTCCTGGATTGCTCTGTAATATTATTGCCCCATTTCTACCGTTGCCTCGCAATCGCAGCAACCAAAGATAAAATAATTGACATCATGGTTGCAAAATCCGGTCTCATAGTGTTATAAACAGTGATCTGATGTTTGATAAGGCTTCAAACTCATGCATCTATTACTCAAATCCTCCTCACATCCTGAATTGTATTTACTGTAATCTCCTCATCTGTACTTGTAGCCACATGCCCACATCAGTGCAGCCTCAGTGCTATTTTCCATCTGACCATTCGCCAACAACATTACATTATTTCCGCCTTTCTTACAGTTAAAAGGATAATCATTGTTATGAGCACAAGATGCTGCTTGTCAGGAATATGTAAACGTATGTTGTTTTAAGCTTTTAAACAACCAACCAATGCCATCATTCTAACAGCCTAGTACCATCAAAACACTAGATGTACGTGTCATACATTATCGTAACCTCATCAAGTTGCATCAATACAAGAAAACAAGAAGCCCACTCTCTTCATAACCCTGAAATGTAGTTATATTTCTGAGGAGGTGCACGTCAGCTCCTGTAGCCTCCGCCACACCCTGGTCCAGAAATACAGATCTGTTTTAAGATGCAGAGATGCACATACCTAAATGATGCTAACAGGTATATTTCTGAGATCTAAGTTAGTTTCCCAATGTGAGTGTGTTTTAATTTGCATAGCACACAGGCATGCACGCAGACAAACTGACACACACACACACACACACACACAGATATAGATACATCACACACACACTGTAACGCATACCCTTTCCAACCAGTGAGTGTAACCATGCAATACTGCAGGCTTTACATTCTGGGAGTGCCTCCAGTGCCTGGACTCCTCTGTCAGCAGCGGTTGCATTTACCCTGTTACATTTACAACGGAAACAAAAACATGGCCTTGGGACTTCATGGTAATATATGACACAGGAGTGTGGGTATGTGTGTGTGTGTGTGTGTGTGTGTGTGTGTGTGTTTGCCTTCTCTGAATGCATGTTTATAGGTGTGTGTGAATTTTAAGGAAAAAGGCAGTAAGGGCTATCTGTTATTCCTAAAAGTTAGTGCAGATTCCTTAGAGTGAGACGTACAAAAACAAGGCTGGGCAATAAGAGGAGATACCAAAAATGGACTAAGAAAACAAGACAGAACACCAGTGGCAGAGGTAGAGATTGGCAACATGAGTTTTAAACATTAGATTTAAAACACCAATAAGCTCACTAGTAGAGAATAGTTAACTCTTTCCATCAATGAAAGATCCTTCTTAAATGCATTGAAAACTCAGGGTTATGTTCACTGTGTCCTTATAAGGTACAGGCTGCGCCGTGTGGAACTGTGTGCAGGGGTGTGGTGAAGTTTATCATGTGTTTTAGCTACTGGCAAAAGCTTTCTGCATCTGACTCAAGTCACATATTTGATGACTGCAGACGTGACAGAATCAAAAAAAGACTTGATGACTCATGACTTTACTTGGATGTGTCTCATGACTTCAAAGATGTGATATACTCCCCGAGCCCAAAGAAGAGGAATCTCGGCTGGTGCCAGCAGCATGCACAGACTGAGCAGTAGGGGTGTGTGAAAGAATCGATTTATGTAGGAACGTTAATGTTATTATGACAGAATAAAAAGGTGGAATACTATTGCAAGCACCAAGACAATGTACAACACAAACCCCATCACATCACGGAATGAGACTAAACAATCGACTGTCTTTAACCTGCCAACCCAAAGTGTCTCTCCATCTTTCTCGGCTCTGATTGGTTGTTTTCATTCACGCCCGGTAGATTCCTGCAAATGTCATCATGAGCACTAGGAGGAGCCACAGATTACAGATTTTCTGTATATTTTCCTAAAAGTTACCTACTGCAGCTTTAATCCGTCATCCGATTAAATTCTTTATGCACAGAAACCTTGCACACTGAGTCCGATGCATTTTATTATTCTATTACTATGGTATTTTACAAAATAAGCAAAGTATAAAACAAACTACTGTACTGAACTACTCTAGCAGATCTTTTAGAGAAACTAGCATGTACCCTCTCTGGTACGAGCCAAGTCCGCCCCACACTCACTGTGTCCCCTGCTCTTGGGAACACTTGCTCTGAGGGTCTATAAGATCATTTTTGCTAAATTGGCCTGCATTGGCAGCTGGTCCCTCTTTTGCCACCAAGACAGGATAGAAGCCAATGAGCTCAAAACTGCTGGGATACACCTGTACATCTTTCTTAGCCTCTTCAGGGTTTGGAAGGCCGCGGATGTCCGCTATCACAGTTTCGGCAGGGCCTGGTCTTCATAATTGAAGAACTCCCGCCTGTCTTATGTTGTGGTGAAAAGTGGAAAAGGCCTTCATCAAGCATTGTAAAATTAATAATAGAACTATATGGCAAATACTGTGCTGGTGTTAACCCATCCTCCTCCCCCAGATGCTGCAGCAGTTCTTCTTTTTCTCCTCCACAAACACAAGTGAATGAACTACATACTGTGCATGTACCTCTCAGGTACCGAAATTTGGCACTGATCATGATGTGAATCAATAGACTGCTCAGAAGTACCGACGTAATTCTGATGGTAGACCTAGCCTTAAAAGTGCCTAGTTTGGTACCCAACACTACTTACACAGGATAGGCTGACATCATTGGTTGAAGGTAGCCAGTTAACGTCCCTTAATAACATTATTACCACTGCAAAAGGTTATCAATACTTTAAAACTCCAAGGCCACCTTGTTAGGTAGGACTAGTGCCACTTTGGGTCTGGAACTACTGCGTCTAGAACTCTCCAGCTCTGCAGGGGATGTTTCTTAGATTTCTCAAGAACCGCTTATCCAAACCACTTCACACTCAACACTGCACTTCCTTCAGTCCTCAGAAATACACCTCTCAAGTGTGACGTCCATCAGATGAACGGTTGTCAGACAGACAGCTGCCTTCCAGTACAGTTGGGTATGACTCAGATGTGTGTTAATAATCTGCTGTATTGTTTGATATACTGAGCATTAGAGGAATGAACGCAACTCATTTCTCACACTTGAACACACACCTGTGCGTAAGTGGGTCAGATCTGTGTCCCCTCCCCCTCCGTCAGTCTCTTCTTTTCCTCACATTTTTGTCCCTTTTCCGCTCTTCTTGTTTCCTTTTTTCTTCCACGATTCTCTTCTCATCCTCCCCCCTTTTGCAGTTTCTTTCACTCTCACTCTTCAGTTGTCTTCTCTCCTTTTGTTTTCTTCCCATTTTACTTCCCCGTCCACTTAATTCTTCTCTTTTTCTACTATTTTGTCCTGTTCTCTACTCAACATTTCATTCTCTTATAAACATTTTTGTTCTCTTCCACTGTTCTCTCTTTCGCCATTCTTGCCGTTTTCTTCCACTTTTATTCGTTAATTTACTTAATTTTCCTCTTTTTCTTCCATTATTCTGTCATCATGTTTCTCTCCAATTGTCTTCTCTTCTTCCCTTTTTTCTTCCCATTTCACTCATCTGTTCTACCTCCCATTTTTTCTTTCTCAGATTTTTTCTCCTCCTTTATTTCCCTGTTTCTCACTCTTCTCTTCACTTGTCTTCTCTGCTCTTCTCTTCCTTCCTCGCCCTCTCCTCCTTCACTTCTAGTCATCTTCCTACTGTTTTCATTCTCCTCTCATCTCTCTTCTTTGTTTCTTCCTCTTTCCCCCCTCCTCTACTTCCCTTTTCTCCTGCTTATCTTCTTTGTCAGTTTTCCCTTTTCTTCCATTTTTCCAATACTTCTTTTTCCAATGTTCACCCCTCCCACTCTCTTCTTCTCTCTTCCCTTTTTCCAGGTCTTTCTTCTCTTCTGTTTCTCCCTCTTCCTCCGGCTTACTTCCACTCTTCTCTTATTCACATGATCCTGTCATCTCTTCCCCACCCCCCATTCTTCCATTCTTCTCTTCATTTTTTATTCCCTTCTTTACACTTTCATCCTCATCCACTTTACTCAATTCCTCCCCCTCGTCTTTGACTTTCTCCTGCACTCATCTCTCTTCTCTTCTTCTCCTTTGTCTCTTTCCCCCTTTCTTTCCTTTAACTTCAACTCTTCTTCCTCCCATTTTCACTCCTCACTCTTCTACACTCTTCCCTTTTTCCTTCCAGTTTTCTTTTTTCTTCTCCCTATACTTCCACTCTTCTTTTCTCTTGCCATTTTCTTCCACTTTCCTTCTCTCTTCTTCCCATGTTCCTCCCTTGTTCATTTCTTGTCTTATCCTTTACATCTGGCTTCTTCCCCTTCCATCCCCTTTTCTTCAACTCTTCTTCCCATTTGTGTCTCCTCCCACTTTTCCCTTCTCTCTCTTCCAATCATTTCTTCCTCCCATTTTTCCTTCTATCTTCTCTTATGTCTCTTTTCTTTCTCTCTTTACCATTTCTTCACTCTTCTTTCTCTTCTGTCATCATTGTAGTGTGGTTGTTGGCTTTACAAATGAATCTAAACATTTAATACAAAGAACAATACATTGATAGTTTTCATCCCCTCCCACCGTCTGTCTCTCTTTTATTTCTCCCTCTCACTGTTTAACTTTGTGTGTGTGTGTGTGTGTGTGTGTGTGTGTGTGTGTGTGTGTGTGTGTGTGTGTCTGGTCGTCTCTCTGGGGCTGTGGGACAGCCACTGGCTCCGTCCTCCATCGTTGTGCTGGGCAGAGCAGTTGAATAAGCTCATTGTCAGTGAGTGCAGGTGCACCTCTTCTTTTTCACCTCCGACCCTCGGCCCTCGACCCCACAAAGCCCTTTGTGAACTCTATTTACTGGCGACTCCAATGAAACTGCAGTCCATTACCAACATCTCCTCTCTCCCTTTCTCTTCCCATTTTCTACTCCTCTCAAGAAACCAATTAGCGACAATACAAGTAGGTTAGACTCTCTATTCAGAGTGGGCATTGTTGAACACAATACCAGGAAGCATTGTGAGCTAACAATTAGTGGCAATGGGGCAGTGTAGAGTGTCACTGACATTGTTGGGAGTTGCACAAGGCTGGGTTTGTTCCCAAAGAGGGAGTTAGACAGGGGTGGAGGACGAAAGCGGAGGGGTTCCCAGGTGCTGAATTAGCCCAAACTCAGCCCATGTGTCCCAGTCACACAAGATGCTTATCAGTGGCTGGGCTTAGGATACAGGAATGTGTCCCCAAGAGGGTGTGTTGCTTTCTTTGGGTGTAGTTGTTTATGTTAGACGTAACCTGACCTGGATGGGATTTTGCGTGCAAGCATGCATTCCTGTATCCGTGTTTGAATCAGGTTTCTTATGTTTTTCTGTCCGTCTTTCTTGTTTTCGTTTTTTTGGTGCAGAAATGCAGTGGATTGGGCGTTGGGCGCAGGTGTGTGAGAGCAGTCGGTGAAGGAGGTGTCGGCTCGGGGTCTTCCCCTGACCTTCTGTCCTCGAGGCCAGGATCCCGGGTTATTAGCCCATGCTAATGCTAACAGCAGGCTAGTCGCCACGTGAGGGGTCTGCCCCCCCTGCAGAAAAGAGGTTTCACCCGGCTGGTGACTCCGTGCTAGAAGGTCACGACCAGAAGGTCAAGGGTTCAGCCATCATTGTTATCCTGCCCCCGCATTTTCCACCACCAACACTCCAAACACACCCACAACCACACCCCCGAACACACCCCCGCTGCAGCATGACATCATAGCACACACAGTCGGGGAGTCTGGAGGAGGAGGGCCGGGCCGGCAGCGTGGAGACAGAGCCGCTGACAGCTGACACTGGCTGGGCTCGGCCTCAATACTCGCCTCTGTTCAGTAATGAGAAAAGTAAGACGAGCGGCGAGATTTCATCAGTCCTGTCTGACACAATTAGCTGTCCCAGGTAAAAACTAGAAGGTAGATTTCTCAGTAGAGGTCAGAGAGAGAGAGATGAGCTTTAATGCAGTAGCCTCGTATGAGACTCCTGAGACAAATTAGCCATTTCAGGAACACATCTGGTAATTATCATGGTAAACCTCAGTAAACTCAACGTTCCAGAGCAGCTGACAGCAGAATAAGGACACCCTCACGCCGTAGTTTGTTTTGTTTGATTTGAATCATGCCAGAGGCCCGTCTCACAAGGCAGGATTATTAAGTTAGCAGGATAAATGTGGTGAGTGAAACCCAGACAAGCTATTTTTACTTCAGAAGACAAAAATATCATAAATTATCTTGATCTTTTAGTAACGCTAAACTTAGTAATCCTAAATTTGTGAGATAAGCTGCAGTTTACGAACCATCATGTGAACTGACAACTAACCCAATCACTTGATTATTTTTGGGTTATTTTGGTGAACTGCCATCCTGAGTACAACATCGGCTGACCTTTCAGGGGGAAATCTAAACGAATTAACAGATCACGCTGCACTTATCTGTACTCTTACTACATTTTCTTTCATGGTTGCATCCGAAATAAACCTAATGAATATGCGCATCAGCTGAGACTGTTGCTGGACCTGCAGCCTCAGCTGATGCTCAGAAGGAGTCTCCACGGTCGCATGGCGAGGGACACGGTAGCCATGATCAGAGGATTTCTCCAGCTTATAGCTGTAGAATTAAAACTGGTGCTTGAGACAATGCACATCCGGCCAGTGCACCGTACTCTGTGCACAGTCCTGTTCATAAATCTCTCTTCTGTTAAAAACATTTTGATGGATCCACTTGTTGCAACATCAACAACGCTCTCCTGTTCAGATGCCGGTAAGGCAGCAGGCATGGCGGGAAAGTGATAACGAATCCAACTGTCCAACTGTAATAAGATAATTTGGTCACTACCCATTTCACTGGCTTTAACAAAGTTTACTATTTGCACTGTAGTGTCCAAAATGTCCTGTGCAGTGTACCCAAATGGTGTCGGGAGCAACTGCTCACACATGCATTACCTCTCCACTATGTCTCCCTGTCATGGCCTTTGCACGTCTGTACAGATGCCAACTCATTTTGATCAGGAAGGAAGTTTTCCTTCTTTCCAGTAGTTTACAGAAGAGCACGTCCACTCTTTATGAATGTACCAGACAAACACCGGGAGCTGTGCCAGGCCGGCTACATCTGTTAGTAGTAGTAGTAGTAGTAACTGTTTCCTTCCTTGTCACTGATTGTTGGATGATGGTCTGTATAGTTTGGCCTTTTCCCCCAGCATTGTCACAGCCATATCCGTGGTAGCTGGGAGAATTAAATAGTGCAGGGCTTGCCAAGCACACCATATTGGACGCTTCTAGCCCCCTTCCTATTAATGATATCTGTTTCCCTTAGGCTGGTCAAGTCTTACCGGTGGTGTGTAGGATTTAGTGGCATCTTACGGCAAATCTTCAATAGATCCTTCTAAATGTTACACAATGGCCCTTTAATTCTCCCTCAAAAAACTGTGATTTATTTTTCAATGTCTGATCACTTCCCAACAGAAACTAAGTCTCACTGAGGAGTTGAACATCATTCCTCAACAGCATCCTGGCGTAATAATGTTCCTCAAGACGGTCAGACAGTGCATGCTGTTGGGGGCAGTCGGATGCCTTTCAGCCCCTTTGTGTCCCTTTGTTACTCCGGGCAACCCCTGGTTAAATTTGAGGGGTGTGACAGGAGAGATGTGGGGCAGTGAGTGCAGATCTGGAGACTCTCCACACTGGTGTCCATTGTGCAGCGATCCCAAACAACCCTGTTCTATTTCTAGCTGCCCTTCTCATTTTGTCTCTCGCTCTCACCTTCTTTCCCTCCTTTTAGAGTATATTTGTTATTTCTTGCTCTTTTCCTTTCTTCAATTAATGAGTGCATTGATTTTTATTTCTTGAGTTGACTCCCGAGTCCCCCCTCCGTCCCAGCCCCCTTTTTAAGGCTCTTCTTTCTTCCCTTGACAGCAGAGAGAAAGAAATCTGGGTCATGGCATCCAAAAACTCACGAGGTAGAAATGCTGAATGAGAATACTGACAGGGCAAAAAAAGAAAGAGGAAAAGAAAGATGGATGCAGTGGGCCAAACAGGACAGGCAAGCATGTGTCTTTCTCCGCAGGAGACACACGTCCACTCTCTACTTTGTTCCCACATTCTGTAAAAGTTTTTAAGTGCACAGAAGAAGCCAAATAAAAGACAGGAAATAAAAGAGAAAAGGAGAAAGAATGAGGCTGAAACTGAAGATGGAAAAAAACATAGTTGAAACGTGAACCAGAGGTACATCGAGTCTAATAAAACACTGTGGAGAGAGGCAGGAAACAGCACAAAGAAACACACAAAAACACCATTCCACTGACTTTCCTCACACAAAACAGCACAAACATTGTGTAATCTTAAAGGAAAACTACAGTTTATTGCAACTCTGGTCTAATTTTCATGTTCTGTCTTTCATTCCTCACATCAGTTATGAAAACGTTATACTCACCAAAGTAAATTGTGATACAGTAGTGGTTTTTCACTCCCGTCACAGGCCCTGACACACTAAACCAACGTCAAAGGTCCAGCAGCAACACAAGACGACTGTTGCGCCGCCTCACTTTGCCTGTGTCAGGGCCAAAAAGTGACACAAGAACACGCCACACCGACTACAGCAAACAGCCAACTAGCACGTACGTTCTGCGCCTGCGCGAGAGTCAATGGCTCTCCATACCAGCAGGTGGCAGAAGTCCACATTCGTCATTCAAAAAAGAACACCGGAAGACAAAAGCATGCATGGATGTAGGTTTGCCCATTCTTGGTCAGACTGTTTTGTAAAACAGCTGCTGCTAATCAAGCAATAGAAGTGTATTTTAGTGATCTGATGAGATAAAGTTAAAAAATGAGACGATCCTTTCATGCATGCTCTCTTGAAGAAGTCGCAGTCAAGGGCCAACGAGTGTTGAGTGAGAGTAAAGTGAGAACCAGCAGAATGCATGAAGCAGTGACTTAAACCCATGACAACATTAGAAGAGGGTGCCATGCCACTGTACCGAAAGCCCATTTATCTGAAGGTCCGTTTTTCTTTTTAGTGCAGGGCAGGTGGTGTACACAAGGAAACTTTGATGAGACGTGGTGAGAGTGAACCGAAACGGTAAAGTTGTGGAAAAAAACGGCTGAAAGATGCTAAAAAGCTGATATAGTCTTCAGATCCGTTGTTGATATGAAAATATTAAAGCTTTAAGGCGGCAGAACGTATGTTAAGATGCGTCTGACCCCAAACAGCTGAACGCGCACTGAATCAGCAAAAGTGAGTCATTGCATTTAATTAGTGATGCAATGGCATGAGAGCCTACACACACACACACACACACACACACACACACACATAATCCCTCCCTCATTAGGTGTATTGTGGGGATGCTGATGTAATGCAAGTTAATCTGTTGGCCTCTGGTTGGCTCGGTGGCCCAGCGGGAGCTCTTTGTGTGGGACATTACCCCGGCCCCGCCCCCTGGAGACAGGTTCATTAAGACTGACGCTGATACCCAAGTACCCAGGCCTTTTGTGTGTGTGTGTGTGTGTGTGTGTGTGTGTGTGTGTGTGAAACAATGTGTTTTAGTCAGTTATACCAGAGACAATGCGATGAAGAGGCCAGCCATAAAGGCACTGCTTTCTCAGCATGTGCCTGAGAGCACGTAGGCTAGAAATCTTGATCGGCATGAGAGTGTGTGTGTGTGTGTGTGTGTGTGTGTGTGTGTGTGTGTAGTTCATATAGTTGGCGTAAGGCATATCTGTGTGTGAACTTTGCACTCACAAACTATGCGAGTGTGTGAGTGTGTGATGCCTCGGTGTATTAGAACCGTATTTCTGCGGTGCGTTCGCTGTTGTTTGAAGTGTCAAACAAAACAAGCTGTTCCTCTGTGATGTTGAGGAAGACTGATTTCCAGCCCATAGAAGTGTATCTGTGTGTTCAATAGTCGGGCCATATGTTGAGAGAGGAATGTCTTTTTGTCTAAATACCTGACAAACCTGACCTGTAGAACCGATGTAACCTTTCACAGCAACGTTTAACGAAAGGTTCTGTGGGTTGAGAAGACGTTCAGCTGCGCAGTTTCAGTTTGTACTGACCGACTCAGCAGCTGGGGTGGAGCTGAAGAGGCTATGAGACCTTTGCAGTATAGCAGTATAATGCAGTCGGGGGCTGGTCAAGTGCAGGAAACACAGAAGAATCAGACATGAAAAAGGGGCATGTCATATAAAAATGTATTTACATTTGTGCACTTCTTTGAGAGAAGCTTGAAAACTTGCAGCAGTGCAAATGTCTACTCTACAATAGTTGGTATTTTCTGTATTATATACAGTATTTACATTTCAATTCATAAAGCGCTGTCATAAATATGGACAGCTGCACACATACATTTGTAATGATTAAAACGACAAGACATAGCAAGCCTGCTAATATCACTTACTAATCCAACAGCGAGGAGACCAGCTCGCCGTCTGTCAGCAGACTTCTACTTCACGAAGCTCTCGCCAACGAGTCCGAGATTTACTCTCGTCCGCCGGCCTCTTGTGCAGTCACTCTCTCTTTCTGTCTCCTTAGCTTCCGCCATCAACGTCCTGTGTTGTTCAAAGCTCTTGAGCTAGAATGCAAACACCAACGCTCCCCCGATGCTTTGAATTTGTTGATAGTACTACGGCAAATGTTAACACGTGAATATAATTCGTTACTTTTAGTAACACAATAACTATTACATCTGTGTTTAAAATCTTTAATCATTACATTAGACGTGTACATACGGAGGAAACTCACTTCGAGTTACGGCGGAGCGGTCGGAGGACGTCCAGAAGATATTTTCTCCATAAAATATGATCCAATTTCACCAAAATCAGTGTGCGACTTGGTGGCATAAAGCGTTTCACACTTGTCCCAACAGGAGCAAGACAAAGGCATCATTCTTCCTATTACAACTCATGAACTGGAATATGAAATCAACCTTTTCTGTATGAAATAGTTGAGAAGTTAACTACAATACTTGAGTAAATGTGTGTGTTCCAGCTGTGATAAACAAGATAACACTACCGCTAAATATCATCATATCACTAAAAGCTAATCACACACTAACCACCTAACAAATAGAACGAAAATCACCAAGTCCGTCTGCCTGGTCGCAGTCCGCCCTGCAGGCTGTATCCCTTCAGCCCACCAAATTAAAAATAGGAGAGGGATTATTTGTGGGCCGGTGTGGTTTTAGTGTGTGAGATGGAGTGTGTGTTTGCTCCCCTGTGTAGCCAGAGCTGCAGCAGCAGCGCACTTAGCATGGGCTTTAAATAGCTAACTCAAATAAAGTGAGAGGAGGCCGGGGATCAGAGGCTGAGAGGGACTCTGTGAGGGAGGCATTCCCGAACGGAAGCCGGCCTTTGGATTTCCAAACAGCATTCGGAGCGAGCAATGCCAGGAATGTGATGTCGTCCAGCAGCAGCGGCGGTGGCGGCGGCGGCGGCAGCAGCTGTGAAAACCACCGGGCCGCCAGGTGCTGGTGGGCCGCCTGACAGGAAGTGCAGCAGCAAGTGCAAGCAGAGGTCCAGCTGGGGGACAAAATGGCTGCAGGTGACTCAGCAGAGAAGAGCACAGGAGCTGGCCGGAGGTTGCGACCGTGCAGAAGCAGAACTCCTATCAACCCCGAAATCTCTGAACCGCTAAAAAAAGGGAAGACGACTCCCCCTCCGAAAGAGCCTCATTCTCATCGACTAACCGCTCTCCTGCACTTTGCCTCCTTTTTTACACACTGTGTTAAATTTCTATTCTTTCTCATCCTTTTTACCTTTTGACGGCCTTCTTTGTGTGCAGGCTGTGGGAAAGTTTCCCGTAATGGTGAGGTCATCCACCACCGAGAACCCCCCCCCCCCCACTCCACACACACACACACACTATCCCTGCACACCCCCCATCCTTCACGCTGTCCCTCTCTCTCCAGGACTGCAGGACTGTGATGTGTCCCCATGTCTCTGTCCAACTTCCAGTTCCTCAGCTCCCTCCACAGAGACCACTAACCTGAATAGAGCCTCATTCAAAACTGGTATCTGATGATCTGGCCTCCTCGAAAGTGTCAACCAACACACAGAAGCTGGAGACAGACAGATCAGCAGATCTATGAGTCACCTGGACCCTGACAGTGCCAAGTTTATTCAAGAGAGGGTGCTTCTCCCTGCCTGCATGTGAGGATCTGCTCAGCTCCATCTGCAACTGATTCTCGGAATAAAACTATAGTGATTATAAAAGTGAGAAGAGAGACAGAGAGAACAACATTTTCCATCCAGAAACTTTGTGTTTGTGAAATACCTTCAGGTTCTGTGCATTGTAGTGAGAACTCATCCAGACTTGGATTCAGCGTGCAGTGTGTGTGTGTGTGTGTGTGTGTGATGTGGTGGCTGATTACTGCCATCTATTGGCAAAACTGTGAACTACAACTGTAGAGTTTAAAGGTTCAGTTCACCCCATATTACCCCCATATAATCTATACATGCAGATAGTTTTGGTTCCAGGTTCATTTGTGGTGCTCAGAGTGAAATGAAGGATGACTTGATCTCATCAAATCCAGCAAAAAAAGACAAAAACCAACTATGAATGGATCCTGCTAACAAGTATTGTATTAACAACACACCAATGAGCCACACTGTTGTTCCTCCATCACCATGAACACACACACTGCAGTCCCACATACACACTACAGCACTGGTTCCCAACCTTCAAAACATGTTGTAAGGGGTGTAAGAAAACGTATAAATAAAATAAACTATACACAGTAGGCGTATATCTGAGCATTTCATTCATTTCTTTAAAGAGAATTAAATGAAATAGTATTTTCTTTAAGTTTAGATAGTTTAGATAGTATTTATGATTGTTGGAAAATAGAAAATATACAATACAGACAGAGAATTGTATAAAGAATTACTAAAAATATCAATAAAACAAACTTCCTGCAGTTATTCTGTTCACTGTTTGGGTTCATTGTACAGTTTATCAGTTGTTCTCTGCTGTTATTGTTATACATTGAATATAATATGAAATATCCACACAATAGAAAAGGGGTCCCTAAAGGAAACAGGTTGGGAACCACTAATGTACTTCTGGAACTGGAAGTGAGTAAGAAAATGTGTTTCTTTATGTGATTTGTGTGCACCAACACTTTAATAAGGTGTCCGGGTTAGAGATGGTAACTGATCGACGCTCATTTACACATCAACAAAACAAGATCTGATGACTCGAGGAAGCTGTGAATGGAACAAAAAAGACTAAACTGTTTCTCACAGTGACTGTATTTGATCTCTTATTAGAGGAAATCTGAATGACTTTATCGTAACACAACAACTGTACATACATCTGTATTATGGTGTTACTGTAAAAGGGAACATATTGACATCTATATTAGTGATACAAGTATACCTGGGCAGCTTGTGTAGTATCTTACTGCTACATAAAATTCCACATTTATTCTTCCTACTACAATATGTATACATTCTGAGGTTCACTGCCTTCCCACTGTACAGTATGTGTTAATATACACATACTGTACACACACCCCACCCTTCACGCTGTCCCTCTCTCTCCAGGACTGCAGGACTGTGATGTGTCCCCATGTCTCTGTCCAACTTCCAGTTCCTCAGCTCCCTCCACAGAGACCACTAACCTGAATAGAGCCTCATTCAAAACTGGTATCTGATGATCTGGCCTCCTCGAAAGTGTCAACCAACACACAGAAGCTGGAGACAGACAGATCAGCAGATCTATGAGTCACCTGGAAGCCCATCAGGCATTCAAACAACCTTTCTCCGCTGTGTGTACAACCCTCTAGTGCTCTCTTTCTCAAACACATAACCTTGGGCACACTTTGACATTGCCAAGTTCATTCAAGAGAGGGTGCTTCTCCCTGCCTGCATGTGAGGATCTGCTCAGCTCCATCTGCAACTGATTCTCGGATTAAAACTATAGTGATTATAAAAGTGAGAAGAGAGACAGAGAGAACAACATTTTCCATCCAGAAACTTTGTGTTTGTGAAATACCTTCAGGTTCTGTGCATTGTAGTGAGAACTCATCCAGACTTGGATTCAGCGTGCAGTGTGTGTGTGTGTGATGTGGTGGCTGATTACTGCCATCTATTGGCAAAACTGTGAACTACAACTGTAGAGTTTAAAGGTTCAGTTCACCCCATATTACCCCCATATAATCTATACATGCAGATAGCTTTGGTTCCAGGTTCATTTGTGGAGCTCAGAGTGAAATGAAGGATGACTTGATCTCATCAAATCCAGAAAAAAAAAATTAAAAAAAAAAACAAAAAAAAAAAAAAAAAAAAAAAAAAAAAAAAAAAAAAAAAAAAAAAATTATAAAAAAAAAAAAAAATTGTATTTTTCTTTAAGTTTAGATAGTTTAGATAGTATTTATGATTGTTGGAAAATAGAAAATATACAATACAGACAGAGAATTGTATAAAAAGTCACTAAAAATATCAATAAAACTCATCTCTGATCAATATTTACAGGAAATAATAATCTGCTCAAAATTCATCCAAATCCCTCATTATACACAAACCTCCTGCAGTTATTCTGTTCACTGTTTGGGTTCATTGTACAGTTTATCAGTTGTTCTCTGCTGTTATTGTTATACATTGAATATAATATGAAATATCCACACAATAGAAAAGGGGTCCCTAAAGGAAACAGGTTGGGAACCACTAATGTAACGAGTAATAATACTGTGTCACTGATAATACGGGGAGGGTTTGGTAGGTTTGTTATAAATAAAAATCACAGCAATAAAACCACAATTATCTGCATAGTCGGATACTTCTGGAACTGGAAGTGAGTAAGAAAATGTGTTTCTTTATGTGATTTGTGTGCACCAACACTTTAATAAGGTGTCCGGGTTAGAGATGGTAACTGATCGACGCTCATTTACACATCAGCAAAACAAGATCTGATGACTCGAGGAAGCTGTGAATGGAACAAAAAAGACTAAACTGTTTCTCACAGTGACTGTATTTGATCTCTTATTAGAGGAAATCTGAATGACTTTATCGTAACACAACAACTGTACATACATCTGTATTACGGTGTTACTGTAAAAGGGAACATATTGACATCTATATTAGTGATACAAGTATACCTGGGCAGCTTGTGTAGTATCTTACTGCTACATAAAATACCACATATATTCTTCCTACTACAATATGTATACATTCTGAGGTTCACTGCCTTCCTACTGTACAGTATGTGTTAATATACAAAAATATATGACAAGTATATTTAAGAAAAAAGAAAGACTTTTACACATCTGTAAAAAGGGATAAATACTATAAACACAACACAATAAATCCATCTTCAGTACAAGGCAACCACATTACTGGCTTTGTCACGTGACAGTTTCGTTGTTCTGTGGTTTGCACAAAAGTGATGTTGAAACCTGATTTATGCATTTTTACCTAAAACCAAAAAATATGTGTTCGTGTGCAGAATATGTGACATTCTCCAGGTTTAATCAGAAGTAAATGTGTTATATTCGTCAGCTGCGACCGTGAGAAACAAGCAGAGACAGTGTGATATGGTTCTTTTAGAGAGTCTGAAGGTACAGGTCAGATAAATGTGACAACAGTTTCATACTAGATCCTGTGGGTTATGATTTTATACACATTTCATACACATTTCCAAAGGACGCATCATAAAGTAGTCACAGCCTCCCGCTCAGGAGTTTTAAATCTATACATGACAGTCGTGGCTCCCTCTGGTGGCGGCATCCTGCAGTGCAAAAAGTCAGTACAAAATACACAAGTTTATTGTGCAGGATGGACCAACGGGAGCGGCTGCTGAAGTGTCTGGGTTCATCGATTTTTTGGCTCTTGGGATGAAACTGTTTCTTCTTACTTCTTATGTGACCCAATCATGACTTTTGAGACAAAGTTGACGATGGCGCTCGCCGGCTGCTCGGGGTCGTGTTCGGCGAACAGATGGCACATGTTTTCTGTCTCACTCTGAGATTTCCTGGCTACAAATCCAAAGATCCTGGAAGAAACAGACACACAGAGAGAGAGAAGGAGAGAGAGGATTATTTAAACAAGAGCAGGGAGACTTTAGAGCTTAAAGGGATAGTTCACCCCAAAATCATAAATACACATTTTTACCTTTTACCTGTTGTGCTGTTTATCCATCTAGATTGTTTTGTTGTGAGTTGCTGAGTTCTGGAGATATCTGCTTTCTCTCCAGTATAATGGAACCAGATGGCACTGGGCTCAAAGTGTACAATTACAAATACATTTGAAAAGCTCAACAGCAATACCTCTTTCTAGAAATCAAGACCCGGTTACTCAAGATAATACACAGACTTTGTTGTGAGCACTTTCATGTAGGAACTATTTTCTTACTACGTATCACTGCCCTGAAGGAAACGTGCATCTACTCACAGACCAGAGGCTCGTGCTCATGAACGTTCACCTAACATCACTGAGAAAGCTAACATTCAGCTACATTTTCGTGGGTTTAGTTCGGTAGAAAGAAAATAGTTCCTTCATGAAAGTGCTGACAAAGTGTGTGGATCTTGAGTAACCAGGTCTTGAGCTCTTGAATGAGAAACAATGTTGGCGCTTTTAGCACCACAAGACGAGTGCCGTCTGGTTCAATCATACTGGAGAGAAGGCAGATGTCTCCAAAGCTCAGCAACTCACACCAGAGCAGTCTAGATGGATAAACAGTGCAACAGGTAAGAGGAAAAATATGTAGTTTTGATTTTGAGGTGAACTGTCCCTTAAACTACATTTTACAAATTACAATAAAAAGCAGGTAGAAGTTCAGTGTTTTGCTTAAAGTAATCCAAAACCTGTCCTTTTGGTATCAGTTGTATCAATCAGTATGTTGCGAAGGCATCTTTTAGCAGAAGAGCAGCTAAATGTTCTAAAGGTTTTTGTTTTTGAGGCATCCTGGTGGCCACAAACGCCTCCGCCCCTTCGTCGTACTACCTCTTTCTTAATTCCCAGTGACCACTTTATTCCTAGTTTTTGATTCCCGCCTGTTTGCTGACTCTTTTTGCCTTGTTGGATTGATTGCCTCCCCCGTGACCGCTCACCTGTGTACTGAACCTCCTTCTGGCAGGTAAAGACTTGTGGTTTTGAACTAAGAACTGTATGTTTGAGTCATGCATTTGACATCCTGTTCTTTGTGGTCACCAGTCGGAACAGCTATGTTTAATAAAAGCAAAAAATGCCCAAAATAGAAAATTAGAGCTTTCGAGGAGAGCAGTAACTTGTCCTGTGCTGGCATTAAAACTTGGAACATGTATTGTAATTGATATTAATTCAAGGTAATCACGGCTGTACTTGATAAAGAAATAAATTACAATCTTTCTACAGCAACCTTTCAGCTGTGTGGGGTGTTTGATGTTTAAGGACAGATTTTGGATGGAGGCCACCTACAGAAGACACAGTTAGGCTCTTGAGATCCTGCTGAACATTATCAAACAGTGTTACTGATTTCCATGAAACTATGGTATATTTACATTTTTCTAATTATAAAATGCAACCCCCTGAGCAGACCTCAGGCCTTGAATGATCAGATTTATCAGTGAATGAAGATGAAATTCATGTAGACTTTTTACTGTTTAAGAGAAACTGTAAGAGCAGTGCATCAGAAGAGACGTACAGTAAATAAAAGGGACTTACTTTGCAGTAGAACCACTGTCTCTTGTCCATCTGTGTGGGACAGAACAACAAAATAAAGTCAGTTACTGACCATCAAATGTGCTGTATTCATTTATAAATCACATTTATGTAAAGTCTTTGTTCTGACTCTGCTTTTGTGGACTATGATAAAGACAAAACTCTAAATATGACGGCATATAAACTAAACAAAAAGTCTGAAGATTTCTGTTGAAATGAAAGTTCAGTATAATACGACTCCTTACTAGTATTTAGCACTTTTGTGGTATTTGAGGAGGCTCATATCCAATATCTGAATCTAAATTCTCATTTATTGTTACAAAGGGAACAACAACTTCACTGCACCACCATAGATGGACAGAAACTAATGCTGAATACTTGTTTTCCCATAAAATGCCAACTCAGTTCTGAGTTTTAGGACTCACTCCTGCAGTCTAGGGGTGAGATGTGATTTGTCTAGAGCTTTCCAAGAAAATATACTCAAATAACGACACCAGCGTCACGAGTCATGATACTCACTTCCTGCCCTGTGGGTCCAGAGAACAGAAGATGACGGTGTTGACGGCGTAATGCCTCCTGAAGAACAACCTGCAGGAACAAACAGGTGTGATCAGAATCCACATGTTCACATCTGTCTCTGTGTTTTGGACTGTGCACGTATGAACACTCACTTCCTCTGGTTGTCAGTGAGCGTGATCCCCTGCGCCGACACTTTGAAGTGGACGACAGTGGACGCCGGCGGCGGGTCCATGGCGAGCGTCAGCGTGGTCGCCTTCTGCACCGCCTGATGTCCCGTCAGAGACTCCAACGCCACAGAGCCCAGGTACCACACGTTACACGCTGCACAGTGACCACAAAACTAAAAGTTAAACTCATCATCTTCTGGTTTTATGTCAGGGAGTGTTTGCGTGTTTCGTAGCGGATATGAAAGGAAGTTTGAGCTCATGCAGGGTGTGTGTGTGTTTGTCCCGTACCTGCTCCCTGTTTGAGGAGCTCCGCAGCGGAGTTTGTCGATGTCTGTGCAGACGAGTCGCTCAGCTCCTCCACCGGGTCTGCAGGCAAAAACACACACAGAGACAAGAATTTACTGACCAAGAAACACACAAACTGCATCTAGGCACCGCTCTGATTCAGGCTGCGTTTCGTAACAGTAATGTTACGTAGCTGTCGATGTTCAATGAACCCAAACAGTGAACTCAGTAACTGCAAGAAGTTGTCCTGTTTAGGGAACTTTTTACACTTTTTATCTGTATTATGTATTTTTAACAATGATTTTATGTGTTTTATGATTTCAAAAGTCATACAGACTTAACAGGCTTCTTTTATTTTTATTTTTTTACAAATTCAGTGTTTTCTTGTCCTAGAGCTCGACCATTATTTTATTAGACAATTTACTTTACTTCACAAAAGTTACAAATGCTGAGATATGGATCTACTGTGTATATTTTATTCATATAATTAAGTTTTATAACACCATCAACAAGCTTTGGTAATCCCTAGTGGGGGCTGTTCAAGAACTAAAAAGTGTATAACATTTATTTAAATGAATTAATTAACATAAAACAGAGTAATAGAGTTCAGTGTGAAGTATTTAATTGTGTAATAGAAACCAAAATCTCACCATGGATTTAATGGCATTTTTTAGTTGGTCAAGACTACAAAAGGACTCCTTGATATCAGCTGTAATTCTGACACACACACACACGCACACACACACACACACACACACACACACACACACACACAGTTTACCTCGGTCAGGCAGGATGAGTTTACAGGGCAGAGCCAGAGGGGTGATTGAGTGCTGACACACCAGAGCTGTGAGACTTCCTGAGAGGAAAACAAAAAATACATCAGTGACTATTAGTGTTTGTGTGAAAGAGCGAAAGAGTGCTGCACCTCTTCGTACTGACCAGCAGAGGGTGGCAGAGGAAACACATTATAGTCCTGCACTAGAATAACCTCAGTGAGTCCATCCCGGTGGAGTATTAACAGATAGATTGGAGGAAGCTTTGATGGTATTTTCATTTTCTTTTCCTCAACGTTTATTGGTTACACTTTATTTTACAGATCAATAACATCCTGATAATTACAGACCAGTAAAATAAAGCTCCATTTATGTCACTGCAGTAATTACTACTCACTTTGCTGATAAACATTTTATAGAACATGTGATTACTGCAGCAGATTAAACTACTCAAAAGGTTTCATTTAACTCCTGGAGCAGCTTCAACATTAGAATTATCACTAACAACTTTACATCCATTGTGAAGAATTAGATTTAGATATTTACATAAATCAGCATTAAATGTGTGAGTAAAAGTCTGAGACGCTCGATTTAAAGCTTCAATATTCTCACCGAAGTACGGCTCGTTGGGGCAGCCTTTCAGTCGGACTCCTTTCTGCGTGCACTCTATCAGGAAGTGTCTCACCAGCTCATTGGACAGGTCTCCTACGGCGGACACACAGAAAAGTAAAGTACGTCTTTTGTATATTTCAGTATATTCGCACATGGTGTTACTCACTGGTATCTTATTTCACAGTCAATCCCATTGTATAACAAAGAAAACACCACTGAAAGATGACTTATAATGCAGAAGGAAGCACTTTCCAGCCTACCTTTCTTACTCTGCTGTAACACAGACGGAGGGGGCGTGGCCACCTTCATGGCCAATCCGTACGCCCCGCGAAAAGAGTGACTGTCTCTGACGATGAACGAGCCGGGCTCCTTGTCCTTCAGCACGGCGATGGCTTGTTCAACAGAGGGAGGAAACACACACAGTCGAGCTAAAGTTAGAATCATCGTGTTCAAACCGTACAAGGAGCAAAAAAAAAAACTTTGCACAAGGGCGTATTATCAGCCTGGAAGTGGCCGTGAGGTTCTCCTGTCCAAGACCAATATTTACCTTGGTCTCTGGAAATGTCGGGCTTGTACCAGAACTTGGAAGTGTCCTGAACAAACTTCACAGTGTCCTGCTTACTGCCACAGTCTGCAAGACACAGATTAAGGCTCCACGTTAGGTTTGAGACTGGCTCTGGACCAAATGTGACGAGGCAGCAGACTTAAAGGGTCAGTACACCCAAATGACAACCAGATATATTCTCACTTATATTTCTGTCCTCAACAGTGAATTAAATTAAGTTTTTGGTTCTAAAAGTGAAATAAATGTTTAAAGACTCAATTTATAGTTACAGTAACAATGTCTCTGTCACTCACCATAATCTACAATCATCATCAATACTGTGGCATATTGGGTTTTCCCCCAAAATATTAAAACTATTACGCAGTTATTCTAAAAATAACTCTTGTAGAATTATGACACTATTTTTATTACAGCTTTTCCTCAAAATCTCAGATTTGTTTTATTCCCAAATGTTTAATACCTTAATACTCTTAATGAAGAAATATTCTACTAACAGCATTTTTTTTTTTTGGGGGGGTTGCAGAGTGACTGTTTAATTTCAATGTCTTGATCAGCAGAAGTAAGATTGCATTTATCTCCATTGTTTTGAGGAAAGGTTTTACCATTTAGTCTAAACACCTGTACAGTCCCTCCAGGAGAGGTTCTGTAATCACAGCAGCCTTAAAATGACTGACTGATCACCTGATCAAATAAACTTCTGTTTTATATTGTAGCTGCTAGTCTGCAGGAAGCCAGCCGGGAATGCACGCAAGTGAGGTTTCTGTTCTTACCCTAAATCAACTCTATGAGGTATTAGAGATAATTCATTTATGGTAACTTTTTAAAAATGCTCAGTTGAAGATTGGTTGGAGCGATATAGCTCAAATGTCAACCAGAGATTTTGTTTTTTTATTTGACGTTGGCAAAAAAGTGTTTCTGGATTAGATTATTTTCACAATTTAGAATGAGACGTTCATTCTTCTATGGAGGCCACCATGTTGAGCCGCCATGTTTCTACAGTAGCCCAGAACAGACAGACTGAACACCGGCTCTAGACGGGGCCTTTAATCATTTCCGTAAGTTTCACAGCCACCGTAGTTTCTCCTACACGCTTTGTGGGGCGAGTTTTTCAGTCTGAAATCTCACCGGCTAGATGCCACTTAATCGTACACACTGGACCTTTTTAAATAAACCTTAAAAAAAAGAAGCAATTCTTGCAATTTATCATGAATTTTGAGGGACAGACTTAGGTTGAGTGATAAAATATATATCGACGACGACTGTGAGATGTGGTTGAAAGTGCTGGAAAAAGTTAAACTGATCAGTGCTCAGTGTTTTCTTGTGATTTTGATTAGCTGTATTAATGAGAGAGACGGAGACTGTCTACCTGCTCCGGGTGACTGGGTTCCACTGAGTCCTCTGAGGGGGTCGGGGGTCATCGGGGATGAGAATGGGATACTGAGACTGCTGCCACTGTGAGGGCTGGAAAACCCGCTTAGAGAGGGCGAACAGGAGCCGAGTTCTCCCCCCTCACCCAACCTCCTCTTCTCAGGCAGCAGTGGAGGGAGGCCCCGGTCTCCCCCGAGGTTCAGACTCCCAAGGCCCTCCATGGCCTCCAGCAGGCTGTGCTCCAGGCCCCCGTTCCCCAACAACAGCGAGGACAAGTCTGTGCTGTCTGTCTCCCTGCGGACCCCCAGACCTCCATCCAGGCCCCTCAGAACCCCCCTGGGAGAGCTGTGGGCATTGGGAGTGCTGAGGGAGAGAGGGGGTGAGGGCTGGGAGTGATACGGGGAGTTCAGGGAGTTTGGAGTCCGGTCGTGCCACACAGGAGGAGGAGTGGAGCTGCAGGGAGAAATGGGGAGGGTTAGAGGCGGAAAGAAAGTGTCCGAATCATCTAAGTGCTAGCCCTGTCTATGTAGATTTACAGGAAATGAGAAGGTTGACCGCGCCTCCAGAAGGGGCGGGGCCTAGGGAAGGTTTAATTGGTGTTTTCTTAAAAACACGATAAAATGAGAGCATGAAAACTCTACTATACTATATTTTGGGGGGCTTTAATTGATAGTGACAGCCGAAGTGTGGCGAGAGAAGTGATGACACGCAGCGAAGGGCTACGGGTCGCAGTCGGACCCATGGAAGGACTCACCCTCAGTACGCGGGTTGCCGGCTCTACCTGGTGAGCTACCAGGGCGCCCGGTTGCACTGTGAGACTGAGCTCAAGAGATTCCTGCTTTGTGCCATGAAGCGATAACCCTTTGTGCTGCACAGCATTTAAGCTGATTTCCAGCAGAAAGAGCAAACTGGGCACGTGCACCCGGGCCCTGAAGTCAAGGAGGCTCTCGGCCTTGCAGTTGGTTTGGGTATTTCGCAAAAGCCAAATAAATCACTTGCTGTCAAATGTGACTTCAACAAGTAGAAACACATTCCTCCTGCGTCTGCAAAGGTAAAGAGCTGTAATGGAGCAAGTCATTTATGATATGCATAGTTGGAGCTAAAACGTGGTTATTGTAATGTTAGGGTCATACAGTGTGTGCAGGTTACGGGTAGGTCGTCCTGTGCGATGGGGGAAGGGGCACGTAGCACAAAATGACTTACAACAGTCTCATTATGGCTTTTTATTGATTTATTGATTGGTATAATGATGCAGCATGCAGTACCATCGGCATGTTTACCTGTCTGTGTGCGGGAGGGGGCTGTCTGATGACACCGAGCACATGGAGCCAAAGATCCTCTGACAGGAAGCAGGAGTGACCGACACGTCTGACCTGAACAGCTCTCCCTCTGTGGAGCCGCCGGTGTGGTTCATGCTGTCCAGGAAACTCCGGGTATCTGGCGAAGACAACAAAAGAGGAATAATGTCCGTTTTAGTACGTTGCTCTCAAACAGGGTGTGACACCAACTGTAATAACCACCTGCTACTGTAACTGCTTTGTGTTTGCTGTCGTTGGGACCTTTTGTTTGAATTATACAGCCACCGACATGTGTCAGCAGAGCAGGAAGTCAACGCTCATTTTTGACAGAAATTTGGCAATTTGTTTATTCAGGCTGGATTTAGGATTCAGGATTGAGGCCTGGTGGTTAGTGGAAAATACCTTTACATCATATTCTCACAGCTCATGTCAACTTCTTTAACCTCTTGTCTACTTCAGTGTACAATGATTATGACTTTATATTTATAACACTAGGACTTTTTCAAACTATTTTCTCTACTTTTTTTACTTTTTTCTACATAAAAGTAAGAAATCTTTAAATTTTTCCCAAAATAATAATAGTTTCTTTAATCGAGACCTTGCACAACCTGCATTAACAGTACCTACATCCCTGCTTCTCAAACTATGGTACATATGGTAGGTGGCCAAATCCCTTTTTTTATTAAATAAATTAACTTTCTTTTATGTTCTAATGTTTTTATTATGAATAAACTTCCTGTGTGCAACGTCTGTAGCTTTTAACATCAGTCACAATGCTAGTACTCTATAGTTCCTGAGGTGGTTGCTGCTCTGCGTCATTATAACTAAGCCAATAAAGCAGATTTTAATGTAAATGTGAGCGAAGCCGAGACTGACAGCGTACAATAGACGCCAAGGTGTGTGTGTGTGTGTGTGTGTGTGTGTGTGTGTGTGTGTGTGTGTGTGTGTGTGTGATGTTGGGGGGGGGGCACTCCAAACATCCCAACATGACATTCTGACAGCACAGTGTGTCATTCAGTAAGCACGAGGGCAGGCCTCCTCAGGCCACAGACAGGCCTGTGAAGTACGATGAGTCACCATGTAAAGAGTCAATCAATATAAAGAGCTCCTTGTTCGGCCCGGCTGCCACCCTCCCTCCCTTATACCTCCCTCCCCTCCTCTCTTCCGCTCCTTCCCTCCATTCAAGCACTCTGAGATGGAGGAATTTGGGCTCGACCTCCAGCTTTGTTTGTGATCATACTGGACGCGTTGCATCATCTCGATTATATAATCACACATGTTCCCTTTAATGAATTTAGAAGAATGAAGTGGGGATGTATTTAATACTGTCTGTGACAGGAAGAGGTGGAAGATACATTTACTCACAGTTTTGAGTTACTTTTTTTTTTCAATGTATGCCACGTTATACTTATTAGAAATCTGTTGCACTGTAACTTGTTTTTTTACATATAAAAGCTTTGATCTTAGACAGTTTACAGTATAAAAGTAATTCAAACTAGCTCCATCTCGACTTACTACAACATTAAAATGCTGTTTAACAAATCTGTTTATTTTACATTTACATTACTTTCTGAGTTTTAACATTGTTGGAAACATTTGGGATAATGTAAGAACATTACTCTAGAGTTTAGAGACATTTTTAATTCAGAAATGTTACATATTATCGCTTTAATGCAGGACTTTTATTTAAATTAAGGATCTGAATACTTCTGCCAGGAGTTTAGGGTTTACCATTACTTTCCCACAGCTGAATGTTTCCCACACAGATTTTTACAGTGCCAACATTATGTATGGTGTATCAGATGTCCATAAGTGAGAATGTACTGGCAGCTGCTGTGAGCAGGAGTCATTAAACATACCGAGAGTTATGTTTGTTATGTTCAGTATCTATCTGCCTGTCAGCTCATCAATTTATCTACTATAGGAGTGAACAATAAGTAGGTTGTTTTAACAGCTAATTCAGAACATAACGAAGTATATTTATTCAGAATTTGGAGGTACTCAACTTGAGGATTTCAGTTTTATCATATTTTTTTGTACTTTTTATTCCACTTTATCCACTGCCTGTCATTCTTGCTTCAGTCCCACAATGCAAAGTGTCACATTATAAACCTTTCACGTGTCTGAACTCAGTCAGCAAACATCTTAATCCATGATTTTACATCAATGATGTTAAATCCAGCATGGATGACGCTGACACACCAAACATAGGTAGTCAACTTAACTTGAACTCTTTGGGGTTAAAGGTCAAGAGCACAGAGCAGCTGATACCCAAACCTCTCATCGGTGTCACACATACGCCTGAGCTTGCTCACGCACAGCTCCGAATTCAGAGATGATTAAAGTAGTTAAAGTCGCAGTAATAGTTAAAGTTGTCGCTGCGTGAGGAAAACAAACACGCTGAGGGGAACGCACTGAGGGCAGCAGGATTCCTCAAACATTCCCACAGTCCCTGTCAGTCTCTCTCTCTTGGGATGATTCCCAGAAAGCAGCGGAGCTTCGTCTCCTCCTGTTCCCACGGCTGATTCTCCTCACTGCGGTTTGTCACATCTGCTGCTCCAAAGCTCGTCCCAGCTCATCCAGTTAATTACAGAACAGACCAAACAGTGGCAGCAACCTGCTGACCCTACCCTGACCTCTGACCCCAGACCAGACTCTGCTCTGCAGGGCTCTACTGGTCGTTATTACACCTTTCACCTCCTGTATCCATGCTGCACAGTATCCATAGCTACTCACTTCAGTGAGACCTTTAAGTTATCAGAGAAACAAGCTGAGCTGACATTAGCTGCAGCTCGGCTCGCAGCCCCTCCAACAGCGTGGGAGAAGCAGTGGTTTTTAAGGTGGAACTGCTTTATTCAGCGGGTCTGTTTGTTTTGGATAGGAGGAGACCTCTGTGGATCATTGGGCTCCCGGTAGAAACCTCCTGAACCACGAACACTGAAGGAATCCTAACCGGGAGAAGCTGACTGCAATGACGGCAATGGTGGCGAAGAACTCCCATAATCCCACACTGCTTCACAACGTCATCAGACTTTGACTTTTGTTGTTGTTTTGATGTGAGAGGCCTCCCAGCAGGAAAAAGTAACATATTGTACGTCCAATGCCCAAAATATTATGAAGTAAAAGATGACATTTTCCTGTCCATACATACATATACAGACTTGTGACAAACTTTATTTTTTGAATACACTCAAATATTTTGAGTGTATTCCGCCTTTTAGTTTTTTCAACAGTGTGTTTTCTGTCCATTGTTTTCTCCTCACTTGTGCAGCTTCGAGCGAGCACAAAGCCTCCTCAGTTTGGGCCGAACCGTGCAAAAACTAATTCCAGATGGCACAGACCCACGTGGGCACGACTGCCAACCTCCACCAGCCAATAGTCCAATAACACACACATACACACACACACACACACACACACTTTCCTGATCACAGAGAGTGACGGTTATACGGCTCAGACTGAAAATGTGTGCATACCTTCATGCTTGGTACGCAGATAATCCCATTAATCAATAAAACCACAGCGAGGTTATCTGGAGCTAATATTTCTCTTCATGTTTTCCACGTCAGACCACCGTTGCATAAGCAGGGTGGTATGAAAACATAAGGCAGACATAACCAATGCAGAAAGATATACAGCTGTCACATGTTTAGTGCAGCTAAAGAGCTCCTGTGTTGTGTTGCGACAAAGAAACGCTTCTCCTCGTCTTCCTTTTTGTTTCTTCCACTCACGCGTTCAAACATTTACTCTCTGAGCAGCATCGCAGTGGACAGAAGGGGAGAGCCTACACACATGCATAAACACAATGATGCACACAGAGTTATGCAGGACAACAGTGGGTTTGCAGACTCCCTGCTGACCACAGGAATGTGAGTCAGTATGACACACACACACACACACACACACACACACACACACACACACACAGTGAGGATGACAGGTCTGAGGGTCTGTGGCATGTCACAGCTGTTCACAGCGATCACAGGCTGCAGCTTTCAGGGAGATGAAGGGAAAAGGGAGTGAAAGAGCAGGTCGAAGAAGAATGAGGCGGAAGACACTTGCTGTGATCCTGAGGCCCACTGAAAGTCCATATTACTGACTGACAATCATTAGATTTTTAAAATTGATTCAGGGTAAAATATAGCTACTACTGATGCTTTAATAATCTGTTCTGTTAAATGTATATAAAATGCTGAGGGAAGCTTAATCTAGAGTTGAAATTGCATGTGTAATTTGATGATTCATCAAGATTAAGTGCGCACACTGTACACATACAATATAGATGAACATATCTGAGATCAGGGGTACAAGTTTGGGTACCAAAACCTCCAGGACAACTTTAGTGCCAATATTTGAGGAAGAAGTACCAAAACTTCATGTTTGTAAAGTTGGTTCAGAGTAGAGTTAACGGAGCTTGGTGCTAGGCAGGTAGTGTACAGACGGCTTTATGAGAGTGCTGATACTGAACTAAATGTGAAATAAGACCAAAACGTGGAGCTAAAAGAGGCTTAAAAGCTCAGTTTGTGACAATTCCCCCCTCTCACATAACAGGTAGTTATCTGATTCTTTGATAATAAAAATATTAATTAGATCTTTAAGAATTATTGAGTGATTTGAGGCGGAGGACATGCGTCTCTCTCCTTGGTATCACTTGGCGCTGCATCAGAATGCGATCGGTCGTCTACCCCGGCCCTCCCTTCGTCAGTAAAAATCAATCAACCTCAGACCCCGCTGTTCTTTCCCTCCTCCTCCTATTCAGAAGCGCTCCGAGAGTCCGAGCTGAGCATTTTTCTGCAGAGGGGACAAACTGGTGGGCGGTCGTCTGTAAATCAGATTCCACTGCTCTTTCTGGGTGTTCGGACGGACGGCTTTATCGACTCAGTGAAGTGGCAGAGGAGAGGAAGCAGAGGAGGGAGTGAAGAATAGCAACACTACAAACAAGTGGAGGGAGAGAAAGAGGGTGAAGGGTAACTGCAAACAAGGCAGTGTTAAAAGGGAAAGGTTATGGGAGAGAATACTGTCAACACAGAGGACGTGTTTATTGGTGTCTGAAGCATTCTGATAGTGAGTTGAGGACTTTGTAAACCGCAGTCAGAGATACTGTTGACTTATGAAGATTTTGAGATACGTGCTGGCCATGTGATGGTACTTGGTTACATTTTCCTCAAGCTCAAAATGAATATCAATGTCATTTATGTATAAAAGAAGTCTGAACTGCAGAAATGTCCCAGATATTTGATCATGTTTTGAAGACGAAGTGAAATTCCTCAGACTTTACCCATCTGGGGAAGTGATCATGGGCCATAAGTAGTTCTCCTGGTGGGTTCATACATGTCGGTAGTTATAACATGCCACTGTGCATGCAGGAAGCAACTATGGAAAGTTATTTCCATAGGCTTCACTCTGCGGACAGTAATATGATACACAAAGTTTGTTTTTGTTTTCATGACTCTTTTTATGACCCTCATCATCAAAGTCTGAAACTGCCAAGATTTGGGTGAAAAGTGAAAGTTTTCAGGCATCCAGTTTACATTTCCATAACTTTCTTTTAAGAGGTAGTTGGGACCTGCGTCACATTAAATATACTCACTTAAATGCTGCTGTAATAATGTCTAAATGTAATCCCAATGTCTTTAAATCTAAACTAATTTTGCCCAGTGTATAGTCAATGTATATCTTTATTAGTGGACTAAGCTAAGACTATGTTGCTAATATTCTTCTCCATTAGAATACAGATTGTTATAGTTTAAAATAGGTGATAATAAGGCCGTTTTAGGACGCATGTGGAGATAAAAGATTTTTTTTGGACAACATGGTCCTAACAATATATGGAGAAGTCATAGGAAGTTGGGATCAGTACAAGTTTTGACCGTGCTATGTAAAATGACTGATTTCACAGCAGGTTTTCTAAAAAACTGGATGCATGTTGCAATGTTTTTAGGCATTTTCTTTGCAAATTTGTGGAAAAGTTGTGGTGAATTCACAAGGATTGGTTGAATTTGCGTTAATTGTTGCGATTCCAACTTCCAGGAGGGACTGAGTAACGTTTGAGATGTATGACTGAGTTTGGATCACCTGTTGTGACGCTTTAATATTTCTATTAACCCTTGTTCAAGTTTCCCTGCCTCAGAAATAACAAGAAGTAAGGAAGAAATTAAGTAAGATGAACAGGATGAATTAAAGAAAATAATTTAAATGGTAATTCAGTCTGGTTATCAGGGCACCACAGCACAGTCAACACAGTCCCGTGGGCACATTTAAAGTATAATAGGGCAGGTATCATTGTGCTGATTCTACTGTTTACCTCACCGGTTTGGAGGTAGAGTTGTAAAATTGTGCCCAGTTGTGTCTGGCATCTCATCATGAAGGCGTCCTCTGCCCATTTTTCTTCTTCAAACTACATTTTCCTCTTACAGAGAACACGTCCCATTGTCCAGATCCAACACATGTTGTTTTATACTCGATACCAGACACCATTACATCATCACATGTAGCACCATCGATGTTCTGGTACGTCTCACACTGGCTGGGCTTGTGACACTGCAGACCGCTCGTTGATTAATGCTCTGAGGAACACAATCCTTGTTTCCTTCGTTCCATTTTGGTCCCTGCACCCTGAACTGGCCTTCTGTCCACTGTGTTGTCAACATTTTCCGTCCTTGTGGCTTCCATTTTCTGCCTCTTTGCCCTTCATTTCCTGCAGTCCTGTGAAAGCCAGAATGTTTCTCACACAGCAGCCGTCTGTACAGTGTCTCCCAACAACGCTCGTCAATAACTTTGTCCTTCAAACTCACATGTGGAAGCTAATGTCTTCAACCTGCTTTCCACCCTGGCCAAATATTACTGTTGTGTTCAGGGGGCCGCATGTGTTTCATTATCATCATTATTGTCTCAGGTTTGTGTTCTGAGGTCATTTCTTGTTCTTTTCCATTTCTCCATACTCAGACTGTTTCTGTTCACCTGTTTCAGTTTGGAGTACTAAGGGCAAGAATCTGTCGTATTCACTCTTGATAACATCCAAGAAGCTCCTTATCTCAGCTGCATTTGTTCAGACCTGCAATAGTACATGCATCAAAACACAGCCTCCTCGTTCATTGCAGTAAGACCGCTGGCTCGCTGGACTCTCGCCACAGTGCTATCCTGCTTCCAGACGCCTGAATTGACGCCCTCGTTCCGTATGTGAAAGTTTCAGTAAATATGACAGTTATGTTTAAAAACTTTACCTACTGCAGCTTTAATTGGAATGAATCACCAGAAAATGAATTGAACACAGTGTCGGTTTTACCTTTTGTTTACCTATCAAATGTATTTTTCCAAGAACTTCTCTGGAAGACACTGGGAAAATACCCGAATGTTACCCAACCTGCTGCGGTCCGAGGTGTTGCAGCATATTCTGACACATGAGAAGCTGGAACTTGAGGATGTGTGACATTTAAGTTTGATAAATGACTTGAATGATTAATGGATTATCATAATAGCTGCTGATCATGTGGCGTTCTGTTGTTTCTGCTCCAGTTGTGTTTGCTCTCTGCAAAACCACGTGTGTCCTGTTGGGCACATTTAACACACAAGTGTAAAGGTTGAGGAATTTCAAGCAGCATCGAGCACAAATTCACTTCAATACGTGAGGAAAATCTGACTTCCAAAGTTCTTTTTGTATGAAACCACCGCACAAGTTTGAAACTAGTCAACTTGTGGCTCAGCAAGATGTTGTTTTATCGCGACATCCCTGGAAGCACCCCAACAAAAAACCCAAATCTTCAAAGACTTTTCGGTTGAGCTCGGATCAGTAGTGCAGGGAAAAAAAGGGGGAAACGGCCTCCCTCGGTTAACCACAAATACATCAGACTTCCAAGACTGCACGATGGAGGCCATTTAACAGGATGAGATCATGAACGCAGCAGTGGAACAAACCATCTCATCATCCCACCAAGAGCGCGATGTCAGAGGGGCTGCAGATGCTGCTGTTCACAATACAAGGAAGTCTTTTCATGCACAAAGAGACGCAGAGATGATGTTAGGACGGGACGGGACGGGACGGGGGTTGGAAAAGGTATCAGAAATTCCAGAAGCTGTTTGCAAATACCAGCAGCCTGGAGGAGAGAGGGGAAGTGTTTCTGTGCATGTGTGCCCTCCTTAAAATTTCCCAGGAGGGACAGAGGCAGAGATAACGGAGTATAAATAAGAGACAGAATGAGCAGAAAACAGAGGAAACACTTGGCGAGAGGAGGAGAAAAACTGGAGAATGAAAGGAGAAAAGAAAAAAGATGCTAAAGTGCTTGGAAAGATGGAGATGGAAATGGAGGTTTTTACACACACACACACACACATCATTCTCTCTTTCAAGCTTTCTGACACGTGTGTGCATGCTCGTACATACCGAGAGACGCAGTCATGGTGTGACACTCTCTGAAGTATCCCGTTATTTGTCGGTTTCCTGTTTATGCCACACTTTAGGATCACTCCTTCACCTTCCTGCTCCAAAGTCTCTATCTCTCTCTCTCGCTCTGTTGGTATGTTCTCTCCTTCCTCCCCAGCCTGAATGAAACTCTCCCAATTACCAGAACCTCCTCCTCTTCTCTCTTTCACTCCACTCTCTCTCGCTAAAAAGCAATCTGAGCCCGACTCGCCGGAGCTTTCTTTCTTTCTTTTTTCTTTTTTCTTCAGGGGCTGGATCGTTGCGCCGCCATGCCCAATTCCTTTCGTCCCCGAGATGGAAAACTAAGCTCCCCGTTTGTTCCTGGCTTGTTGTGACACCCGCTCGACTTCTGGGTTTGTATGGAGGGAGGGATAAGAGGTAGAGAATTTCTCCCCCCACCCCTCCACTCCCCTCCATGCATGTCTACATACCCTCCCTCCTCTTCCTCTCACTGACCACTGAGCATTGTTCACTGCTGGGCCACTGCGAGCACTTTCACCCAATCAGAATGGATTCCACTGGGGTCAGAGGTCGTATGTGGCCTTTCATGGAGCAGAGAGAGGGGGTGGGTGGTGGTGAAGTGGTGGTGGTGGTGGTGGTGGTGGGGGGGTTGATCTGGGGGTTTCTATGGCCTCTCTGTCAGGGCATGTGTGTCCACTCCCACCATCTGCTCGCCACAAACACAAGAGACAAAGGCATGCAGACACACACTGACCGTGTCTCCTGCCATGTGTCTAATCTTAGCACGTCATAAATAACACCATAAAGCTCCTGATTGAATTATGTTGAGTTTACTTTTGTTCCAGTGGAGGCATGTGCTGCGTACCTTATTTTAACCTCTGTGTCACAGGAAATGAGCTGGAATGGACATCAGCTCAGTCCATCTGTGTCGCTCATTTATCAGTTTAAAGTTTAAATGTCTAACTTTTACTCATTAAAGTTTGTAAACTCTATCTTCTTCGTGTGGCTGAGTCATTTTATTCAGGTAACGCTGTGTTTCACCGTTCGGCGGATACAGGGGGAAAGAGCTATCCTGGCCAATGTTATATCTTGATTGTTTGACGAGTAAAACTGAAGCACAGGTGCATTTTGTTACCTTTTTAAAGAGAGCCATATTCATTATTATTGATTTTCATGCCTTTATTTACTGATTGATTGATTAATGTTATGTATTTATAAGATTGTAATCTATAAATAGATTCACTTATAACTTATAATGAAAGTATTTGTCTTATTGATGAAAAATCAGTGTTTGTTTATTGATCATTATTGACATTACGGGTTTTCTAGAATAAATAATGTCAAATAACATTTAACTGGATCAGAAAACATTAATAACTAAGAATGAATTGATGCAGCGATCACTCATAGTTTTGACAACAGAACTGTTTGTAATTAGACTCTGAATCATCTCTCTGCTCAAAACCTGAAGATCAACAACGGCACTCGAAACTCGTTCATCTTTAACCACAAATTCAATCATCTGAAGGAGAAGGAGAGGTCCCCTCCATTACTTTCTCCTGACCTTTGACCCCTGAGGTTCAGACAGTCAAGTGTCTGAACGGACCATCTGCCTTTGCTAAACCTCAGCTCATAACAACATCTGCATTCCTTCGGCTGAAACCTGCTTCCGCTGGCGGAGAGCTTCTGTATATATATCGCAGTTTATTTTGATTTGGCCACAAGTACACAAAGGAAAAGTTATTGCATAACGTTTCAGAGCTGCGTGTTGCCGTCACGAGGAAATGAAAGTGCACAGAGACAGTCAGAGTTCATCTTTGGGTTGATCCTTGGCAAAGCGCTGTGATGTTTGCCAAGGCTAAAGTATGGGGAAGACGTAAGGAATGTCATCAATCTGTTGCCATGAGCTGAAATCTTTATATAACATTATGTATGTATAACATTACATTGTATTTATTTAGCTGTATAATTTAGTTGATTTGCACATTCTGGTTTTCCTGATCAAGACCACAGAGACTTCAAGCTAACAACAGGGTGGTTTCTCAAATGTCACCCAACAGCCCCAAAACATTCAGTGCATGTGACAGATCATTGTTATTTAAAGGGGTAGTTTGGATTTTTTTTAAAGTGGGGGGGCTGTGTGGGTCAGTGGTGATTTTCCAGGTGGCGCAGTTGGACTTATGTGTAGGAATACAGGAGTTTATGGTTAATGCCAAATAAAAAGAATTAATATTCTTAAGACAGTGTACTCTTAAACCGATATTAACTAGTTTTTAGATGGGCTGAAATACATTGTTCTGCTTTTTTTTTTTGCTGTCCCCAAGTGGACATTAGTGTTTTTACTATGTACAACAACACTGAATAAGTGAGTTATATAAAGATTCACACCCTGTATAGTTGTCATGAACGGGGAAATTAGCTAAAAAGAGACTGTGAACACGTTTATTTCTGCTGTAAAGTCGGACATTTTAATACGGGCCTTGTGGAGATGTTACTTGTTGGCTTCAATTGTTAGCTATGCTATCTATGTACTCGCTCTGCACTTCGCACACAGACACATCAATCTTCTAATATTACTTTTTAAGCACGAAAGCAAACCAAAATGTCAAGCTGGTCCGTTAAAGTTCATGTTTTTATAATTTTGAAGTCAATAAATTAGCCTAGAAATCTAATTAAAACTACATTTGTTTGAAAAGTGAAATATAATCTAGATTTATGAGATTTAAACTTAAATGTTTTGGATGTTTTTTAACCTCAAATCACCAAATCCAACTCTGGACCAGCACACACAACAGACCAGAGTTCCCAGTGTGACTGGCCTGCAGATAACACAGTGGCTCAGCTGCAGGGTTCACATGGCTGACTGAGTGAACCGCTGTTGTTTTGGAGCTGTCTGCTGCTGCCCGCTGTAATAACTCCCCACATTACAGTAGCCTCGGGTCAAACTGTGATTACAGTAATGACTCCAAACATTAAATCAAAATAATTTAAATTGGGGAATCTGACTGTTCTTTCCCGACGTGGCCAATTGTTTCCCAGACTATCGTCTGCCTTTAACGTGGGAAACAGGAAACCCTCGTCTGTCCCCCAAAATGGGAGCGAGCAACAGATATTCTGTGTCCTTTGTTAATTCTTTAGTCCATCCAGCGGAGAGAGAGAGAGAGAGAGAGAGAGAGAGAATCAGGTGTTTTTCTAAAAACAAATCATAATTACTCTTTCGTCGGCTCCTTTCCCATCCTGCCACCGCCGCTCTGTTCTGACAAACATGTTTACAATAAACAGGCAGACCTTTAAAAGAATGAACTGATCCGTCCGCAGCACAGCAAAATGCCAATCGTAAATATTACGTTGGTTTTGTTAACAATATGAGGATAGCAATAAGCCGAGGTCACGTTATCGTCTGATTCATCTGCAGTAGAAGAGAAACTGTATGAAGGGTGCGACTCATAACTGTGAACTGATAATAAACAGACATTGTTGCCATTCAATTATAATTTAATTTGATTAAAAACAGAAACAATAGAGCCAAACACATACTTGAGGTATATGCAGTAAAATCACTTAATTTGTACTTAATTTGCAACTTGCTGTGTAACAATACGTTGTTCTTGTTGTTTAACTTATTCATACTTACTTACATAGTTGTATCAGCAATGTTTTTCCTATTTTGAGTGGACTGGGATATCATCTGTCTTGTGCACACAATCAGTCTCTCCTGCATTTGAATTATAGAAGTTTACACGTTTGCCATGACAACACCAATCCAGCGTGTAATAAGACATCATCACGTAGAAGTCCGAGACAGACGGAGGCCAGTTTGACGGCAGTGGTACCGAGGTGATTTACAGAGTTTCCAGATGGAGAGAGAAGCTAACTGTTGCCACGGTAATGTTAGATACCGTCCCTCCTTTGCTGCCTGTTTCTACAGGCAATCCGTAAATATGTGGAAGCAAATAGCACTCTGATTTCCGTTTGCTGTGGACTCTAAAGCATTTATTGGTTGACGAGATATTTCGGTCCTTTCTGTTTTGTTGTGAAAACTCAAGAATTCAAACTGAACTCAGCAGCTGTTCATCCTAAAGCAACGAGAAACGCTCAGCTTCCAAGCATCCCTGGGAGTATTCAATGAGTTTATCAGTGCCGGCATACTTTCGTTTTTTATCAGTAAACTACCTCTCGTAAATATGATTCACACGGTCACATCATCTCTGTTCCCTCTGAGGAAAAAGCACAACCGGTCACTACAACAGGAACTCTACAGCCACTAACATCAGATATGAGTCGCAGCCACTTTTTGGACACTACAGTAAATTCCTTCTGCAGCTGTGTGGTACATATCTTCTCAGGCAGGATGTCCCAGCAACAAAAGACCCTCCCCTCTCCTCCCATCCCCTCCCAGAACAGGACGTGAGTGGACATCCTGCCAGCAGCGGTCTCTTCCTCTGTTACCGTTGGCTATTATTAGCGGACAGCCAGTATCAGCTGTCCTGCATGGGCCTGAAAAGAGAGGATATCCCAGTCCACTTTATCAGCTCCCACAACCGCTTTTTACCTCAAACCTAAAAATAATAAACACAAAAGTCCAGAAACGAGCCATCTGTCTGCTTCTAGCCAGACGAGACTTACCAAAAACAGAGCCATGCCCACGTATCCAGCCAATAGCAACAGAGCACAGGCCAGGTGTGTGTATGTGTGTGTGTTTTTGGTATATTATGCCAGGAGGACATTCCAGCTGGCTCATCAACCCTGTCCGGCAGCAATCAGACACACACACACACACATATATATATATATATATATATATAGGCATATGGTCACACACACACACTTGGGGAAAGTTTACCTTGTGTCCAGTTGTGTTGCTCCCACTGCCCGCCTGTCCTGAGCTGGGATAACTCTGAGAAATGTTTCACTGGGAAGAGAAAACAGACACTGATAAGCTTCCGAAATGCAGACCCATCCACTGACGTCCATTTTGAGATTATCTCTTACCGTAGGGCGTTGGGGGAGACACGGGGAAGGCCGGAGTGGGCGGGACGACGTTGGAGTTATCTGTGTGTCCTTGAAAGTCCACACTGTTGGTTTTGTAGAGATGGCCGTGCTTTAAAAACGAACAGAATAAAATAAGTAAGAAGAAGTCAGTGACATTTCTAAGTCTTATGGGGAAACGAGCCCACACACACACACACACACACACACACACACACGCACACCAGCAGACATCAGTCTTGTGATCTGTGTGTGGCTACAGCCTGTGTTTTGGTGTAAACAGTCGGGGCCATTCATGCCACCCAGCCATAAGAATGAGTGCAAGAAACCTCAACCTCTTTAAAAACAGAAAAGAGAGACAAAGGGAGGGAGGGAAGGAGGGAGAGAGGGAGGAAAGATACAGAGTTACATAACAACAATCTCAACAGGGATCCTTTTAACTTTGTGTTATCTTTTTTCTTTACAGGGTTCCCGCTCTTTTTAACAAATCATTTCCCAGGAACTTTCCAGGACATTTTGCAGGAGTTACAGCACTCATATCATTTCCCAGTAGGCCTAGCATTGACACAATTAACCCCAGTGTTATCCCTCCTTCATGAATCGTCTCAGGTTCGTTAGAGATCGGTGGTTCAGCGTTTTCGGGACAATCCACTTTTTCCGCTGTGGACTCAGTCAAATCTGAAACCACGCACCCAGGTTCTGAATGAGGGGCTCAAATACAATTTAAAAATTTCCAGGATAACGTCGATTATTTTCAGCATATGGGATCATTTTAATCAATTTCCAGGTGTTTCCATGACTGGAAAACTAGTCCCTAAAATGTCCAGGTTTTCCAGGGTTAGGGCATTAAAACCCTGCTTTAATGTCATTCAGTAACACATAAAGTCTTGGATTTGGGAGGTGTGTCACTGAACACAAAATAAAGTGGTAAAATCTGATCAGGGCTTTTGTCAAGACCCTTTAAATCCAGTCTGACATAAGCGAACCCGCTCAGTTTCGACCTAGAGTCTATTGAGCGCTGAGTCCGATTCAAGACTGACGTTAAACAAGCTCGAGACCAAACAAATAAATGAAATACAGTCATACAATAGCGGCCAACAAATTAAAATGCTATTAAAAAAAGTTGCTTTAGTTGCTAAAATTGTTAGAAATGAAATATTCCTGAGCAAAATATCAAAAGTTACTCACAGACTCGTTCATTTCAATGCAGCTAACGTTAGTGCACTTGTGGCAGAAGAGGCGAAAGGGCTGTCGGTCCTTATACAACTTTATTCATTGATTTTGGTGAAACTGGATGGTGAAAATGTTTTCTGGTTTTCCCTCTGATGTCCTCCAGCTGCTCTGCCTCAAACTCTCTGTGATTTCCTGCTAACTGCTACTTATTGTAAATTTAAGATTCAAGAGGTTTACTGTCATATGCACGGTAAGAAACACAGTGGCTTGTATCATACAATCTGAAAATCTGACTTTGCCCGACTCCCTTTACACAACAGTACAATAATAAGACAAACACAAATAGAAAAATAGAATAAAATTAAAATATAACTCAAAGGGCTGAACAGTGTACAGTAAACCTGAGTTTAATAAGGTGCTCTGTGCCTCACAGTGAAGGTCCCAAGTGACATTTACATCACAGTGGGAGTGATAGAGTGTGGGGGAGGGTGGTGTGGGCTGTATTCTTTAAGAAGCTGCCGCTAGCAGAGTTAGCTCTACAGCTAGTGGTGCTATTAGCTGAGCCCAGTTCCCCGCGACGAGCGTGAACCAAGACAGTAAAATTATGGACCAGACAGCTAAAGAATTAACCGAAACTCATACGAAGCTCCATAAAACTGAAGGGAGCTGCTGATAATCCTCTGTGGTTCATCACTACGAGCTCCTGTCACGTAAAAAGTGATTATAATTTAAATTAAACAGCTTTTATGGATGAAGGTCGACTGAACGGGGAGAAACTGTGTTTACCTGAGTTTGTGAGAAGGAGGGACTATAGAGCGGGGAGCCCCTGAAGCTCTGAGCACTGCCCCCTCTCCATCCTGGACTATGGAGACCAGCGTAGTCCACCACATCGCTGACCTGCTTCTGCTGTCTCCAACCTGATCAGGACCAGACAGATAAACAGAGAAGGGTGAGGGAGGGAGGCAAAAAAGGGAGAGGCAGACAGACAGTCAGACAGATTATGATCTGAAATATAATCAACCAAAGAATCAAACTCACGTGTACCTCTGTGAAATGAAACATCCACAAACAGTTATGTCTACTCCTGTTATTATTATTGAGGCTTACGACCAGAGGCCATCTCGCCAATAAAAGGTGATGACAGTGGTGCATGTTTTGCGTGTTTGTGTCTGACAAAAGCGTCTATCAGCGTGTTCATCAGCAGCGCGGAGCTCCTGTCATCAGGGCTGAGACTGTGTGACTAAGCAAGACTTCACTGGGACCAGATGGTGGAAACATCTGCTGGAACAATCTGTTGTTTTCAGATGCGAGCGGATCATCAGCAAAGAAAGAGAGACTTAATTTGACAACCGCACATTTCAGTTTGATCCAGTTGGTTTAAAAAAAGATCAAATTGATAAGCAAGGTAATTGGAGTTCTATACTATTTAGCTTTAATGGATCAGTATCTTTATGTCGGGCGATAAATTACAAGAAATTACCACTTTTGTCTACTAGAGAGCGCCAACAAGTTCAAAATGTGGCACTCATTACAGCTTGTTCACAATTGATTAATAACATTTAAGGAATCCTTGTCAGAAATGTTTGGTTATGTTCCTGTTCATGTTAAAAACTGAATATTGGCTGGTGTGTCGTTTAAATCGGGGGTGCCCAAACATTTTACCTTGGATGGACAAAACTGAAATGTAATGGTGGGCCAAAAGCAAACACCTCTTGCATTGTATTGTATTGTATTAATAAGATGTAAAATGGTCCAAAGAGCCCAAGTCCCCTTTTAATTGACTGTCTTCCTGCGTAAAGTATCACTTAACCTGCTGTGCTCAGATTCAAAAAAGTAATTAATAGTTATAAATAATAATATAAAAAATATCTATATGTGTATCTGCTTTAAAAATCTAGTTTTGGTCAGATTCTGCAAAGTAGTAACATAAACCTTCAGTTTGTCGAAGCACTGAAATAATATAGCTACTGTAGTTATACACGGGGTACAGAATATATATTATATTATATTATATTATATTTATATAATATAAAATGTGTCATTGTACTCGATGCCCCCACAATGTACATTCCCCTCATGAGCAAAGCATGTAAAAACATAAATTTGTGCACATGTTGGGGTAAATCCCCTATTCTATCATTTTTCACTGCCTCTGCCAAATAATGTTCCCTACCGGTTCAAGCAAGCACAGCTCTGGATCTCTGCCTTGGCTGTCAGCAAAGGTGCAGACTTTAAATTATGTTTTTCTGAGAGTTTTAATATGTTTGAGTACTTAAAGGGGGCATGTTCAAACTGAAAACTGTTATATCGTTACAACAGCCAAAGGTTGTTTTGATATTTATACACAGGAAACTAAAATTAGTAGTAATATGGTAGAATTTACTTTATTCTACATAAAATTCATCTTCTATGAAGTGAAAGTGTCTGTCGCACGTACAGTTAACATCGCCGTGAATGTATTTATCGGCCTCAACAACAAATTTGATCATTAATAGGCTGTATGCATGTAGATACGACCGTCTACATCATTTCCACTGGATCTGTCGGAGAATTCGGTTCACAGCTACGGACAAATTAAGACTTGAAAGCAAAAAGAAGTCTGCTTCGCATGCGGTAATACTTAGGTACCAAAATATAATAAAACAATTCCAGGTCAATGTAGGTTATTTCCATGATAATTGGTAATTTTAATACATTTACAGGCGTTTCCATGGTCCAGGTTTTCCAGGGTGCGTGGGAATCTTGTCTTTACGTCATATTTCCTTTGTATTGTCACACAATGTACTGTGTTTGTGTTTTGCAATTTTATTTTCAAATTCATTCAAACAAATATCGTGTCATTCATTCAAACATGAAAATATACGGTGAAACCGAGTATATGGGACCACACTCAGTTGTCCATATCACCTATAAACAGCAGTGTGGGACATTGTGAGCTCAGCTTTCACTGTGAGCATCCATCATCTCCAAAAAGCACATGAAAAGGCCGAGCTAGTCCAACTGAAACTAATCCAGTTACCCTGCCACACCAGAGGGCCCGCTGAGGGTGCTTCCACAGACAGTGCCGAGGATCACTTTGATACCCACTGTATTTTTGAAGGAGGGTGGTAGCGGGGGGGGTTGCTATTCTCTTTTTGAGGACTTGCTACTCAAAGATCCTTAGAGGGAGGAGGAGGGCATGATGCAAACACACTGGGGAAGCAAAGTGTTTGTGTCAAACTTCAAAAGCATTCCTGATCGCTTACAAATTCCTGCCTCAAAACATCACCTCGGAAAACACACGTTACAAACAGACACTTCTGGCACACACACACACACACACACACACACACACACTAACTACGCGGTGAAATATTACTGTTACCGCTTCAATTATGCCCTTGGGGGAAATATCAGCCTTCTGCCAAACTCGCTGACCTGCATACATACATACAAACACACATGCTCCATTTCCTGTGCTCAGATCAGGAGAAGAACCACAAGACCTCTCGCTGACCTGATGAAAACACAGGGTCAGAGGTTAAATGTCAGCAGTAATGTAACCCTGTGTGGCACACACCCATAACCAGAGCAGAGACCTTGACAGACATGATTCAGGAGCTGTCATGGCCGTTCTGCTGGGAGCTCCCACGTGAACCGCCGGGCCACACCGAGGTTAGCTTTGATGGAAGCAGCTGCTCTGTATGCAAAGAGCTCGGAAGTGATGACGCCACTCGTACACCTACAACCCGTGCGGTCCTCAAACGTAAAATGAAATCGGGGTGGAGGTCGCAGCAGAAATGCGCCTCTTCCTCCAGGCTGCGTCCCAGTGGAGGTAATTAATCTTTCAATCGGTGAAGAGGAGGCAACACTGAGACACATGGGTCAGGAAAGGAGGCCCCATCGATGTGATGTGTTCAGGTTCAAGCTTTAAAGTTTAGCTGCAACGATTAGTTGATGGGAAGAAAGTTAATCGCCAATTAGTCTGATACTCCAATAATAGTTGAAGTTATTTTTCAAGCAAAAACATAAAAACATGTTCTGGTTCCAGCTTACTTCAATGTAACAATTATCTGCTTTTCTTTGTCAAATATGATTGGAAATGAAGATTCTTCGTGTTTTGAACTGTTGGTTGGACAAAAGAAGATTTTTAATTGAAAAGACGTCACTTTAAGAGCTCAGCAGCTGCCCCGCCTGTAACGGTACATCTCTGTGTGATAGGCCCCTTACACAGACCCCACAATTCTCCCCATTAGCAAGCACTTGGCGGCAGTGGCAGGGAAAAACTTCCATTTAAGAGAGGGAACACGGCTCTAGACGGACGGCTGTCGGCCTGACCCGGTTGGGGAGCTCATTGTTGGAGTCAAAAGAGCAAATTTTAAAATCTATGTTTGCATGATGCCAATTTGCAGTGATATAGAGGCCATTGTGGAGAGTGGAAGCAGACATTTCCCAATTTCACCAAAACTGCTCCCAGAGCACAAAGGTAAGACCCACAAAACTTAATCAGCTGCAATCTCTGCCTGGCCATCAAACCCTTTGTGCCCAGGTTTATAGACTTGGTTACGCAATAAAGATGTGAAATATGGGAGATTAGATATCTGACTATAAGAAGTTTCCTCCACACAGCCGTTCCAAAGATCAAACCGTTTTTTACCTTTATCAAAATACATATAATAATAAGAGAGAGACAAAAGCTGTTTGTTCCACTTGTAAAGCTGCTAGGCTGTAAACTGTGGGCTGAACTAGTGATAGTCTTCAACTTTTATCACAAGTGAACTTTGACATCAGCGTAGTTTTCGGTTTATTGTAGCCTCCAGGCAGAGATTGCAGGAGATAAGCGGATAAGCCTGTATCATTCTGAAAATCTACAACTATTCTAAATCTGCTGTGTTGTTTTTTTTTTAGTTAAATTTCATTGTGCATTAGTCCAGCGGGCTCCCTGTGAGTGCTGCTGTTGATGGATAAGACGTATCTGAGCTGCAAATTTCTGGATAAATGGATTTTTGATGAATGAAGTGGATTTGTGGACCAATGTGGGGCCAGTGCATGTGGGGCTTCCCTTCGCGTCACCATCAGGCACCAGCTGTTGCTTCTGGGGGGGCTTGAATACCGTAATATTTTTACAAGAGATCCTTCCTGATACTGCTTCCGAGACCTAAACTTTGCATACGGCCTGATACTGAGCATCGATTCGATAGAAGTACGCAGTGCTGCAGTCAACTGGACCAGACCAGGACCAGTGGAGACCAAATCAAGAGGAGGTTTAAATCCTAGTTCAGTCTGAGTCCAAATGAGAGAGACAGAGTCAAGACTGAGACAGAAAGTAAAGAATGCTTTTGACATTACCAATGAGATGAGTTTTGGCAGCCAACAAGTGTTCTAGATGGATTTTGAATTAAACCGATTTCTGCTCGCTACTCAAGCTCGCTTTAGTGTTAAAATACAATCTTTGCTGGACTCAGTTGAGACCAACTAGAATCTGATCTGCTGTTGTTTAATCAGAAGTTACACAATGGATCAAAATCTGCTAAAGCTTTGAGCTCTTTCCTGTTATCAGCTGATGAGAAGCTTATTACCAATATCCCCGTTTAACAGCGTTTCGCAGTGTCAGACATCCTCGACTGAATCTTTGCTGATAAGATGGAACTCATTTAATCCCATTCAGCTGCTTAAAACTGTAAGTTCTGTAATAATGTCACTGGATCACTTCATCCTGACTCAGATTGGATTGATTGTCTTCGCACATATTTTTACTTCTGTAACCGTTTCTTCCAGCTCAGTATATTTCCATTCAAATAAGACAGACTGGAGGGTAAACACATCATTGTGTGTGGACCAGAGGTTTTGATTTTTATACTGGAAATATCCACCAACTGTTTAACCAAACGCTTCCACCCTTTCAGCAAACACCACGCGCACTAACAAACACACCTTCTGTAACAAACACAGATGTATTCCTCTCTCTCAGGTGGAGCTTTCCACAATCACGCAGCGCTTCGTTCCTTCAGTCTGGGTTATAAATGCTTCTCTGTGTGTGCAGGCTGAACTGGGCTCCACAATATAACAAGTTCAACCTACACGCTTCATCTGCCCGCCAGCTTGTTGGCACATGTGTATTTGCTTTAGCGTGGCATTTGAGCCAGTCATAATGTGACAGTGGAGTGTTTTATGTCTCTCCACGAGTGGAGTTGTGCAAAGGTTCTGTGCACTGTTATAATTAACCAGGCTAAAGGGTCAGTTTACCCAAAATACATACATTTCTAATCATAGTGGTATTTAGCAAAGCAGAAAATGTTGCTTTTAGAGGCTGAGGTTTTGTAATATCGGCCTCTTTAACATCTGCATCCTGAATCGACGGCCATGCTAGCGCCTCTGTGGCTCTGCGTTTGAGCTAAATGCTAACGTAATTATTCTGACAAGGACAATCTCTTACAACTGAATGTAAGAATCACTTCAGTCCTACAACAATGATAAATCTAAATGTTAAAAACGAACCGTTATTCATTTACATATCATTTTGTTAAAGCCACAGGGAGCCACTGGAGAGGAGAGGAAGAGCTGCAGGTTGGCTACCCAAATCTCACTCCAAGCCAGCAGGCTTCATCCTGTGAGGACCATGAAGGTCAGTAGAACATTTCACAGCAAATGATCAATAATTGACCACAGTGATCCAACGACCAGCATCACCTTCCCTAGAGCCACGCTGCTAGCAATGTGACTCTTTACACTGTTGAACAATTCCACCTTAAAGGGCCTGTGTGTATTTTGTAGCTTCTAGTGGTGAAGTTGTAGACTGCAAACAACTGAATACAGCTCAGCCTTCAATAGGGAATTTTAATTGGTCTTACCTGACTGATTGGTATTTCCCTTGTGGCTGAGGCCGTTGGTGTGGAGGGAGGCAGAGCGGCTCAAGGGGGCACAGCGGGTAGGAACAGGAACAAAGGTGGGGTCCAAATCCAAAATCAGCTGGTTCAGCTGCTCTATGGACTCATCAATGTCTGTGTTCAATGATGCCAAATCCTCTTCTTGGCAAGATGAAGCAAGCGTAGTACTGACAGACTGACCGTTGTGCGTGCCGTCATCGTCTCCCGGTCCTCGCTGCACCGCCTCCCTGCTGCTCATTCCTCGAAGTGGCGTGTCAGGAGCGACTAAAGGTGGCGGCCTCTCTTTTCTCCCCCTCTTCAACCTCGCTCCACCATCCACCTCAAGGTAGTTGTCTGTGACGACCTCAACCATCTGCTGCTGCTGAACCCAGGAGCGCGTGGAGTACTCAGTTTGAGTTCCAGGCAGGCTCTCGGAGGAGAGGGAGCAGATGCTGCTGGAGCTCGGCATGTCTAGACCCGAAGCTGCTACTTCATCCTCGTCATCTAGTATATCAGTTTCCCTCTCGCTGGACGAAGCCTCTCCATTGATGGTAAGTCCCAACCCAGACTCATCTCCAGCCACCTCCCCCTCCCCTCCGCTGGCGGCAAGCTCAGTCATGACTTCCAGAAGAGGCTGAGCAATCTCAAAGTCCACCCCAGCGACCAGCTTCCCTGCCAGGGTACTCTTGTCCCCTGCAGCCCCTCTCTTGTGTCCGGCTCCGGCGCGCCCCTGTGAAGCGACGGACAGACCCGAATCGCTGCTGCCTGATGGAGCTCGGTCACTGCAGCTGGGGCTGCTGGTGGTCAGGGAGAACAAAGCTCCTTCCTCACTGCTCTTCTTCCTCACTCTGGAATACAAACTGCCATTTCCAGGGTCCAGGACCAGAGGTGGAGCTGTGAAGACAACATCACTGTGGTCAGTGAAAGGTTTATAACAGATGCTAACATGGTCTACTGAACCAAGAGTATAGGTTTGATGAAATCAGAGTTCCTCAGCCACAAAAAAACAAACATATATATATATATATATATATATATATATAATATTCAATCATTGTTATATTTATGTTCTTTTCTGCCTTCTCCCTTCTATTGATATTCAATTCTAGCGTCCACTGTACATCAGAATATAAATTAGGGCTGCAACTATTTTCTTTCTCAATTAATCATTTGGTCTACAAAATGTAAGAAAAATAAATCATTTATTTTTTGGCATTTCTTTCTCTGGCATTTCTTTCTCTTTAAAAAAATTATTTAAATGATAAATTCATTATCAGAACTGTTTCCAATGAATTTCTTCTTTCCATCGACTATTCATATCTAGTTTCTAATTCATTACAATTAATTTTTCACCAAAAGTTGTGCAACAATTCCACCGAGCAGTGGTAATGGCAGAACCTTGGAAGCAAAAACACGGTGGAAAAGGTTTCACAATCACAAAGCAGTGACCTCATGGTTACACTTGAAGGTGATGTAGACGAGTACACCAACATTTTTTTCTATTAACTCCTGTTTTCTCTAGAAAGTTCAACTAAAACTAGAAATCCCAGCTTTGTATTGAAGATATTCGTGTTACATGTGACCCTCTACCTGCAGCACTACTGTATCTGATTCACTAAGACAGACACACACACACACACACACACACACACACATGCAACACCTGTTGGACCAGAGCCATCCCTCCAGACACACTCCATGTAGATAACACAGAGCCTCTTTGTGCAGGCTGGCGGATGCATACGTGTGTATGTGCGTGTGTCACGCAAAGGACGTGTCTGTCACAGCGCTGAGGTCAGATAAAGCTGATTACACACTCTCTCTCACACACACAAACACACATCTGTTATACTTTAACTGTCTGCAACAACAAGCGTCTGACAGCAAGTTAGTTAGTTAGACAGAAAATAAATCTGCAACAATTCTGATAATGATTTTAACTGTTTAAGTGATTTTATAAAAGCAAAAATGTGAAATCTTTCCCTTATTTGAGCTTCATTATTGGAAGATTCGCTGCTTTTTGGTCATATATGTTAGTAAACTGAATATATTTGGCTTTTGGACTCATATTTTCAGACATTTTATGGACCAGATCATTAGACTTTATCGTGTTATAACAAACAGAGCAACTTGTTTTCTGATAAAGCTTGTTAGATTCAGATGAGATAAGACTGCCTCGTACAGTGACTGCAACAATACATACAGTGCATGCATACCAGAGCTGTATGAGCACAGCCTCTTAAGTCCAGAGAGGCAATAAAACTCAAATACCAGACATGCATGGTAAAACCTCACAGCTGGTGTATAAGGTCTCTCACACACAGATGCACAGAGCGTTCGCAAACTCACAAATACTGTAAAACAAAACAAAAAACCTGCAGAATGAACAGAACTTGCGATAAAAAGACACACAAACTAGCATTAAAAAAAAAAAGCTGCTTACTGCTTCACCGGCACTCAGGAGCAAAACTTTCACTGTTCCCACTGCAGGCTAGAAACAGGATGGAAACGCTTGCTGAAGGAGTCAGAGAAAGAGGAAAAGAGAAACAGATGACAAGCTGAAAGGAGAAGAGGGGCAAGGACGAGGGCAGAATGAAAGGGATGAGGGGAAAGAGGGAAAAGGGAGGCTTAAAAGATTCAGACCCAGCTTGAGTTGAAGTCTCTCCTCTTGCTGTCGTCCTCTCTGTCTCTCAGGCTGCCACAGGAAGACAAGCAAAGAACATTCTTTCTCTTAAGGTGCTAACAGCCCCCCGTGTCCCCCCCTCCTACCGCTCTCTCTCTCTCTCTCTCTCTCTCTCTCTCTCTCCCCTCTCTCATGTCACTGCTTCCCCGCCTGCCCCGTCCCTGCACTATGAATCCCCGCCTTCACCGTCACTATGAAACTAGCCTCACTCTTCCTCCTCCTCCTCCTCCTCCTCCCCCCACCCCTCTGCATCCTGTCCCGGCTGACACAGGTAGGCAACGCCGTGGAGAGAGTGAGTGCGGTCATGCGTTTCTAATGTCCGACTTAGGGGTGGGCGGTGTGTGTGTGTGGGGGGGGGGACAGCAGCTGAAGGAAACTGAAGGGGGAGGATCAGTCACTGTGAGAGCACATACGTGCATACAGGTGGAGGAGTTTGTGCAACACTCATAATGCACTTTCAAGAAAGGAAAGCACAAGGACCTTGAGCTGGCCAAATATGGAGAGGGGAATGTAAACATGGGGGCGGGCTCTGGAGGGACTTGTGTGCAGAAAGGGGGGATGGGGACATATTGGACACATTGCAACTTGAACCTGAAAGCAGCAGCTACAGGAAAAAAAGGAGAGACAGAAGAGCAGATAAAGGGAAGAAAAGAAGAAGATGGGGAGATGGAGTGATACAAGTAGCATAAGGTAGAGGGGGGGGGGATGTGAGTGGGCTGAGAGCGTAAAGTAGAACCACCTGTGGTTGAAAACAACATTCTTGTGACTGGCTGCGTTGCTAACTGGCGGGCACCCCTCATTATGCTCATGTGCATGCGTGTGTGCTGGTGGTTAAACGTAATGGTAATGGCCATGTGTGCTCGAGTCCAATGGCAGCGACTGTGTGTGTGTGTGTGTGTGTGTGTGTGTGTGTGCCTTTACGTGCCCCAACGATCGGTCTATCTAAATTACATGGCTGGTAGAGCATATTTAGCAATGGCATAAAACAGCTGGAACTGGAACCTCAACCGCTTTAAGTGATTGTTTCAGCTGTCTGGATGTGTGTGTTTTTGTGTTGGTTGTTTTTTTTTCTGTGTGTGTGTGTGTGTGTGTGTGTGTGTGTGTTGTACGCTTATTCTAACCAAATGGAAACTCTTTTGTAAAACAGCCGCCTCCAAATAGGTCTGGCGGCTGTCTAGATTGTCGTTACACCCATTCCCAGGAACGTGAAAGAGGCCTTTGTGACCACAACAGTTGTAAGCTGTCACACCGATGACCAGACAGTTATCCACAGCACTGACCACTGCGAAGGCCAGAGTCCAGAGACCTTCTCAGAGACTGAATCAGCGCCCACAGAGCAGCCAGAGATACAATAAGTCAATACATTTCCGGTCACTTGGGGGCAGAAAAACTAAAAACAAACCCTGACATATCCATGACATAACAGAGCGGCGTGATCATTTATTTCGGGTCGTGTTTGTGTCCACCTGATGGATTATTCGCTCTCCTTTTAACTCTGTTTATGGTCTCCACCAACTCCAGAGGACAAGATGTCTCTCTTTAGCTAATAGATGTTGCACTGTCTTCACCAGCTTGTTGCTGACTGTGTATATCTGCTGTTTGGTGCTGAGCAGGTAGCGTACAGTGCGATTGACTGGAACTGGACAGTAAATGTGTCGTCAAACCAAAACTTTCTGCTAAAAGAGGCAAAAAAGTTCAGCCGAGCTGCAGAGTTGATGATTACATTCAGTCTTTTGATCCATTTGATATAAACTCAACACTTACTGAAGATTTTCCAGAGCTTTCAAGCTACTTCTCATGGCTGTCGTCAGCGGACTTATGTAATGAACTGCACGTGTGCAGTAACGAGACAAAACTAACCCAACTGTCTTAAAACAGACACGTTTCTAAATCAGAACAACAAAATAAAGAATTATTACTGAACACAGTGTAGAAACAGACGACTCTAAGCTAAGTTTGACGTCTGTTTTGCAACTATCAGAAAAACATGGCATCGATAAAAGGGATTAATAAACTCTTCTCAACTGGAAACGGTTCTCGATTCCCATTCCTGGACGCAGGCAGGAAATTTGCATGAAGGTCAACACAAACAAACATGGAGGTCAGCGAATGTGACACAGAACGGGGTAATTATGAACAGGAGATAGTCCAGCATTGTTTTGTTGTTGATCACTCTTACTGTTGTCTGCAACTGTTGTTAGAAGATGTTTTCTATTACTATTCTATACTATGAATCTCTTTTTAAAAGGAGAATCAGTTGAGTATCTGATTCAAAATCTAATAGGAATTAGGTCAATTTATATATTTACCATTTTTTTCATTGAATTTAGAGAAAATGTGCTATATTGTTAAATGTATTCTGCATATGACTCAAACTTCTAGTATTTCAGAGTCGACTTCACAGATTTTCAGTTGCTAATTGCAGGAAAAACCCATTCAAATATCTGAAACTATACAGCAGACTTTGCCAAATTTCCAGCAGAAATGTAAAATACACATCAGTTATTGTTAATGAGGTAAAATAAATCTCTGATTGGGTCTTTTAAAAGTCAGAACCAAACAGCTCTGGACTCTGGTTTTCCCAAGAATGCCACACTCAGACAACTGAAGGTCACTGTTATGTTATGTTATATTTATCTCCCCCTAATGTGCTGTATCTTCAAATATCTGATCTTTATCTCAAATCCTGTCTGATAATGAAATCAGAGACACCGCAGGAATTCAAAACAACAGGAAAAGAAAGTAAAACAGAAGGAAAAGTGTGTGCGTGGGGGGGAATTCCTGATTTTAAAAACCTTAAAAAGCACCTCACCTGTTTCAGGAGGAGACGTGTCTTGATATGAATCCCGTCTCACCAAAGGGTCCAAGGTGTCGTAGTCCACCGTGACGCCGTGTCCGTTGTGCCACAGCTCTCTGCCTACACGTGGAAATGACAAACAGACCAGCAGACAAAGAGGCAGCGCTGGTCAGGAGTCAGTTAAACAACAACACTCACACACACACACACACACACACAGTCACCTACGTGTGAACACACAACAACAGCAGCTGATTCTAGATCTCATTTCAAATTGGATTTAAGGAATAATGCAGGCTTTAATTTCCCGTCAGTGTCTGTGTGTGTGTTTGTGTGCCCTGGTTTTCCCCCGCCTGCCTGTTTCCCCCCTGTGTACAGTATCTGCAATCTGAATTCCTGTCAGATGTGTGTGTGTGATAACCCCGCATATTACTTCCTGTTGAGAGGCGAGGAGTGTGATTGTTGGTGCTGAGGGCCAGTTTTGGCTCTTGGGTCCTCTTGCTGGTGTCCAACACTGCCCCCACCTGGGTGACTGTTTGTTGAACTCGATGAATGTGTTTTTCATTCATGAGTTTGTGTGTGTGTGTGTGTGTGTGTGTGTGTGTGTGTGTGTGTGTGTGTGTGTGTGTTCAAACTGAGTCATTTCTGTCTCTTCTGCTTGAACGAGGAGACACAGTGAATCTTGGTGCGCTCTCAGTTCATCATCAGCACCTGTAGCCCAAATAATGTGTCTGTGTGTCCAGGTGTTTGAATGCATCAGTTAGAAAGTTGGGGGTGATAACTCCCACTCATACTGTAGATACAGACAGGATTCCCACTCATCTTAAGAAATCATTTTCCAGGATCTTCTGGATGTTACAGGACAGCACTTGTTCACAATGGTAGTCATTGTTCTGGGCTGTTCTCACCACAATTGATTATTCCACTAAAATATTTTAAGGAAAAAGTATTTTTTTGGGGGGGGAAAGGTCAAATCTTTTTGGATAAAGTCATTTTTTTAGGAAAAAGTCAAATTTGTGAGGGAAAAGGTCAGATTGTTTGGAAAAAAGTCAAATCTATAACATATATATATTTGTTTACTCTTTTATTCTGAGGGCGGATATAATAAGCTCAGTGCCTCAAAGTTAACCTTCTGAATAACCTCTTCCACTGGGAAGAGGTTATTCACTCTCTTACACTCCATGTTGCCTGTTCAGAGCCTGCAGCACAAATCCGAATTGACTTCAGTTTTCCGGAAACTGTAACATGGATTTGGCCGCAGCAGAAACTAAAATACAATTAACATTTTCCAGGTAATTTTAATCAATTTCCAGGTGTTTTTTTCACAAGGGGCTGGAAGTAGACATTTCCTAATTGAATGAATGAATCCTAAGCCAAAAAAGTTAGGAACCTAGAGAACGCAGAGTTTGTAGCATTTTGTATACTGATCCTTAGAAACCTTCTGTTTTGAGCTTTATTCTACCTGCTAAACATCAGCATGTTAGTGTGTTAGCATGTAGCTCAAAACAACCAGAGCTGTAGACTCTTGTTTCCTTTGAATAATAAAAGTATGAAAGCTTATGCTGCAGATCCCGGATCAAAGCCTCTGAAAAACACCTGCATATTTATTCTCTTATTCTGACATCCAGTTCACTGTTTGCTGGCTCTGTGTTTGTGTAAGATTCATTTTTTTAAAGAAAAATCATCTTTTTCTGGGAGAAAGTTTACCTCTAATCTTTTCAGGGCTGTCAGAAAGCAGCAGCTCAACTTTTCCATCTTCTGGGAACCGAGGATCTGGAATATTAACAAACAAAATCAGACATCTGGACAGTTAACTTGGCCCATTGGACATATTTCCATGTGTACTTCACACCGGTGCTCCAGCACAGCTGATAAAGGATAAAGGGTCCAAGGTCAGTTCAGGTAGGTGATATTTACATTGGAGGGGGAGGAGGAGGAGGAGGAGGAGGAGGAGGAGGGCAGTAAAGGATTTATCGGTTACAGATTAAGGTTGATACCGTGGCAGAGTGGTGGTATCTGAAACAGCAGTTGGCAGTGATGGCAGCAGCTCATAAATACCTTCACTGGCACAGTCGAGGTCCGCCTTGAAGAAAGTGAGAGCGTGTCCGTGAACGAGGCCCGTGTGAAACTGGAGGCGGAAGACGACCTGACGGCTGTCCGACTGGCTGTTTTTATCATAACAAACCACCTAAAATCAGAGAGACAATGATGCTCCATGATGTCTGTTACATTCAGTCTATAAAGTCTATCAAATTTACAGATTTTAGATCAACTTTGAGTTGCGAAACATGATTTTGATGAGTTGTGTTGACATAAATAACGTGGAAAACTAGTTGGAACAAGTAAAATTTTCATGTCTTAAAAACTTGTTTATGCTTCTAATTATTAACTAAGTGGTTATTAAAAACACCTTTTTGATTGTAGAGGAAACATCAACATTAATTCATGAAGTTACCAAAAGTGCATCAGTATATTAAAGTTAAATTACTAAGAATAGATTTTTTTCCATATTTAATTTTATATTTAGAATTTATTTGTATTATTATTGATTTATATACACAATATTTAGATTTTTCAAAAATATATTTTGTGGTTTATATTGTTATTTGTGTTTTATAACTTTTCAACATTTAAGACATTAAAAAAGAACAAACAGATGGTAACACTTTATTTTAATGGTCCACTTCTGAGTAATTTTGTGAATTATTTCCAAATATATTCTGGAAAGAATTATTAAATTTGGTGCTAAATATGGGAAAAAATAAAAAAGATTAATTACAAGACATTTTTGCACATCAGGTCATTCAAAAGTGTGGAATTTGTCTGTAAGCAAGCTTTTACTTCAATATATATGGAGAATAATTTCTAATAATATATCAATAAATTATATTTACTGTATTTTACTTGGAGTTCCTATTTTTCTTACTTTACTACCAAATTATATAGGAAAACTCTTGGAAAATTATGAGGAAATATGGAACAGATCCGTAAAATAAAACATTATAAATATGGGGAAAACAAAAAAGAACAAAGGAGAAGAAACTAGGAGGATAAAAAAATTTCTTTTGTTAGTAAAATAATTTATATATTCATAAAAAGGCAAGTAAATGGTGCAAGGTTAGCATCTAATGGCTCCTTACAGGATAAATAAATATAAATTAATTAATAAATAATGTGTCAGTAGTAAACCTCATAAAATGTACTTTCCCACTCACCATGATGTCCCCCTTGAGCAGCTGAGCCGGCTGCAGCACAAAGTAGAGCTGGTCTGTCTGGGCTGCATTAACATGGCTGTGACGGATATACACACACATTAACGGCTGTATTTTATTCTGAAAACTTCCCACCATGTTTAGATTTTATTATGCGACTTATCTGATGCAATTTCTTACTAGACGGCCGATGTGCAAACAGTTTGTAGACTCTGGTAGACTCTCAGGAAGAGACAACATCCTGGGAAGAAGACAGTATTTAATTATTAGTTAATTCATTAATTAAGAAATGTTCAAAATGGTTTAAGATGTATAAACTTCTGACATTTTTCCGGTTCCAGCCCTGACAGGTCTCATCATTTATTTTATATCTGACATTGTGGCCACGATTTTATTAGACCCATCTCCAGTAATGGAAGAAGTACTCATATATTGTACTTATTAAGTTAAGTTAAAGCTATTCATTCAATTTTTTACTTAATTTGAGTCTAAAATCAAAGTAATTTTTACTCTGATTTCAAGAGAACTCACAGATGGTCTTCATATAAAGGCATCAGTATTAAAGGTCCCATATGTATGATTATGAAGCCTATTCTATGTCATTTTGTTTTATTAATCACTCTATTTATTGCCAATGTGTAAATCGTACAAAAATCTGAACTTGCCCACTTTCTTGGTTGACTTCCCTACAGTGTGCAACACGAGCCAACGTTAGCTCATAAAAGTCCTAAAAGTCAAAGCTAACATTACTTAAACAAACTGGACTATATTGTGTTATTGTGGTTTTATTGCAAAGCAAATTGATTACTAGCTTCATCTTATAAAAAAAAGCTGATCTGGTCCCAGATAACGTTGTGAAGCGTGGCTAGGTTGCAGTCAGCTGGCTAACCTCAGCTTCCTTTTTTGCTAACGTTATCGTTATAGTAATATTATCTGAGTGGATACGTTAGTGGGCCAACGTTATATAAGTTATACCAACTTATATATTATGAGGAACGGTGTTGATTTAAGCCAACAATAACTGATTTCAAGTATTAATCTGGTAAACACCCCAAAACAGTATTAATACGTGACTTTAAGACTAGAAATATAAGCATCTTCTTCCTTTAATAAGATGAACAGATGAAGACAGCAGGCTTCCTCCCTACCTCCATCTGGTCTTATTTTGGGAAGACCGTGGAGAACAACACAGAGGAGGAAGGACGGAGACGGACACATCCTCAGTCCTCCCTTCAACATGCTGCCCAGCATCCACACATACCTGCAGGGCACAGAGAAAGGTATTAATATCACTTTATAAAAGGGATATATACCGTACTGTAGCTTTATTATGGTACTGAGAAGGTAAACCGGAGTTGACCTTTTGACCTGCAGTGATCCTGCTCAGTCCACGTTGGTCTTACCGTTTCTGTGAGGGCGTCATCAGAGCGGAGAGCTTGTCATTGTAGAACCTCCTCATGGCGAAGTGGTCGAGAGAAAGGTCTGCACTGAGAGAGACGCAGATATTCAGGTGATGATGCATGAAGCTCCCATGATGTAAACTTTCCCAGCCTCACACTCTTTGTGACAAATCATTTTCCAGGACTTTTTCCAGGACTTTTTTCCTTGACAATATAGGACAGCACTTGCTCACAAACGGTCTTAAAAGCTGCGTTTTTGGGGCGAGTGCGCACATTAATTTGGCCACAAGCTCATAAGAAACAGTCCAAAATCAAGTAGAAGTTTATATATTTGTTTTACAGTGATCACTGTGCATGTATTGATCAACCACAGCAACTGGAAAGATCTTGCTGTATGTAGATGTGAGACCTTTGCTTGCAGTTCGGAAAAAAATAGACTTGATAAGATGGCTGCAAGTCTTCTTTGCATCTGGTATATCTGAGTGAGGCAGGACCAGGACAACATACTGTTTCCAGAATATTTGGCCATTTTATTAAATTTCCAGGTGCTTTATGACTGAAAAACAAAATTTTCTAGCTTTTCCAGGTTTTCCAGGACATGTGGGAACCCTGAGAAAGCTCCAGAACAGCTACTACTATAAACAGACTCGTGGTGAGATTGATTCATCTCCGTTATATTTGAGTTGCAGCAGAAATCTCTGAAGCAAAAACTGGTCAAATAAAACTATCTGCACGACGAGATACAACTGAAGGTACATTTTTTTCTTTTGTAATTTGCGTGAATTGACACACCTTTGCATACCTGCACTTGCTCACACAAGCACACAGATCATTCCCAGAGAGGACGGACAATGGTCACAATCAGATATTTCTCAACACTCAGTCAGCTGTTCGGCCATGAACGACGTGCACACACACACACACGTGTACACCAACAGTGCCGAAACCCACCTGATCTTCCTCTTTTCTCTATTTTCACTGGCCTCAAACTGACCTTTCCCATCATCTCCCATTGTTAGAAATACTGTGTGGCCACATAAACCACAAACTCTGCTTTAAAAAAAAAAAGGCTTTTGGCTGAATTTAACACTGTTTTTGTGTCTTCTAGACTCAGACTCTGGCGTGCAGGTAAATTAAGAGTAGATAAATTCACTTGTGTCCAACAGCAACAGGCTCCCGGCCCTGAAAATCAAACAACAGTCTAGTTCAAAGTCTCTTCAATCAGCCGTCCTGCCCTTTGGCTGCTGGAGACGTACAGTAGATCAGCCTCTGTTCACTCTGTCTATTGTTCTGTCAGCGCTCTTTGATCTGCAAACACTTCCAGTTAATGTCAATACTGCGTCTGACTTTTACAGTTCCCACAAAGGAATGATTATGTGTGCATGGAAAGAACAAGTTATTAATTAATTTATCAATCAAACCAAAAGTGTGTTTCTTTCTACGGAAAAGTTCAGATTTCTGATGTTATTAGTGGAAAGTTTGGCCCTGCTGCTTCACTAGATGAAAGGTCTGTGTGAAGTCACACTAACGGCAGTGATAAGGCACCATTTTCTAATTTACAATGAAAATAAATTGATTTACTCTGGGATTTTTTATGTTTTCTTCATACAAACTAGTAAATATATATAATCATTTTATCTGATAAATATTATTAATATTTGTTTATTAACTGGCTCCGAGCCCCCTTTTATTTTTACAAAAGTGCTCTGCGGGATGGTAATTGGTAATCTATTAGTTTGATGAACACTGAAATATTTTGATAAATACCACATGGATTTACGCCAAATTTGTTTGGGACATTCGCGTTCCTGTCGTCCTCCCCTGTGTACCACTTGAAACAAACTCACATGGGGTCAGTGTTACCTGGCGGACATGTTGCTGAAGTGGATGTAAGAAGCCACCAGAACCCCGAGCCGGCCTTTACCTCCCTGTGGAGGACAGCCTCAGAGTCAGGATACATACATTGACAGATCAATTTAAAGATGTCAGCGTGTGCAGAGGAAATCAGTGCTGTCGTTTACCCGGCAGTGTAGCACCAGGACGTGCTTCGGATGGCTCTGCAGCCAGTTCTCCATCATTGTGCACACGCTGAAGATCTGATCCAGGTTGGGAGCCAAGAGATCCACCCAACCCGTGTCCAAAACCTGACAGATAAACCACAGAATACTGTAACAGACATCACACTGCGACATTTAACCTCTCAGATGGGCCGTCGTTACCTTGTGGTTCATTTGGGTGAGAGTGTCATTCTTCTGTGAGAGGTTGATGAGCTGAAGGAGAAAGAGTTGTTATCATACAACTGGTTTGGGAAGTGGTAATACACACAAAACTACCATATTGTGTCACAGCAAAAAAATCCAATGTATTGTAATACTGTATAACATTAAGAATTTCCTAAATCCATTCATACGTTATTATTTTGTGGCAATGTGGGAAAATACTCTGCATATAAATCTGATTTTCATACTTCAAAACATAGCACATACGTATTGTAAATAAAACTAGAGATTAAAACTAACACATTTAATAAATTTAATTTGGAATTTGTCAAGATTTTCAAAATAAATGTCTCCTGGAGAGAGGATTTTTGTGGAGTTTATCTGAATGAAAAGGGGGTTTATGGGTACCCATGACTCTCCTCTTTACAGACACTTTATGCTAATCCCAAGCATTTTTTTGCATGTGGTATAAATGTGTTTTATATGAGTACTTACTCATTCTGTTACTTTAAGCAGTATTTCTACATTGTGGTATTTCTACTTTTACTTAAGGCTTCTTCCACCACCGTCTCACCATGTAGCTGTGTCCATGCTTGGACTGCAGCATGTGAATAATCTCCTGCAGGTTCTGCAGGTAGATCTCCTCCGGACTCCCGGGGGGGCAGAATATGGTGATGATGCGTTCAGTGATGTAGGTCAGATCGACCCGCTGCGGCTTCTCCATGGCTGGGTTTCTGTCACATGGGCGCCCTGCGAAAGGAAGTGAAATGCCGGCTGTGAGAATGAAAGTCGTGGAAATTTTTTGAGGGAAGTGAGAAAATTCTCACTGCGGGTCAGCAGATGTTTGCGGAGCATTTATCTGAGCTTGTGTCGTATCAGCTGGAACTCCCAGCCAGGCAAATGTTTTCGGCCCACACAGATATGCGAGTTCAAGCCCGGTCAGCCTTATTAATCCTCAAATCCTTTTTACAGGATGTGATGTTAAAACAAAGTGGGGTCAGGGCCAAAAAAAAAAAAATTAGGAACTGAACCAAAAAGCTGAGTCACTGGAGCCCCTCACTGAACCTGTGACTGAAGGGGAGGTCACGATGAGTCACAAGAATAACGCTTTCCAAAAACACCAGATTGTAACCTCATTACTCACCCGCACAAAAACCACTGAAGAGAGTCTGACCAGGACAGAACATTGTGACCTTAGATCTGACTGCTTATTGTATTAATGGTCCTATAATTAGACAGAAAGGTTCATTCTTCTATAAAGCAGAAACATATCTGGTGTCAAGGACCCCCAAACTGATACACATCAGACTCGTATTTAATGAGACGTAGCTTCAGGAATCCCTGTCTGATAAGATTTAGTTATTCCTGGCAGTGAAGAGTGTGAAACCTATGTACAGAAAAGTCATTATTACCTTCTTTCATCACTTTTATCTAATGAAATTATTGTGAAATTATAATATTCCCCATTTTTGTGATGTTGAAAACCACTTTAAGTTTCAACTATGAAGCCGAGAGAACGAACCGAGTTCTGCCTCCTGATGAGGTTATTATCTGTGATGAGGTTAAAGGATCATGAAACTGCTCAACTGGAGATTTTAAAAACCTCAGAATTGATCATTTTATCAAAGGCTTTGTTCATGATATTGATACAAATGTCAGATAAGTTTTTTTTATCTTGTCTGACTTTTACTCTTAGCTACCACGCTAGCAGCTAGAGTGAGTGTGACTGTGTCAGAGGTGACAGTAATCTCTTTCTCTTTCTGGTTTAAAGTCAGATGAGAAGATTGATATCGCTTTCGTTTCATATGTATATCAATATAAATCAAATATTCAATACACGTGTAATAGCATTTGATGTGTTTTGTACGAAGCATAATGTGAAATTATGGAATTATGGAAATTATAAGGTTTCAAATTAATACATAAATCCATTTATTTTATTAAATGTAATTATTTATGTGCATACATATCAACCATTGGTCAAATGGGTCGTTTCTTATTGTTGAGCTGAGCCAAATGATCTGGCTCACAAAAAAAAAAGAGCCCGGGGGGAAAAGAATTCCCGTCAAGCACGATGCTCCTAACTGTTTCTTTCCACCAGCTGACACAGTGATGACAGTGATTCGATTCAGAGCTCAGACACTGACACAGAGATTACTCTGGAGGAGGAGAGGAGGTTAAAAAAACTAATTTGCAAGCATTAAAGAAGCCAGAAAGAAGAGCGGAGGGAGGGACAATGGCACACAGACACAAAAACATCTAACTAGCCTCACCAGTTCCATCAAATGTGCTGAATCTGTGGTTTCTTTTTTAAGAAATGAAAACTTGCTTTTATAGGTTTTATAAACGCTCTCTCTTTGCCTTTGTTTACTGCGTACTGTGCATATGTGTGTATGAATATATACGTACAGTGTGTATGTTCACTTGTATTTTATATGCGTACAATATTTGTTTTATCCAATATGTGAAGCACTTTGTAACCGTGTGTTTAAATAAAGTGCTACAGAAGTAAATTATTATTATTATTGTTATTATTTCTGGAACTTTTTAACTGTTTTAAATGGCAGATCGGTCATTGAATGTATTTTATATGACCAAAAAGCTATTATTTTGACCTTTTAACTCCCTGAAGAATGTGACATGCTGCCACATTCCTCTGTTAATCTTGGAGTGGATCGTTCTGTGGTATCTGGGCTCTGTGTTACCATATGGGCTGGGGGCAATTACATGCATGTCATAGAGCATGTCTATGGGAGACAGAGGACGGTGCGCAGTGAGCTGTGGTTAACCTCGCCTTCACCCTGACCGTGTGACCGCAGCAGAGTAAACAGTGATAAAAACCATTTTCACCAGAAGAACATACGAGAATAACCTATATGGGAACCACTGCAGCATGAATGAAAACACACTCCAGGTTTAATCCTGTCGAAGGTTCACACCTCCAGCCTCCAGAACGGGGTCAAAGAACTGATATATGGTCTTCTTAAAGTCACAGTCAAGATCATCTGATTATTATAACTCTTTGATATGAGTCATTATGTTGGTGACCCATTGTGGGTGCTGATACAGTGAATTAAAAACCCTGTGAACTGTGTTTTAACGGCTCATAATGTTTGTTTGAACACATAGAAAGTTGCTTTCCAGTCAGACAGAGGTCCATATATATGTTAATACAATAGTGCATAGTGCAGTGTGTGTATAAAGAATAATAAAGGATGCAGGATCCTTGGGTTAGATAAGTTATTGATTTTCATAATCCAGAGAAGAGACTATGAGTCAGAGTCATAAGAGTCAAAAATTATGATCAAAGTTGACTTTCAAGGTTCAAAATTTCATTTAAATCAATAGAAATGTTTTATTTATTCATATTAAGTCCTCTCTCTTCTAGCAGAATTATACATTTTGGAGTATAAATACATATCGCTGTGTATGTAAATAGGTGTATCAGGTGACAATCAGTATGAGTAATATCAAACAGTTATGAGTTAATTTGTTATTATCTATATCAGCACTGGCACTTCGATTCTGTGACCATGTCTTATATTTAAATGGGTTTAAATATGAGTTTCTGCTTTGTTTTTTTAAGGCAATATTTCACTAATGATAGGTGTTTATCAATAGTAAATAATAAATGTTTATAGAGTGCACTATAACGCATGTTATAGAGGCCGTTTTGCATGGATATGAATACAGATGTGCTTTGATATTTTGGCACAAAACGTTTTAAAAAAACGATGTCCATAAATCACCAAAATGTACCAATAATCAATAGTTTACTTATTAGGAAATATTCCAGTAACCATTATGCTGCTTTTTTTTTAAATTCCTCCTTTTTCTTTCATTTTTAGGAGGAAAGACAAGTGATAACAGAACAATCAATTGAACCCACAAAAATGACCATGACCTGATCCCTCACTGGCTTCCCACCGGCACTCGATGGAGCCCCAGGCCAGAAGCTGCCGAGGGCTGAACCCCCGGGAATCTACCCGGGAACCTCAATCGACACCTTACTGACTGAACAGCACCTTTAATTGAGGCCGAATTGGTACAAACTGCGAGTAACCAGCACATGTATGGTGGTTGAAGTGGTGCACGTGTGGTGTGCGGGCCTGTTGTGGTACATGTGTGAGAATCTTCTCCCTTTTTCTGTACAAACACGTGCTCCTCCTGTACTTCTGTTTTCGAGTGTTTCCTCTCTGAAACCGTTGCCAGGGTTGGGCAAACAATCTTAATGAGCGACTCACTCTCCAATTATATATTTCTGGCATGTTTTTTCAGCATTTTTAGACTTGCTGCGATCTAAATTTGTCGGAGCTCCGCCTGAGGAACCAAAACAAACGGAAGTGTGTGACTCAACCACACACACACACACACACACACACACACACACACACACGTTGCTATAGGGAGAGCTGCTCAGCAGAGTCCTTGAGCTCAAACTAGCCACATCTAATTATAGTCTCTATTTCCCATTTTAAAGGAAGGCATTCTGAAATGGATTAGCCATTTTTGTTTCTGTCTTTTCTCTGCTGTTGGCAGTGAAAAACATCCCCTGCCTTCTTGAGTGCAGCAGTAAGCAGCCGTCGATCAGTCGGTAATTCAGCTGTCTTGTCCATTTAGATCCTCCTCTCCTCTGTTCCTGAAAGCTTTTTATTAGAGCAGTAAACTAATCTCCATTCAGTCCACCTGATCCCCACTGAGGCTCCTGATCGAGTTACACAATCTCATTTTTTCATACAGAAATCCACCAGCACGGTGAGGTAATCTCATTTTATTCTGCTTGTTTCAAAAGTATGTCAATCAATTAGTGCCCATGTCACTTGATTCAAGGCATTTTTTTTGTTGCAGGAAGTTCATTTGCATTGGTAATGAGTGTAATTATCACACCCCCCACTGGCAGAGGGTTTCACTTGTCCCAAGAAAAGTAAGCTTTTAAGACTTAATGCGAGATTAAATGAGCCCTTAAAATGGACTGAATCCCAGTGGAAAACACGTCTCCTGGGGATCAGTGGGCTAATCTCCCCCCTCTCAGTGCATCTGCAGAGACCATTAATCCCCACTGAGATCCATCACATGTTCCTTTTTCTTTTACTGAAAGTGGTGGTCTGCACTAACACTTCAGAAGGAAAGAGAAACAATACGTCCAGTTTGTCCTACTTGAATGAAGTGGCTGAAAAAAAGTGAGCAGCCTCGTGGGAGGAGATTATAACTGTACTGTAAATCAGCAGCAGGAGACATATTAGACTTTTCAGACAACAGGAGGAGGAAATGGTCTTACCTTTGCTGATGGTGCAATAAGCCAGAAGTGAAAATCAGAGCAATTTGAAGTCTGATGAGTGAAAGTCTGTGTGTGTGACTGGTATAGAAAACAAGGTGGAGACTCGACAGGGGGAGGGAGGAAGAGAAAGAGAGTAAGAGAGAGAGCATGATCGACTGTACTGTCACAGAGCAGCTTGCACTTTGCCCTCTGTTGGCCTGCAGTGTGACAGCCCGGCATGTGAGACAGCTATACTGATCATACACTACCTCTCCTCTTATAAAAACACTCATTAGCACTTTAGTTTGCCCGCTACTCGATCTGTGCTCCACCACAAAGGGTTCACCAACTTTTTAATATCAAGGATGCAAATTCTTGTAGGTTTTTTTTTTATATCACAGACTTTAATCTGATAAGAGAGAGTAACTACACTGAGTCATATAAATCATTTATTATTATATTACTGTTCGGACTACACTCTTAGAAGTAGAAGAGTCTTGAGGAACCTCATAGTGTCGGTTCAGAGGGGCTTCACCTTCTAAAGATTTTCTTCAGCAAGGTTACGCCAGCTGTTATGAACTAAACATTGATGTGAGAATAGAACTGGTTTGAGGAACCAGCCCCTAAAACTGACCCTGCTTTGTTTGAGGGTTCAATTTTGAACTCAAATTATCATTTTTATTATTAAAATTCATATTGTTATTATGACTATATATTATTGGCTGCTCTTTGCCTTTATTGGACAGTTGCAGATGGATGGGGAAGGGGGGGGAGAGAGAGAGAGAGGGGGGGTGGGTGACATGCAGCAAGGACTCAGCCTTGGTTCATGCTGACACACAGATGTTTTATTTAAGTAGAATATAGAGCGATAATGCATACAATTCATTGCTGAAATAAATTCATTTATAGAATATTACCAATACAACTCACAAGTCAGGAATATGATACAAAGCAACAATCATAAAATATGTCATAACAATATTAGTAGTAGACGTTATAGTGGAAGTAATATGAGTAAATATGTTGAATTCAGTTACTCCTAACACCTCACTGTGGGGAAACTGTCGTACTTCTATGTGGATTAAGGTTTTATGTACAAAAGGTGTGGTCATCAGATAACATTTGAGGCTTTGTTATGGATTAAACTACGAAATAAAGTTGTTTAAATGATCTTCACTGTTACCCAAAAAATGCTGTCTATGCAGTAACACCTTATGTATAACAAAAAGTAATTAATAAATAAAAGTATAACACTGACATTTAATTTTACTTATGATACTTAAAGCAGGACTTTTACTTGTAATAGAGTATATTTGTATTTTCTTTTTTTCTTCTTTTACTTTGAATACTTCTTCCACCACTGACCCGTAGAGATAATATAATAATAAACTGTTCCTGAATCTCACTCCCACAGTGAGTTACTGGGCTCCAGGTGATGCAGCCTTTCAGCCACTAGGTGGCGCTAGAAGACGAGTTACAGCGACTCTGTGCTTCTGGTGCAGTGAACAGTGAACTATCGATAAAACATGATCAGATCATTGAACATATTCTTAGTTTTATCTTAAAATGTGACAGGTTGAGTCCAATAAACAACTAACTGAAGTTTTGTGATGCCTTCACAGGCTCATTTAAGCTCGTACTTTGTAGCTCCTGTAGTTGGAAGAAATACTGTTTTATTTATTTTTCTTTCTCCACAAGACTTTTTTTTTTAATTTAATCCTTCATTCGAGAGATTTATTAATTTGTTATATTTAAAAGGAGATCCAGAATCTGGCGTTCGGGTCATAAAAGTGAGTTTTCCTTTCTTACTGTGCTCTGGCGCAGATTAACAGGAAACAACACGTGTGTGTGTGTGTGTGAGGCTGATTATGCTGTGTGGGAAATATCCACAGGCAGTTTAAATATCCAAATACTGCATCCTAGCTTTACTTATTCAGGAAATGAACGTACTTCCCTGGTTGTGGTACTGGGTAGTTACAACTGTCACCGTGCGTAAAAGCGAGATCTGCTGTGCGTAAAAGCGCACACCGGTCAACAGAGTGAGAGCGCATCCTGCACACAGCTTTCCATCTCTCTTCCGCACACCAGTAAGCCCAGGACCTTAAGTTACTGACGGTATTAACGTTGATGTTATTACTTTGGAACAGAAATCTGATCTCGTAGCCTTCATATTAGGCTACAACATCATCTCATTCATATTTATTTTAGGCTATTTGTTGTAATAACGTTTGGGTTGGAAATATTATGGCACTCAGCAACCAAACAGCTGGAGCACAGCAACTCCTTATTCAGAAGTAGTGTCCAACGAAAATATGAATAATGGGAAATGAAATCATCAGATCCAGTTAACCCATTAAAATTTACCAAAGCCTGAATCGTCATATTCCACTTAATTTTTTTTTATCCAACCAACACCAAAATGTTTTAAATACCCATTTTTAAGAGGCTAAAACTGTGAATTGATTGATTAAAATAGATAACAAAGAATAAAACATCTATAAGTAAACATTTGTAGGAAAATAAAAATATATTAAAAAATAGACATCTGACACTTTGTACAATATAAAGCAGTCCATACACGGTTCTGACCCCTCTTGGACATCCGTGTCACCAGTCCAGTCCAGTATCTTATTGTCAGAAACATAAGATATTAAATGTTATTTATCTCAAAATAGAAAGTTTGTGTGATAATAAGTTATTATTTTCAGATACTAAGTCAAAATATTAAGACATTTTCTCATTATAATGACTTACAGAATCCCTTTTCCCCCGTCATATTGGCGGAAAAGTGCTTCCATATTATTCATGTGCTGTTTTCAGTTTGTTTATTTGACAGGCGCCACACAACTAAAGTTGAGTATACAAAAATCCGAGCTTTCTGCAGCGCTTGAACGCGTCATAATTCATATCCAATGAGACCCCGCCCTCTTGCATCGTCACTCTCCTCGGTGTGAACGGCAGCAGCTCGCGCCCACTCCCCGCGTTAGCTTCCATGGCGACCAGCTAGAAAGAACATTATTCGGACCCCGCCGGTTCGCCGCCGTGAGCGAGCTAACGGGCGCACAGTGAAACGGGATGATGTAGCGGAACAACTCCTTCGGACGAACAGCACAACTATACCTTTTCTTTTTTTTTTTTTTTTCTTTTTTTGCTTCTTTTTTTTAAAAAAAAAAGCAACATGCTAAGCTAACGCAGAGCCGTTGGCTCGGGAGAAAGTAACGGCTGCGAGCTAACGCAGGCTAGCGTTCACCTGCAGGCTGTTGTTGCTGGTGTACGCCGACAGGATGGAGAGTGTGAAGGAAAACGGGGCGCTTTCAACTTCGCCAACGCCACAGGGGATGCTCGACTCCGGCAGCGACGGTACCTCCGTGAAGCCGAGCGGATTAACGCCGCTCTCCGCGGGGAAGAGACCCTCCATCGGGGAGGATGACGGCGGCGGCGGCGGCGGCGGCGCAGAGGCGAAACTCTTCGGGAAGGGACTCGCAGCCACCTCCCTCCTCCAGATTGCGATCAGGAACGGGATCTATCAAAACCAAGTTGCCAACGCTATCGGCGCGGCCAAAAACATAAACATCCCCGCCAACATTTACAGCCTGACATCGGCCAGCAGCACCGCTTCTGTCAACTCTTTGCTGAGCCGGAGGCGGCAGAGACACAAGCGGAATCTGTCGCTCGGGGCTCCGCCGACCTGCGGCTCGCCCGGCGGGTCCTCCGTGGAGGCGGCCGGTCCCGCTCCCTCGGTCTCGCCGCTGAGCACCCTCAGCCTGGACAGGAGGACTTTTCTGCGGCAGAAGCAGTCAAAGCAGCTCCAGGCCTCGGATAAGACTTGGGTGAGGTCGGACCTCCGGCGGGGATGCATTCACGTCCACGACTGGCTCACGCCCTCCTACCCGCGGCCGGTGCTCTGCACGGCGGACACCACTGCTAAAGAGGTAGCCGGTAAGCTGGAAGGGAGCAAAGCCGGGGCTGTGTTGAGAATTAACTACAAAACTAGTGCTTTAGTTGACTTAAACGATAACTGTAAAGATATTAGTGGACAGACTGAGGACATTGACAGTCTCAGTGACCCCAAAGCAGAAGACAGTGAGCACACAAAGCAGTATTATCCTGATACTAAACTGTCCAATAACTTGTTGGATGATAAACCCGCCAGCAACTCCTCATCTGAGGTCTATCTGAACGACATCGGAGTGGATTTGAGCCTGAGTGTGGCAGACTGTTATGGGGTCTACTCTGGTTCAGATATGGAGAGCAGCACCTGTGAGGACTTCAGCCCAGGTGGGCCCAGAAGCACGGAGCTCAGTGATGGACCGGGCGTGGGCACCGACTCCTCAGTGTTGAGCCCCAACTGTGACAGTGCCACGGAGGGACCCGACCCGTTTGAGAGCTCCTCAGATGAAGTGGACCTCACCTCCTCTCCGACGCATTCAACGGGCCCCTCCGCCGCAGACCCCTGCAGTGCTTCCAGCCAAGCCACCACCACCACCACACCGGATGACACTGAAGGTGGAGCCGGCGACACCGTAGATGCCCCCAAATTAATCAAACCTCCCTCCAAGTGCTCCAGCAGCTCTCAGACTCGGCCCCTGACCAGCCAAGCATCTGTCCAGCCTGACCCGGAGGCCCCCGGGGAGGGGGGCAGGGGATGGCCGGAGCCCATCAACACCAGTCCGACCCCGGCTCTCTTCGTCCAGCTGCACGGTGGAGCTGTACGGCGGCTGGGAGATGACGAGAGGCCTCTGCAGATATTAAACGAGTACCTCACTAATCTGGGGTATGAAGACCCGTGGAGGGTGCAGGGCGAGGGGATGAATCCAGAAATCGGCTGCCTGATACGCTTCTACTTTGGTGAGTAGATATTTTGTTGTAGAAGTTGTAGAAAAATCCAACAATTTTTCACAGGTTTAATGATCGTTTATCTGCACACACACTGTATGTTTACAACAACATCTGGATCTAGTTTTTATTATACTTCTTTCCCCCAATACGCCGTCCGAGAGCCACTAGCTGCTGGTTACACCTCGCCACTTTCACTCACAGTCATTCGTTGTCCATCCATTCTCAGTGTACCGTGAGCGCTGTCATTGTGTTTGGTCAGTCGGACTGTTAAACAAGTGTATTCAATTGTCCTGGCGGAGGACAATGCCCAGTGTTTTTAGCCCTGTAAACCCACCCAACCCCTCTGTAGGGAGACACATCTGGAGGTAACAGGTGTGCTCTCTCGGGCACGCCACCCACCGAACTCATGAGGCATTATGGATCCTGTTTCTCTTCTTCCTCTGCTGCTGTTGTTGTTGTTGCTGCTGCTGCTGTTGTTGTTGTTATTGATGATGAAGATCCTGTTTTGCTGACGAGCAGGGTAAGAGGATGGAAAAAAAACAGCCATGATCTCTTATGGGGGGGATTAGCACAACTGGATATTGTTTTTGACCTTGTTTTTTTTTTTAACACCATCAGCACAGACAGTGGGGGATAAAGAGTGGTGGTGTGATGAGGGAGGAAGAAACTGAACATCAGATTGACTAAAATTAAGTTAATTTAACTCATATTAAGGTTTTCACGCATCCTGGAAAACCTGGAACTTTAGAAAGTATTTTGAAACACCTGGAAATGTACTATAATGACAAAATATCCTGGAAATAATCTGATGTTGTCCTTGAAATTATTCATTGTAATTTTCTCAGATCGCCCACCTAAACCTAAAGTATTACCAGACACGATGCAGACTTGCAGCAATCTTTCTTCCCGGTCATATGTACACGCGTGCAGCCTTTTAATGATCAGATTTGTTGTTGTGGTTGATGATTACATGCACATCGATATTAACCGTAGATGCAACCAACACGTTCACTTCCTAGAAGATGAATTTACTGTAAAATAAAGTAAATTCTAGCGGAGGGCTGCCGGTAAACGTGCTGGAAATGCTTTGTTAAAAAGAGAGTTTTTGGGCGTGTCTCTGAAGGCTCATTCAAGAATTCTCTGTTCTCACTTTGTTATTTTTTTAGTTTTATACAAGAAGTCCACAATAAACCACTTATACTCCCACACACACCAACAACCCCAGAGGTACAACTCAAGTCACAGTACAAATCAAAGGCTTTCCTCGACCCTGAAAATGTTGCACGGAAAGCTGCACACATTCCCCCTTGCCTTGCCCTGCGTCCGTCCGTCCCCCCCCCTCACTCACACACTTGGCTCCCACAGTAACATGACAGACGAACAAAAGCATGACGTAGCGCCAGGCCGCTGAGAGCGCACGGGGGGGGGCCCTTCCAGCTACAGCAGACAAACCCACACAGCCATGAAACAAGCAGCGAGAGGCTGCTGTGGCAGGAGAGTGGAAGTGCTACTGGCGCGGCATGCTGGGGACGGTTACTGAAGAGAAGTGGCGTGGCGATGTGGAGTGATTGCAGAATTCATGATGAAGTTAGATTGGTTCACCACAAGTCAGCCACTGTAAACAAAGCAATGTTAAGTTCTCAGAGTGCCAGGAGAAGTAAAACTGTACATTCATTCACAAGAACATATTTTTGTTTTTTGTGTTTTAATGCACGTGTATCGGATTGGGGCTCGGTATCGGCCGAAGTTCAGGTATCAGGGAGGAAGAACTGGTATGAGAACAAGGGATTGGAGGAATGTGTCGGTTATTGGTGGTTGTTTTTGGGTGATTTTTGTCATTTTATTTAGCTAATTTGGAGAATTAGAGCAGCTGTTCAGCGGCGCAGTCACACAGAATGAGTTGAAGAACAAGAAAAGCTGTTGAAACAGAATATTTTCACATCTAGCTGCGGTGAATTGAGGTTTTTTTCTCAACTAGTTTGTCAACCGGGAAAACCGCAACAAGAGGCTCCAACCAAGACTCTGAAGGAGGAAGAAGCTGGGCATCAAATCAAACTCTGTAAGACGGTTAGACAGCAGAGTTGGTGATTGTTGGAACAGTAGAGAGACTAATAAAGGCGGTTTGGTGAGTTTTATGACAGCTTAACAAGCTCTTAGGTCGGTATAAGAGTGAATTTAAAAGGTGTCTGGTTGTATTTTATAGGTGTTTTTCCTCCTATTTGAAGAGTTTCTTTTGTTAGTCAAAGCTGGTGCAGCACACACACACACACACACACACACACACACACGTGGGCAAATATATCTGCAATTGCCGGTTGTTGGACTGACGGTGACCGGTTGGAAATGTTCACATACTCCCCAACCCTAATCTGACGCAGCCCCACTCCTCACCGTCCTGTCCTCTTGGTGCGTCCGGTGCAAATCGTTTGTTAATGTTGATTTTCAGAGCCAAAGGAGTTTGACTCAGCATAATCCCTGTGGCAAAATGCACATTGCCAAGTATTCTCTTACACACACACACACACACACACACACACACACACACACACACACACACACACACAGACACACACACACACACACACACACACACACACACAGACACAGTCAATGTGCTGACAGTAAGAGAAAAGTGACCTTAGTGGAACTCAGATTTCACCTCCTCAGTGTTTCGGATCTCCCTGAGACGGTTCGCAGCAGCAGACGCAGGACTGCAGTACCCAGAGGTCACTGCTTTACTTTACAAGGTTAGAGACTCACCTTATCAAACTTATCTGATACCTCTGCCCCAAAACTCACCAAATACCTGCAGACTGTGAATGCAGACGTCGTATGTTGACCACGTGGTGCGGATTGATCGGCAAACGATTGATATTAGCTCAAAGCAGTTCGATCGGTTACTCCCTGTAAAGATCGGAAGAGCCAATAAAGTTGCATTCAAATGGTGAAATAAGAAATAGAAAATAGAAATATGTTATACCCCCTCCCTCCATCCACAGTTACAGTCGTCTATAGAGTATACAGTGTGTTTGTTAAGCTCTAAGCTGCTCCCAATAACCAGTGTGGGCTGTTTATGGTTTAAGTTGTCTCTAAGGCAGAGAGAGTGGAATATGTTGCCTGCCAATAAATAAACAGTTTTCAGTTCTCGGGCTGCACAATTAATCGCAATATATATACATGGCCAAGTGCAATATGCAAATTTCAGGAGCTGCAATTTTTTGATAGAAGCATTATAATGAAGAGCTGTAGAGCTGCAGAGATTCACTGGTCTACACATCCTGTGTAAGAAAACAAAACATTTCACATCATTTCATCAATTTGTGATGCAAAAATGATCATTCCCACACTAATAGTGAATCATATCTGTCCAAATAATCACAGTATGATGTTTTTACTGTATCGTGCAGCCGTAGTCAGTTCAGCTGAGCTTTCTCATCTCTTAATTTTAGTGCTTAATGTGCAATGTTTGTTAAATAGTTGGATTAAAAAAGTCTACACAATAAACAGAAGGCTTCAGATAGACCCAGTGATCAGTGATCAGTATCAGACACCAGCTGCACCGCTCTGATGCTGCTTCACATTTCAACCCGGCATCCAAAATCCAGCTCCAAGCAAAGTCTTGTAACTGCTGCTAATCAGAGATGGATGGAAGTGGTCGATGACTCGGTGCGTTCGGGGACACCGAGCCCTTTCGGGGACAAGATGCACCAAAAAAAAAAAGTTTGGTTGTAGCACGGACAGGAAATGGCTTTTGGCTGCTCGATGAGAGACAGGATGTTCCCCATCCACAGAAATAGACGGAAGGAAAGGGTATGTATGTGTGTGTGTGTGTGTGTGTGTATATGAACACACTACGTCTCGCCCGCACCGCCCCGGGAAGGGTGGACCCACACAATACGCATTCCACGTTATTGTTTAGTTTAAAATGGAGTCTGTTTGAAAGAGTCAGATTGATCTGCTCCCTGAGTTGTATCGTACGTTTACGTCACATTCAAACATCTGGGAGCTGGAGCTGTAAGAAGGCGTGTGATATCATCGGGGTGATTGTTCACTTAACATCAATAATGACTGGAAATACACACTCTGACTAAAGTTTGGCTTCGACTGTGAATCTATGAGACACGAGATTGTGTTTGTGAGTTTATCTTGAATTGTTGGTCATATCTTTGGTTGTGTTTACTGACATCATCGGTGTCTGCACATCCACGACTCCCTGTTCCTGTTAGAACCGAGAGTACGTACAGAACCTGGGAAATACAAAAAAGGGAGTTCACGTTGGCAAGTGAAGCTACAAAAAGCTCTGATGTTATGGATGGCAGTCGCACAAAGTGCAGTCATAATGATGTTCAAGAAACTGAACAAATACTTCTGTCTGACTTTTCTGTTTGTTGGATCTGTGTTTGTAACGTAACTGTGCTCAAGATTTAAAACCATAAGCTTGAGTTTTGTGATATTTTGTGATATCGTACTGATATTTGTGTCTAACCTCTTACCATGTATGTAAAATTACCTAAAAACGCCTAAAAACAACATACCCAAAGTAAATTAAAGCTGTTTTCAACCTGCTATATGCTTGGTCTATTTAAAAGATAACACTGATACTGATAGATCTACCAGATAAATCTTACTGGAGTGGATATATTGGACCTTTGGCAATGAAACAGGACTGTTTTTGTTGGATTATTACTGGTTCCAGGATTACAGTGAGGCTTCTTGGGTGAGTTGGCTCAATTTTATGACCGCTTGCTCGCTAGTTTGAGGCGCCGATTGTGCCTGCTGTTGTGATTGTATCACAAAACCGTTTTGATCGATAAATAGACGAGATTCTAAGCTTTCCAATGATGTGATCGATAAATAGACGAGATTCTAAGCTTTCCAATGATGTACTAAATCCAACATCACGGTATGTCAACGGCCCGCATCCAACCCGTTGTAAATGTAAACTGAGGGCTATGATGTTGGATTGCTACTTATATATAGTTCTAGTTACTCCCCCCCTTAGATTTTATGCCTGTGGTGTCAGCTATGATAGTTTCCCTAAAGAAATCGCAATATATCACCTTGCATATGCGATAAATTGAATGGTAACCCGTATCGTATCGCCAGGTTTTTGCCAATACACAGTCCTACTCAGTAATTCAAGAAAATAAGGACATAAGGATAAAAACCCAGTTTTATAAGCGGACATACACTCTCAATCAGTTTCTAGTTGGTTTCATTGTGTTTGAACGCACTGGTAACGCAGGGGAACTCCATGTTTGTGGCCAATCCCCGGCGTCGCCCCGCAGCTGTAACTGAACTGAGGCTGCTTTTTTGTGTGAGCAAGGGGTTAACGTAACAAATCACGCCTGAGTGACTGCTCACTCTCTCAGCCCACGGGGCTATTAGCCACAATTCACTTACATAACCGCACTGTCGCTCCCGCTTTCTGAAAGAGAAACCCAGCATGAGAGAGAGTTGATTCACAAAATCCCCAGACGGCTAAAAATATCATGTTCTTATTAGGAAAAATGAAATCAGTGTGTGTGTGTAATAGTCACTACACTGGAGCTCATCAGCAATCTAGCTTTGTCTCATAACCAGTCTCTCTCTCTCTCTCCCTCTCTCTCCAGGTAAGCCTCGCAGTGTGGGTGGTTCTGAGCGTGTGCAGCTTTCTGGGGTGTTCAACGTGCGGAAAGGGAAACTGGCGCTGCCCGGTGAACCGCTGGTCGAAGCGCCAGGTCACGCTGTGTGGAACCTGCCTCATTGTCTCATCTGTGAAACACGCCCACACCGGCAAGATGCACATCCTCCCTCTGATCGGAGGAAAGGTACTTTTCTGAAGCGCTCTCATGTCTGCAACTTGTTGATTACCACTCTGGCTCGGTACCTGTTTATCTGCCGTGAAGAATTCCTCTCGGTGGTTTTTTGAGCAGCGGTACAAAACATTTTTGTTTTGGAGCTCAGGGGTTGTTTACTGCTCCTGTAGCTGTGTGCTCCTGCTGCACTCCCACATTGCTGCACCAGGTTCTGCTTCATCTCCTGCAGCCACAAAATTCCCAGCTGCAATTAGTCTTCACTGGGAGACAAGTCAGTATTATTGTTGTGCAGCATAAATATCCCATGTCTTATGTCTGTGCAGCAAATATGATCCTAGAACCAAGAGACGTTAGCATGAACACTGGAAACGGGTAGAAAAGGCTTAAAAACATATAGAAAATCTGCCTACCAGCACCTTTAAAGCTCACTTATTGTTGTTTCTCATTTTCTATAATCCATACAAATACTGTAATGTAAACTTTGTATGGTGATTTATTTGCTGGACCATTTCTTGGATGGGTGCAGTGACTTCTTAGACTTTCAGCTGATTGCCTGGCAACCTCGATGACAAGAGTCCTGGAGGTCACTGCACCCGGCCGTGAAGTAGTTCCAGCACAAGCTCATTAAAAAGAAAACCCACACATTGTCAGTTTTAAAAAAGCACATAAACATATTTCGCAATATGTCAAATTATGCCTTTAAGGAAAGGGGGAACATAGAAGCAGAGATGTGGAGGAGGCACTTAAAATGCATTTGTAGAGTTCATCTTTAGCCAAAATTAAAACACATCCCACAACTCTATAAGTCACATTGCTGGTAATCAGAGATCAGAATTAACTTCTGATAAAGGCGAGAGGCAAGATAGGCGGCTGAAAATGTTGAATGGTGAATAAAGCGTGGTACATTTGATAAGAGCTGTGCAACGTGGGTTCATCTTGGATTCATTTTAAAGCTCACACTCCTCTTCACCTCGGTTTGTGTGCGTTCTCAAAGTTAGAATGTGTCCTTACCCAGCAGAAAAAGATTTGGGCTGCATCAGCCGTTTCCAAAAGAAAAAAACAACATACATTTCTGGACTATCTGATATAGTTTTGAATCTTATTTGAAACCTCAGTCATTAAATCATTATGTTCTGTGCTGCAGGTGGAGGAAGTGAGGAGACACAGCCACTGTCTGGCTTTCAGCTCAGCTGGTCCTCAGAGTCAGACTTACTACATCAGCTACGAGTCCTACACAGAGCACCTCCGCTGGCACAGGACGGCCTCAAAGGTACTTCAAGTGTGTTATATGTGTGTATTTGTGTCTATAGTAATAGTTAATGAAAACGTATACACATAAATTCAGGGTGGTTCTGTGATGATGGCAGGATTTTACACATCTTTACTGCCTCAGGTGTCATTGTCACAAGTGGTTCATCCCTCTCTCTTTTGTCAGATTGCGTCACAGAGGGTGAACTCAGTTGACCTGTCGTGCTGCAGCCTGGAGGAGCTGCCTGCTCAGCTCTTTTACAGCCAGGACCTCACACACCTCAATCTCAAAAACAACTTCATTTCGCTGCACAAAGGAGTTCCAGCGCTCACCAGGTGAGTTTCTGTCACCAAGCACTCCCACACTGAGACAGACTCTGCTTCCATCCAGAGCGTTCAGGAACAAAGCAGGAGGAGGAGCCGGCAGATGAAAAGCAGCACTTTCCTCCTTGTTATTTTTTCTTTTGGATGTGAAATGTCCCTGAGTGGTTTTTACTGTCTTTGGGTGCTACCATATGGTCTGAAGAGGAAGCAGCTTAGATCAAATTACAGATGACGTGAACGTGGGCGGCTGTGTGGTTCAGATGATTAAAAGAGAGCGGTACACTGGTGATGAGAGATTTGACATCCAGCCACTTGACCTCTGGGGCAGCTGGGGCTTTTCTCATGGAGCAATTGTAAAGACTTTTCTTTCATCATCTACTATGGAAGAAGTGTTCCATCAAAATACTTGAGTACGCTTACAGGAGTAAAATCCACCACAACATGTAGCTACTAAAGCCCTTTTTAACAACAACATCTAAGCATATGGTTAAAAAAAAGAAATGAACACATTGTTTCTTCCCGAGCTGATGATGGAAGTAGGTAAGGAGTGAGCCTTCTCGCACATGCTCAGTACCGTTCGGGCACTCGGGAGAAAACGGCGGGTAAAGACAAAGTTTATGAGCCGAAGCGAGCCCTTCAGTTGTCCTGGAAACAGGAGTTTAGTTGGGTGGCGTTAGAGGATGTGGGTGAAACTCCAACTTTGTATTGTAGTGCAGTTTTCCGCGAGTTTCTGAAAAGCGTCACTCAGGGATGGGAATTGACAACCGGTTCCAAATTGTCCGATCCATCGGAATCGTATTCAAATTAAATTGAAAGTCATGTGACCTGACTAGCTGGGTTACGTTATCTAAACACACATGTTGAGAAGCATTTATGTGAACATCTATATACATCTCGCAGTATATACCGTGTTTTTATATACAGCTAGATGTTCACACACACCAGAGTCAGTGCAGCGTTTACTGTTTTTATCTTACAACAATTTCTGTTCCTCTCAGTTTTGGCGTCTTTGCCGCCACTTTATGTCAAGAGAACATTACGTTTAATACATTCACTTGATGGAAATAAATACACTGACTGTATATACGCAGCCATTGTTTCTCCATAAACACATGCTTCCCAGGCGGTGTTTTAAGGAATGTGTTTTTTTCCCGTGGTCTGCCTGTGACTTTCCCCTCGGAAGGATGTGGGTCCAGCTCAGCCTCTCACCCTGACCCCTCTGTGAACTGGATTAGGTTTGGCTAAGAAAAAACCAGGGACGACACAAACACACGCAGGCTTCCTACCTGAACCACACGCTGTTGCATTGTTATGCTGAAAGCTTTTTGAGTGGTGTAAACATTCAGCTTTAAATAGCATGTGTACTGTAAGTGTTACGGTGCTGTGTCCTTGAGCCTTGTGCAGGCTTCTTCTACTGTAATTCTCCTTGTTTATGAGGCTGGTGTTGTGTAACTAAAAAAAAAAAGTTTGTTAGAGGCTCTGTTCAGAAGAAACTCTGATTATAGCACTAAATGATTATTTTCTTGTCCCTCTTTCTCTCTCTCCAACTCTCTCTAGGTTTTGTAAACTGAGAAGCCTCAGTCTGTCAAATAACGCTCTGTCAGAGTTTCCTCTGGCCTTGTGTGACATGTCCTCGCTTACGGAGCTAAACGTGTCTGGAAATCGTCTCTCGTTGCTGCCCGCAGAAGTCGGAACCATGCACAAGTAAGTGGGCTGAAAGAAGGCGATGACGATAGGGGCTGCGGTTATTAATCATAACGGTGATGATGATTTGCCCCGAAAGCAGAGTTTATCCTCAGCGACCTGCACTCTGCTGACAGAGACATCAGACGGGAGTTGTTTGTCATTGTGGTTCCATCAGTGCAGATTAATCCGGCTCTGTATTAAGTGAACAACTGGCTGTGCACCAGACTTCTGTCCTGACGGTGCAGAGGTTTTTGTCCAGGTGATCAGAGTGCAGAGTCATGCTGATGCTGTCTCTGCATTACAGGGGAATTGGGGGGCAAGCGTCCAGCAGCAAACTGTGTGTGCGCGTTTGTACACTTGTGTTTGAGCGTATGCGATGTTGCTGAGTCAGTTGCAAATAAGGGTTGCACTATTATATCACTATTGATTCATTTTCTCGATTAGTTGTTTGGAGAGGACTAAAGAAAGCAGAAAATATTCACATTTAAGAAGCTGAAATCACAGAATTTGAACATTTTATAATGAAAAATGACTCAAAACGTTGAATTGATTATTAAAATAGTTGCAGACTAATTTAGAAGTTGACAACTAATAAATTAGAGTTGCAGCTCTAATTGGAAACATCAGATTTCTTAGCACATGATGTAAATAAATCCAGTGTCAGAATTTGAATTGCGTATAATACATATAAACTATAAAAGCACTGCAGCCATTTCGCATTTTTCAAACGAGGATAAAACTGCTGTGTGGAAACAGTAAAAAGCTACTTGGTGGGCGTTTCCAGTGGCAGCGGGCGTTGCTAGGAGACATGCTGTCAACTCCTGTGGGTCGCTGTTGAATGGAGCACGTCTTTACAGCGTATGAACATTTTTTCCAACAAGCCCAAATATCACCGGGCTGGTTATGTGCAGTTTATATGTACTGCGATTTAAGACATGTCCCTTTACAAGAGTGAGCGTTTGGGAGGACCCGCCCTGCTGTTAGGTTTGTATTGCACTCAGAAAGTGGAAGCCACATAGCGTAGCTTGCTAACGTTAGCAGTGATTCCCATTAAAGGTAATGTGAGTAACATTTAGGAAGATCTGTTGGCAGGAAAAGAGTGTAATATTCATAGGTATATTTTCATTAGTGTATAATCGCTATGAAATTAAACAAATCCCCTCCCCTCTTCTCTCGTTGTGTGTCCAGCCTGCAGACTCTCCTCCTGGATGGTAACTGTCTGAGTTCTCTGCCCGTGGAGCTGGGCTCTCTGGAGGGCCTGACCTACCTTGGCTTGTCCTTCAACTGTTTCAGCTGCGTCCCCTCCGTCCTGGAGAAGCTCAGAGGCATGGAGAGACTCTGTCTGGCAGGGAACCAGCTCTCCGTCCTGGATATAGCCGGACTGCAGTGGCTGCCTGCTCGCCACATAGATCTCAGGTAAACACATCCACACAGGGCTCTGACATTTATAGACGCAACGCTGAAACAAAAGCTCATCCGAAATCTAACACTTCCCAAGATGCTGCAGGAAAAGTCTGCTCTGTTATTTCTGCATCATGTTGTCCTGTTGATTTGGAAATCTTAACACCAAATAGTTAAAGTGTGGTTTATTTTTGCAGGCAAAATAATGTATTTACCCGGTTTTCCACCCTCTTGTTCTCAGGCTAAACCGGCTTCAAAAGGTGACAGTTGGAGAGTCGGAGCAGCTGGTTCACATCGTCCAGCTGGACCTGAGGGACACTGGTTTACAGGAGCTGGATGTCAGGCCTCTCTGTAGGCTGGAGCTCCTCCGCTGTGACAGAAACGCTCTCTCCCTCCTCAGAGTCAGCGGCCACGCCCTCAAGAGCCTGCACGCTGCACACAACGGTACTAAGATCTCCTGTGTGTTGTAGAGATGTTGAACAGCAGATATAACATTCACACTCAGACTATAAAGAATTGTGCACGTTTGTGTTTGTAGAGCTGAAGCTGCTGGAGGTGCAGCCGGTGCCAGAGAACCTGACTGTTCTGGATTTGTCCTGGTACGAGTACTTCAATGTCCTATTTACTGTGTGGAAAAAAGAAGGCTGTGTGCTTGTTCAAAGTGGGACGCTGACTGTATTTGTTTTATTAAAGGAACAAGCTAGGATGTGTCCCTGAGTGGGTGTGTGAGAGCAGCAAGCTGGAGGTGTTGGACATCAACCATAATTGTGTTACAGAGCTCTCCGTACAGTGAGTATCACACGAACACCTGCAGCATAGACTCGTTGTTCACAAGTAAGCTGTTGCAGAAGGAGAGAAGGTGGGAAAAAAATCTGTGTTTCTTCTTGTTCTTACAGTGTGCTGTTCGAATGATGTCTGTGCAGAGTTTGACACTAGAACGATGTTTTCACATTCATCTGCTGAGAGTGGAAAGTTTATCTTCTCTTCTACGAGTGTGACAGTGCACATACACCAAGACCAGACTTTACACACACTATTGTTCCAAGCAGATTATTGTATATATGTCTTAACACGCGTCTGGAGGGGATCTTTAACGGCTCATATAGCACAGACAGACATTAGCACTGTGTCAAAAAATACATCCCCCTCATTCATTACTGAGACATCATGCGTCGGTACAGTGGGAGTACTGACGCAGAAGGCTGAGGTTTAAAAGAAAGATAAAACACTGTTACAGCAACGCAGTGCAACATTGATTAAACTGAATTTAAACTTAATTGTCCATAGAAGTCCATAATGTCAAGATAGTACAGCTTCTCAGAAACTGAGGGGAAAGGTAAAAGTATGTAACTATGTCACTAACAGTGAAGGCTATAATGTGCAGCAAGTACAATGCAAACTGTACATACATATAACAGTGCTGATGAGTCTTTAAAGATCCCTTCCAGACATTTATTAAGACATACTGTGCATACAAGTAGTTGTTTTTCCACAAAGAATCCTTAAAAATGCATCTACTCCTTCTACCTCATTAACTGTGCACTGGTAGATCACACTGTATAAACTGACTAATGCTTGACTTACAAACTATTTGTGATGTGACAAATCATGCTCGTAGGCCCCGCCCCTTAAAAATCACACTTTAAATGAGAGAAACTTTCCACTCTCAGCAGATGAATGTGAAAACATTCTTCTAGTGTCAAACTCTGTACAGACATCATTCAAACATCACAGTGTAGGTACAAGGAGAAACACTGATTTCTGAGCGGAGGAGGCCTTTAAGGGAATAGATGTATTATTCTAAAAGGTTTCATCGGTACCTGTAGCAACACGCCCACACAGATGCAGTGCTATTTTCAGTCTGCGTACAGCCTGTGGCAGTAATTACAAACACGCACTGCTGCCTTAAGAGCATCAGATCTTACATTCCAACTGAACGTCAAGCCCTCATACATTTCCTCTCCTCCTATCATGATTCAAGAGTTAGTCCATCATAAGGTGAACTTATTTGGTACACAAAATACCGTTCTGTGTCCTCATCATGTTTGTGTGTTGTAGGCTGATGTCCAGCGGGAGCCTGAGAAAGCTGCTGGCAGGCTGGAACGAAGTGTGTCGGCTGGCTGAGAGGCTGGAGAGATCACAGCTAGAGGTCCTGGACCTCCAACACAACCATCTGACTGAGCTCCCACACAACCTGTTCATCAAAGCACAGAGGTGCACGCAGCAACATCCTTCTTTCTGTCTCTCGCTCTCTATTTTTTTTGTCCCTTCTCCATGTGTTCAAGTATTAAGTTTGTCTCCTCTCTTGGGATTTCGTCACAGCTTGCGGTACCTGAATGTGTCGGCCAATAAGCTGGAGAGCCTCCCAGCAGCCAGCCTATCGGAGGACAGCTTCAGCAGCCTGGAGGAGCTCTATGTGACTAATAACAGCCTGACAGACAAGTGTGTCCCTCTGCTGACTGGACACGGACACCTCAGGGTGCTTCACCTCGCCTACAACCAGCTACAGACCTTCACCGCCAGGTACGATACACAACTGCACATGAACTGAGCTTTTTCAGAGTTAATCAGTGTCTGACAACCACATTTAAGCAGCAGTAGAGCTCAACAGCGACGTTCCAGGAGTAGAAATCTCTTTCTTATAAATCAACACACATACATACTGAACCTTCCCCCAGTTTGAACATGCAACAGCAAATAAAATAATAATGGACATACATAGGAACTTACAATGAAAAGTCAGTAATAAATAAATAGAATAAAAATGCAAATAAAACAATCAATTGGTATTTGTAAGGTTTTCTTTTACCGCATAAAATTAAGAAGGCTTTGTTATCTCCAGGTTGGTGGTTGCCAAAGGTAGTTCCTTCACTCTTAAAATAATAAAATAATTATGTACAGTCTTTAAACTCTATATAAGCGTTTTCTTCAAGTGAATGAATGGGCAAATTCACTTCCGGACCTCTAGGTTTTACTGAAAAAGGAATTTCAGGAGGTCTAGGTTGGGTTGCAGAACATTGTTGTGCACCTTAATGGTGGCATTAACTCACATTCCTAATTCTAGAAACATTATCATCCAGTCTAAAATCAGAGCCTTGCTTCAGAATCAGGTTAAGGTCACAAGGGAGCTGAGTCTGATAAATGTGGATCCCAAAAATAAAGTTTGCAGTGCCAGCGCTCTTGATAAAACCGTCCCCCCCCCCGCAGTAAACTGGCACGCCTGGAGCAGCTGGAGGAGCTGGACCTGAGCGGCAACAGACTGAGGGCAGTGCCCACCACCATCCTCAGCTGCCAGCGTATGCACACACTCTCCGCCCACTCCAACTGCATCAACGCGTTCCCAGAGGTGCTCCAGCTGCCTGAGATCAAGGTTAGTCTGACACACGCAGGTATTTTAGGCTCCGTTTCCATCCATTCATTCAGCTCTGGAGCCTGAAAACATGAACATGTATATTATCTTTCTTCTAATCTAATCAGTGTTCTCAGACTCTGGTGCCTTGTGGGAAATTAAAGAAAATCAACGTCGTTCTACTCTGATGACAAAATCCTGACCTCCCTTTTTTTTTTTTTAATCTGTGTGTCTGTCTACCTCTGTGTTCATCTTTATTGGGTTAGGCCAGATCAGGAAATCCTTTGTAATCTCCCAGTAACTCGTTAATCTCTGAATCCTTTCTCTGAACCCAAATGACGGTTCCATACTCCTGTCTGTGCCTGAGTGAGTGAGTGTGTGTGAGTGTGTGTGAAGTTAAGGGTGGGGACCGTATTACACATCATGATTACCCTGAATGAGTCTGAATTGATGCACAAAACGTCTGAATTTTTGTGATATGAAGCTCATTATGAAACAGTAGCTACAAAAGAGAATGAATATAAACATTTAAAGTCAACTCTCTAATCTCAACATCCTTTTTCACAGCAGACACTTTAACTTATCATAACAAGAGAAGCACTGATGGCTCTGTTCCATTAAGTGTCTCAGGAAATCTCTCCAGGAAGGGAGTGCAACACAGAACCCTGGAAACTGGCTCAACTAACGGAATAGCTCTCATTAATGAGATTAATGGGACTTCAGTATTCCCTGAAAAAGACCCGTAGAGGAGAAGAGTTAAAGAGATAGTTTGGGTATTTTGGGGTGGGGTTGTATAAGGCGTTATCTACAGCAGATGAAGGTTAATGTTGTATGGGATTTTAATCTGAGTCTACAGTCTGAGTTATAAATATATGTATAGAAAACACACTGAGATCAGGATCCGTCTGGAATCGTAGTTCTGGGTTGAGAGGTATCTAGAACTGACCCTCCGTCTGTCTCTTCCTCAGTGTGTCGACCTGAGCTGCAACGAGCTGACCGAGGTGACTCTGCCAGAGACGCTCCCTCCGAAGCTTCAGGAGCTGGACCTCACAGGGAATCCTCGTCTCAACCTGGACCACAAGAGCCTGGAGCTCCTCAAGTACGGACCTGACAGACACTGCAGTATCTGGAGTAAAATACAACTGGCTGTTCTTTTGACCTTTTCTGTCTTCTCTCTGCAGCAATATCAGATGTTTCAGGGTGGATCCATCACCTTCAGCTCCGTGTGTGAATGAGAGCCACGGGGCCCCTGCAGTCTGGAGCCACGGCTACACAGAGGCCTCTGGAGTCAAAAACAAGTCAGTCCTCCTCCCACCTCTTCCTCTCTCTGTCCATCTCCTCTCAGGCATCTTTTCCTCTGGAATTAATGTTTTATCGATCTCTCAAAGTCAGTAAGAACACAATTAAGTGAGTAAACTTTATTTAGATTATGTAGCACTTTTCCATACCACAGTTCAAAAGTGCTTTCAGAAAATACACAAACTAATAAAGTGAAATACAATGACGGTGGTAATGAAATGTTCAATAAAGCATTTAAGAAAGCACAGACTCAGCTGACTGTCGATCCTCCTCTCAGGCTGTGTGTGGCTGCTCTGGCTCTGGACAGTTTCTGTGGGATTCGAGAAGCCCTGTACGGAGTCTTTGACGGAGACAGAAACGTCGAGGTGCCTTACCTGCTGCAGTGCACCATGGGAGACGTGCTGGCAGAGGAGCTGCACAGGGGCCAGAGGCAGGAAGACTACATGACTAACACTTTCCTCACCATGCAAAGGTAAACAAACACACACACACACACACACGCCTCAGTACTTCCACTGCTCGTTGCAGTCACCGTGAATACACACACACACACACACACACACACACACACACACACACACACACACACACACACACTCTTGAACTCATTTTGTGTGTGTGTGTGTGTGTGTGTGTGTGTGTGTCCCCTCCCTCCTGCAGGAAACTGGGCACAGCGGGCCAGAGGATGGGCGGCTCGGCGGCTTTATGTCACATCAGACACGACCCGGTGGCTCCCGGTGAGCACGGCGGCTGCTTCACCCTGAAGGCCGCCAACGTCGGCAGGTGCCAGGCCGTTCTGTGCCGCGACGGCAAAGCTATGCAACTCTCCACCACACACAGCGTCAAAGAGGAGCCGGAGTACGAGCGGGTCCGGCAGCATAACGCTATCATCACCGAGGTAAAGGAGCTTAAAGCCTTCAAATGTCTTCAGTATGACTGGATTTAATGAAGTTAATGTTACTTGTATAAAGCTGCATTTTCTCAGTCTCACTTTTAAATGTTATTGTTTATTACTAAACAAAACTGATTTCCCTTCAAATTCTTTGTGCTTTTTTTTTACAATTTTCTTAGATGCTAAACAAAAAGATTAAAATTAGATCTGATTAATAAATTAGCTAATTATTTCCACTATTGCTGCACATTATATTGACTAACTGATTAAGCAATGAATCAAACAAATAATCTTTTATCAATTAATGGTTTAGTCTGTAAAATGGAAGAAAATAGTGGAATCCAGTTAATATCTTTAAGTTTCTGCTGTTGTTTGATCGATGGGACAAAACTGCTAAGTCATGTTTCCCTTAATGAATGTGATGAATCACTAATAACCAGAATTGTTGCCAGTTAATTTTCCGTCAGTTGATTGATTGAGCACTCTAACAGATTAACTGATGACCGCCGTTTATCCTCTGCAGGACAACAAAGTCAGCGGTGTAACCGACTCCACCAGGATTATGGGTTACTCCTTCCTGTGCCCGTCTGTGACCCCCAGGCCCCATGTCTCCACGGTGACCCTCACCCCGCAGGACGAGTTCTTTCTCTTGGGCAGCCGGGGCTTGTGGGACTTGCTGTCTCCCAGCGAGGCGGTGGAGGCGGTCAGGAACGTGCCGGACGCTCTGGCTGCCGCGAAGAAGCTGGTGACTCTGGCTCAGAGCTACGGCTGCTCCGACAGCCTGAGCGCCGTGGTCGTCCAGCTCAGTATCACGGAGGACTGCTGCTGTTTCTGCGAGCCGCCACCTCCACCCCCCAGCCCCGGCCTGGGCGCGCACACCGGCACGCACCCCTACTCGGCGAGCGGCGACGGCGGCATACCGCTGCCGCCGGCCTCCTCTGGAACGGTGAGCGAGCTGAGCAGCGAGTTCAGCACCTCCGAGATGAGCAGCGACGTGGGATCCACGGCGTCCTCAGAGGAGCCGCCGCCACAGACCGAGCCCCTGACGTCCCACCTCAACCTGCCGGGACGAGCCGGCGTGCGAAGGCCCGCCTGTGGAGGTGGGAGCTTCCAGAGGCAGTTCTCCGGAGCGCTGTCCGACAACGGGGTGGACAGCGAGGACGAGGAGCCCATCGCCGGCGTCTTCTCTAACGGCAGCCGCGTGGAAGTGGAGGCCGACGTCCACTGCCTGCTCCGCCACCACGACGCGGCACCCCAAACACACGGCCACACTCAACAAAGCACAAACATCCCTCCCACTGTCGCCTCGCATCACGAGCCTTCACCTCCCCCCTTCTGCTCCCCGTCTCCCTCCCCCGTCCCTCCCTCCTCTCCCTGCCTCAGCAGGGAGGCTCTGTCAGGGACTCTGGGCCGCAGGGCTCGAGCTAACGGCTCCGTGGCCTGCCAAGGAAGGAACCAGGACCTCATAGAGGAGGCGGCCGACGCCCCGTCAGAAAGCCAGGGGGGCTACTTCAACGCTCCCGCCCAGCCGGACCCCGACGACCAGCTCATCATCCCGCCAGAGCTGGAGGAGGAAGTCCGACAGATCATCCAGCAGCAGCAGCAGCAGGAACAGATCCAAACACACAACCAGCAAGCACACAGCTACCAGAAACCTGCTGACTATTTCATCACTCCCCTCTAACTTCTGCCCCCCCGCCAATCCACAAGCTCTCATCCAGGGTTTCAGGGATGGAGGACTGTGGAATCAGGACTGTCGGTCTTGATGCTCTGCTCTGCATTAAGTCGTACCGCTCAGATTCTGAACGTGCTTACGGACCAGAGACTGTTTGTTTTTGTTATTTACTTTATTTTCTACTGTTCACTCTTTGCCCCTCGAAAACGCAATGCAACTTTTATAACACTTTATGTTGATTAAATCTTCACATGTAATTGATTTTTACCATATCTTTAATTTGAAGAAGCACTTTGAGTGCTTTTTATTCGACCTTTTAGGTGAACTCTATGTTTAAATGGTACTTTTTGCGATTTGGACCATTCAGTTTTTTGTGTTGTAGCAGACATTTCCCCCCCGTTGTGTCGCGGCTGATGGCCTTACAGTTGTCGGGAGTTAGTAAAACTGTTAAACTAACTCCTAGGAGTTTAATACTTAAACGTGACCTAGTCACAGTGAAACGTACTAATATTCTCTGAGAGAAAAAGACGATTATTCCAGGTGTGTGGAGAGTTCAGAGTGGTGCTGCAGTGGTGAGTAAATGCTGAACGGGGGGGGGGATCCTACAGTTGTTACCAGCTCAATGAATGTTCTCGGAACAGTGTTACAGACTTTTTGACAACAGCGAATCGCACAAGAGAGCTACTTTTGCTATATAATAAATGAAAGTTTCCAAATAATCTCAACATGTTGACTCTGACTTCTTCTTCTGGACTCACTCATTTTGTTTGTCTGGAGCTTCGATCATCACAGCACGCAAGTTACATAAAATGATATTATAAGATGATGTGATATTTCCATGTTGGTTTGGAGCCACGCAGGAAGTTTTACGTGATAAGAATTAGAGATATAAGTACAGTGGAGGTCAGTGGGGTTTGGTTTCATGTGCTCAAGACACTGAAACATTATATTTTTATCTCCTAAAAACAATCTCTTAGAACAATTAAATTCTATTCTAAAGCTGAAACCACTTAAAGTTATTATTTATTTATTTTTAGTAAAACTTTCTGATCCCAGCTTCTCAAATATGAATATTTACTGCCTCTCTGTATATTTGTATCATTTTATATCATCATTTTTATATATTCTGGCAATAAATATTTGGAGACGTCGCCTTAAGTTTTAGGAAATTGTGATGAGCCTTTTTTTTTTTTTTTTTTTTTACTTTTGTGACATTTTATATACAAAACAATTAATAGAGACAATCATCAGATTTATTTAGGCCTTCAAATAAAGATTAAGTGAAGAATACCAGAACTACTTGAGGGCCAGTGTGTGGGATTTAGTTACAGATTTTAACCATTTAAATACAGCTGTGTGTCGGAGAAACTACGGTGGACGCAAAACATACAAAAGACGTCTCTTTGTAAGGTAACGTTTCTTATTTTCAGGTGATTATACACTGATGAAAACATACCTATGAATATTATACTCCATCTGTGCCAGTAGATCCTCCTGAATGTTACACACTGGACCTTTTTAAGTCCAAGTTGATGCCTTCAGATAGCTTTTTGTGTTCGACCAACCTTTCAAAAAACCTCAAACTGTCATTTTTTTAATCACATACAACAAAGAAAAGCACCAATAATAACAATTAAAAAGCTGTAACAAGAGAATGTTTCTGCATTAAATATTAGTCCTTTAATTTTCTGTGTATATTAACTGATCTTTTCGGCTCAAGATGAATTAATAATGAAACTAAATCTCTAGTGCTGCTAAATCTTTTAAAGGTTTTAAAAAGACGAAATGTATAAAGAGTTGCACAACAACAAGCAACGACCTCGCACTCGTTTGTGCTGCTGGGTTACAATCGCCGCATTGTGTTTATCGGACAGGGTAAAATTAGAACTTGGGGGTAATTACCTCAACTCTGGAGAATTTCTTTTGTTGCTAATTAAGTTTTCACCGAAACAGTCCCCACGGTTACATCACTGCTGTGCCCTTCTGTGTATGTGTGGCCCCCATTGTGTGACAGCACAGAGGGGACGGGCAGCAGTGATGTCATGGCTGGCAGGAAGCCTCTGGAGGGGACACGGACGGGGACAATCGCGGGGACAACCGCGGGGACCATGGAGGGGACCACGGCAGAGTTCTGCTGCCTCCTTCTGGCTGGTTTGTTTATCAGACTTCAGACTCAGAAACAGAAACAGTCTCGAATAGAATCACATTGCTGGAGGTTTAATTAAGAGTGGATACATTCATGTATCAAAATTGCATTATAAAGACAAAAACTCTGATATAAAAATACATTAATTAAAACTAGTAAACAGTTAAAAACATTAATCCCTTTTGAGTTCACACAAATCCAACATACAGTTCAGACCTGTATCACAAAGCAAGTTAGTGATTAACTGGTTATTAACTGGTTATGAACCGGTTCAGTTTACTGATCCAACCACGAGCACAGTCACAGAATATAATATATATGTTATATAGAATATAACAGCACCATGAGTGGAGTATTTAACGTCTCAGTGATACCCACAGGCGGCAATAACTTGTGTTCAACCAGGTAAAGTCACACAACTAACCTGTGATACACTTAAAGAAGGGACAGTGCGGTGCGGCTGTTATTGCTGCTGAATATAATTAATAATTAAAGTAATTAAAAAGGTCCAGTGTGTCACATTCAGTGGCAGGAATGGAATATAATGTTTTCATTATTACTAAAATATAACTTAAAATACAGAGGCGGAGTCTGCCATGTTTCTACAGTAGCCCAGAAGGGACAAACCAAACTGTGATTCTAGATAAGGTTTGTGTTTTTTGCATGTTTCGAGGCCACCGTAGTTTCTCCTTCGCGCTCGGAAGCGGAGGGTGAAGCGAGGAAGTTGCAGGACTGAATACAGATCAGCCTTCCACGCGTGTGGGGGGAAACTACGGCGGCCTAATTTAGAGCCAGTGTTTGGTTTGTCCCTTCTGGGCCACTGTAGATAAAAACGTCTCATTCTCAGGTAACAAATAAAAACATACCTACGAATGTTATATTCCATTTCTGCCCACAGCTCCTCCTCAGTGTCGCACACCGGACCTTGAACAGTTCATGTGGACCCGCAATAAGAGAACAATGATCAACACTGTCAGGAACAGAAGAAAGTTAAAGGCAGCTTTTCTTTGTTTTTTTACAAGTCTGTTTTAAACCCAGGCTGGAAACGTGGTTGTGCAAAAAAAAATGGTTCTTCTATCTGACAGACACAGAAACTGTGGATGTGTGACTTCAATATTAGCTGCAGCACAAAGCCCGAAGCCTCAAACCACCGACCCAAAGCGGTTTGATGACCAGAGAACGAGACAATCAACTGCTTCTTGTTTTTGTTCAGATATAGTGGAAACAAAAGTGAATCTTTATAAAAGTCACCTACTGCTACTTTTATGTCCATAAATGTTGTTGTTGTAAAGGTTGCTTAAAATATCTCCAAACTGCTGACACTGCGTCTCCTCCGCCGACCCGCTCAACTACCGAGAGGTTACAGGAGAGATATCAGAGTAGTTTACTGATTATGAGTCACTGACACATCATTTATTATACATCCATGTATGGATCAAAGTATTGGAAATCAATGCAAGTGTTCCCTTTCAGGGGCTCCGTAGTGGGAATCATATAAAAATGTCATATTCTTGTAAACTCACTCCTTTTGTCCACATCAGGCTCCTGTAGGAATGATTACTGTGCTCTTTTCGTGATGCTCTGAACATTAACCAGCTGATGTTCACCCCCCCCCCCCCTCACACAGCGGTGGTTTCCGCCCTCAGCGGCGCTCTCTGCGGGCGGCCTCGGGCCTGCTGTTTCTCTTCCGCTCTGCGTTTTCGCTCCTGCAGGTAGCGCCTCACTCTCCGGATGGTCTGGATGGTGAGCACCGTGCCGGCGCCGTACAGGATGGCGGTGATGAGCCCGAACAGAGCCACGCCCGCGTCCGCCCCGCCCACGTCGCAGTTCATCCAGGTGTAGCCGGACCGCGCGTACAGCCGCTCCCGCTCCTGACACACGTCCGTGGAGTTGACCTTGATGATGAAGTGCAGGTAGAGCCCCACGGCCACCACGTACGCCACCGCGCCCACCGCCTGGAACACCAGCGCTCCGAACAGAAGCTTCCGGGACATCAGGTGAGGCGGTTTGTTCCCAGCGACCACAAACAGCAGCGACAGGACCCCGAGGGTCAGGCTGAAGGCGATGCCGCCGTAGATGCCCGGCGCCCTCATCTGGCTGTACTGGCTGTCCAACCTTCGCGCCTTCTCCAGTTCGGTGCCCTGCAGGTTAAAGTTGGAGTTGATGTCGAAGCCGCCCATGGCGCTCGCCGACGACATGCCCGATGACACCAGCTGAGCTGCGACCACGCAGATCAGGACCAGAGCGTTGGTCAGGACGGAGCAGATCAGCACGATGCCTGCGGGAGTCGACGAGGGATGAGATCACAAAATCAGATGGAGGTCCAGGCACAGTTAGTTTTTATTCTCTCCACATGAGGAGGTTGTTACAGAGAAAGAAACTGTTCATTCAGTGTCTCAGTGACAATAAAGAATCAATCCAGTGCAAAAAATATATAAAAACTTCAAACTCTGTAATTGATTTATTCTATTCTTAAATCAAAAGACTGCAATTAATAGTTATTTTAACAAACAATTCATCTTTAAACTCAAATAAATGACATTAACACTGATATGAAAACAGCACAAAGTGAATCCATTTGAGAAGCTGGAGCTAAATCTTGATAAATAATTAAAATAGTTGTTGTTCTAATACTGTGTTATTAACATTCCAGAGGATCAGCTCTATTGTTCCTGCAGCAGGTACATGAGAGTGGTCAGGAGCAGCTTTCTCCTCCGTCAGTGTTACTCTGAGGGAAAAGAGGCGTGCACCGTAAACACAGTGAAACCGGTTTGTCCGGTGTTCGCAGAAGGAAGGATTGAGCTGCAGTGAAACCAAAGTCCAGCCCCCCCGCCCCCGTGACGCAGTAAGAGATACTTCCACTCTGAGCCCGACTCACCTCTCCTGGAGCAGACGTTGGAGCATTTGGACTCCTGGTGCTCCACTCGAGGGGTTTCCCGCACATGTTTGGGAGGGGAGTCGGCCTCTCTGGGGTAGTATGGGGGTCGAGAGGAAGACCTGGGACATAGAAACACAAACACAATGAGGAAGTTATTTAACACTTATATAGCTGGTGTTTCATCATAATGTGGAACGACTGAACATTTTCCATGTTTTAGTTTGTATTCTTTACTGAAAATGATTCAACATGGACTCTGGGTGCTGCTGCTGATGCACAGATATCAGTACCAGGTCTAATACTGAGCTCATGAACTCTCCAATTCCACTTTACAGCAACTGTTTTAGTAGAACTTGTTAATTACACCTGCAAAATATTATATTCTTAAAACAAAATGGTCCGAAGCTCAAGGACATTTTTGCCACTTGCTATGATTTTGAGTGTTATTACAATGCTGGAGGTGCTGAGGACTGAAACAAACTCTGAAAAGTCACTCATCTACTCCAAAAAGCAATAAAAAAAGTAATAAACAAGATACAATGACAGCAGTTCATGAATTTAAGATACACTCCTACAATATGACCTGTGACAGTAATACACTTTATATTAGTGGTGCTGGATTAATATAAACTGTATATTCATATGACACCTATTTATGTATTATAAGACTCTATTTACTGTTTATGTAACCAGTTAACAACACTTATTACATACATATATACATATAATTCCTTAAACATGATTATGAATAACTCTTTAACTCTATTATTTTATATTTTCATTACATCTTTATTTATTTAATGTGTACTTTCTTATGTATTGTGTTGTATCTGGAGCTGCTGCAGTATCTTAACATTATTTATTATGTTATTAAGGAATACAACGTTACACATTTCAATGTCTTTATGGATATTTATTTTATTTACATCATTTAAAAGAAAACTATTAAAGATTATTAAATATAAATACATATATTATATTTCCCCTACATTCATTTATGAACTCAGGACACATTTAATGATCTTTAATATTAAACTCACCTGTCGGGTGATGCCCGTCGGTCATCCGGTGAGTCTCGGTAGTGTCGGTGGTCTCCGTTCCTCTCCCGGTGGCCCCGGTTTGAACGGGGCGGCTGACTCATACCTACCGACCGAAACCGACAGTTTGGACTCAGAAAGAAAACGACCTTTGGACGACACAGACACGGTTCAAGTTAAAAACTACAAATCAACAGTTTGAACTACAAACAGGTGTTTAAATAATTTTAGCTTCTTTTTTTTTTTTCTTTTTACGTCAACGTAAGTGTCCTCGAGGAGAAACCGTTGACGTTCGCTTCACGTAAAAACGTTAAACAGCATAAATCGCGTTATTAACAGCATTAAAGACCGGTTTTTAATGAAAAACAAAACAAAAAGACACTTTTCTTAACAAGAATGATCTATAAACCTAATGTCGGAGCAGGTTTGTAGTTTAAAAAGTGATTAAAAAACTGAGAGAAACGTCGCTCCGTAGCCTTCATGGTACGTTAGCTCATTAATTAGCGTTTGTCTAACGTTAGTGCGCAGACTCAGTTCGAGCGTCAACAGTCAAATATGAACTTACGGTGAATATAAGTCGATGAAAACGCTCCAAAGTCTAAAAGTATAACGCCATTATTGACTCACTCCGGTGTGTGTGAGTGTTTGTGTGTGTGTGAGTGCAGGTAGAAACAGCTCCACCCTACCTGGAGGAGGAGGAGGAGGAGGAAGGAGAAACAGGTTGAGGTAGGTGGATCGTTCAGAGCTGTGGATGGAATTCAACTCATTATTCTATGGAAGCCCATTTGTGACAATATGACGGTGGAAAAAAAAAAAGATTGTGTAAGTATTTATAATGAAAATCTTTATCAAAATATTCTTTTAGTATCTCAAAATAATAATGAAGTAGCTCAGTGTTGTGAATTAGTATCTCAAAATAATGACTTTATCAGTATTTTTGACTTTTTGGGTGAAGTAGAAGTCATTAAATATGGAAGCCCATTTGTGCCAATATGACGAGAAAAAAAAATTGTTCAAGTCGTTATAATGAGAAATATTATCAAAATATTGACTTAGTATCTCAAAATAGTAAGAAAGTTACTTAATATTTTGAATTAGTGTCACAAAATAATCACTTAATATCACAAAGTTATTATTTTCAAGTCATTTCTCTACGGAAGCCTATTCCTGCCAATATTACAGGGGAGAAAACATCATATGAGTCATTATAATGAGAAACCCTCATAAAATCTTGAATTAGTATCTCAAAATATTTTTTTAAGTATAATATAGATATAATATAATGACTTACAGAATCTTTTTTATTTTTCTTTCATTGGCAGAAACGAGCTTCTGTAATTAGCAGCTGGTCTGAATCAGCCGCTTTGTGTGTTGTCAGTCCCAAAGAAGAAGCCTCTGTTTGCACCGTTTTAGGGGGTGTTGGCCTTTTTAACATGAGCAGCAGCAGCAGCCTGTCTGTCTCTCCGTCTGTCTGTCTGTCGCTGTGTTGTAGAGGAATGTTGTTGTTTATGTGCTTCTTTTATCAGCCGAGAGATTTACATGAGGCTCCCTGAAGAGCCCCGTTGTGTTCACTCGACAATATATCTCTCTCTCTGCTTGGAATTAACTCTCGCACAATAAAACATGTAGGCTGCTCTCACTGTTTATAGCTCACCAAGTCGCAGGCCTGTGATATTATATTATAATATATGAGCTCCAGCAGCTGGTTGATTAAACAAACATTCGACTGAAAAATTAATTATTTTAATAAATGATTAATAGTTTAGTCTTTATTTAAAAATCCTGACCCTTTTTTTTAATATTAAGAATCTAAGTTGAGGCCTAATAATCTTTATTGTCCTTTTTTACTACAGGTTGGTGTAAATAACAATACAAACAATAATAAATAACACATCATGTTGCACATGTATGTAAATAAAGACTTTTTGTACCATCCAGTATTTACTTTTTATTATATTTTTGTTTTTATTAAGGCTAAATTAATATTAGTAAAGCAGGTTAAAGGTCCAGCGTGCAGGATTTAACGCAGGGAAAAACACGAACACTCCTATCTTGAGCCAGTGTGTGGTTTGTCCCTTCTGGGCTGCTGTAGAAACACAGCGGACTCCATGGAAGTCGATCCAAAAACGTCTCACTCTAGGGTACAAAAAACACAATATTCAGGTGATTATACTCCATTATACTCCATCTTATGCTCCATTTCTCCTAAATGTTACACATTGAACCTTTTTAAATACATTTTAATTTATATACATGTTTAATAGCAGAGTTTTTTTGTTGCAGGATGTTTTCGTATGTGTTCTTGTTTGTATTGTATTATGTGGAGAGGGAATATTAATGTTGGTCTGCTTTGGGAGGATAATCCATCCTTGTTAGTAGCATGTTAATTAAACAAAATCTTAAATTATTGGTGAATAATTAAACACACAGCTCCAGTATATAGTTGGAAAACTCAGGTTTATTCCACTCTGTCTGACAGTGAATATAATTAATATTGTGTATAAGTTTGTTCCAGTTATTCTCTGAAGCTTTATGTTAACATTGAGGGACGTATTCAATCCCTAAGACCTCTTTTTTTTATGGCTGCACAATTACATCAAATGGAAATAATATTCCAGATATACACTTTGCCTGATATTTGGTATCTTTGGAACATAAAGTTCTGTTTGTACAAACAATTTCTACTTCTTAATGCACTTTGGTAACAGTTTGCACTTTAATAAAGTATATATTTGATCATAAATGAGGACAATTGGCCAATTTGTTGCATTGAGTGGAATATCTACTAATCAGTAAGAACAAAAGTGGGAGAGGGGAGATCATTTTGTTTTCCGTAAAATCATTTATCACTGATTTCATCTTGTTGAAATGTGACAGTTGGACACCTTGTCTTGAAACATATTGATAAATGATCCAACATCTATGATAATACATACATTTAGCCAGATTGTGTCACTAAACAGAGATCTGTATCAGTCTGACTGCATAACATTTTATTTAATAAGGATGGCAGGAATGTCTCCAATCGCCTATCAATAAATACAAACATCATCACCACTTTTTATGCTTTAGGTGAAAAAAAAATAACATCAAAAGGTTCCCACATGTCCTGGAAACAATTTATTAAAACGGCCAAATATCCTGGAAATAATCTATGTTGTCCTGGTAAATATTAGTTGTATTTTAGGTTCAGAAAAGTGTAGTAAACTGTTGTCGAATCACCCGAAACACTGCATAAAACAATCCTCTGTAGTGAGAACAGTGTCCCATAAACACTGACCCACCACCTGTAATGAACCTGATGAAAACAGGACGAATAAAACTGTCTCTTCAAAAGAGTTGTATGTAAACCCTGAACTCTTATCATTTTACATTATTATTATTATTTGTTCATTTTTAATCTTTTTCCACCTTTTTAATGCTCTGTAATGGATGTAAGTACCACCAGTGTCCACCAGGCGGCGGTAGTCAGAAACCGACGCTGGTGCCACACTGAAACTCTTCCGGGTTCTTCCTCTGATGCGGCTGTAAACAATAACATGAGGACACAGCTGAAGTTGTGTCACTCGCTCGTGTAATAGAAACTGTTTGTTCCGGAACAACCGTCGCCCATGTTGTTTCTCCGGACCGCGGCGCTCAGCTGCAGAGCTGTGGCCGCTCTGCGCTGCCTGCCCGCCGGCCACACCGCCTCCAGAACCACCGCTACATACATCCAGGGCCAGAGCCCGGAACCGCGCATCCGAGAGTACTTCTACTACATTGACCACCAAGGACAGGTGAGTGTATGAGCTCACACAGGTATCAGTGTAAAGTTCTGCTGCTGGTGTTAACATGTTCATTGTTTGTGCTCAACTTGCAGCTTTTCCTCGATGACACCAAAGTGAAGAACTTTGTCACCTGCTTCAAAGGTAAAAGTGTTTGTCAGGTGGAGTTACAGTTATTATATATAATAATAATAATATTATATGTTATACAACATTTAAAAGCTAAAATTAGGTGTGAAAAAAACATTTTAGTGAACTGAAATAAAAGTACAAACCAAACAAAACATTATAAACAACTATATTGTGTGTTACAAAACTAAAATATAATACAAATATACACAAAAGCTGCACAATTAGTTGAGATATTCATATCAAATGCATATAAATACATAAAATGACCTTATAATGAAGCACTGTAGCTCCAACAGATGTCACATCATCATGATTTTAAAAGTTTTTTTCAGTGAAAATGAAAGTTGTGACGTGAAAATGATCATTTCCACTAACCGTGAATCACAATGTCGGATAAAATCCAAACTTTGTCAACAAAACAAACATAAGGAGTTACTGGTGCGTATGTTCATTGAGACTGGGATGTGTTAATGTGTTTGTACTGTGAATACTCCTCATTTTATAATAAGAAACTCAACTGAAACGAACAAACTCACTCTGTAAACCAACTGAAACTAAACTGGATTAACAAACAGAAATTAAAAACAGTGATCAGTGGTTAGAAATAACTGACTGCTCTTAATACACCACTGGACAGTTTTATACGTGTATTAAACAAACAGTGTAGTACGACGGCCTCAATAATCCTCTCCTGGAATATTAAGCATCAGGTTTGCTGTGTGATAACTTGAATGCACCACATAATCTTAATCAACCGCCAGTAAATCAATATTATTAAGGCTTTAAAACTGCATTTGACACTCTGTAAAGATGAGGTTGTTGTCAATGAGAGACTAGAGCTGCAACTAGTGGTGATTAATCCTTTTCTCAGTTAATGGATTAGAGTTGTTTGGTCCATAAAATGTCAGAAAATTGTGAAAAATGTCCCAAAAGTCCAAAGGTGACGTCTTCAGATATCTTCATCACATTTGAGAAGATGAAATCAGAGAATTTGGACATTTTTTTGTCTTGAGAAATGACTCAAAACGATGAATCGATTAATCAAAATACTCGGTGATTAACGTAACAGTTGACAGCTAATCGACTGATCGTTGCAGCTCTGTCTCTGTGGCTCTCAGCTTGGTTGCTAACAGAAGACAGAAATCTTGGTGTATAATCCCAAACAAATATTTCATTGTCTGTTGTTGCTCAGCAGCTCCTCTTCATCCCTGTTTCTCTATCACCAGACAAAAAGTTCCTGGTCTTCTTCTTCAGTCGGCTGCGTTCGAATCAGAGCGGTCGTTACGAGGACGACTTCCCCTACTTGTCCCTGTGCGGCAGGGAGAGGAACTTCCTGCGCTGCGACGACCGTCCCGTGGTCTTCACCCACCTGCTGGGAGACCAGGAGCTGCTGTCGTACTGCGGCGGGGCGGAGCAGCTGTCCGTCCCCTTCCTCCCGGAGGCGCTGTACATGCATCCTGTCAGCGGGCGGGTTTACCACCCCTGCTCAGAGCGAGGAGGCGGGGTCGGCCTGGTCAGGTCGGCCCTGGCCATCGAGCTCAGCCCGTTCTTCGTTTACGCTCAGGAGGACGGCCAATCGGGACAGCCCACGCACTTTCTCTGGGGGGGACGGAAGCACACGCTGACCAATGAGCTCGCAGGATGCTTCCCCACTGTGGTGGAGGGCGGCGAGCAGCAGGGAGAACCGGGATAATCACCTCTACTGTACGGATCCTCTGATGTGTCCAGATGTGTCCAGATGTGTCCAGATGAGCCGGTGAGGAGAGACGAGTGCTTTAGAGTTGTTCCGATACCGATGCCTGACTAAAACGTTGTCTGTGCACCGACCCGATTCCACGTAATACACGAGCCCCGAAACAGGACCCTGCTACTACCCAGCACTGTCCCTCACGGGCTTAGTAGCCTACGGTTGTTAATACGGGTCGGTACTCAGCATCACTCATACACAAAGTTCTGGTATCGGATCGTCTCTACTCCTGTTTGAAGCCTGGGCCGATGTGTCCTCCTGTCCTCCTTCATTAGCTTCATATTTATGGTCCTGAAGAGGTTTAACTATAAAGTTTGTCACAATAAAAAAAGCAAAGATTAGGGAAAAGTCTGAAAGGATTAACACATTAAAGCGTAAACATAAAGTGGTTGAGAGACAATAGAACCTGTTGCTGTAAATACCAGTGTAAACGACCACCGTGGCTCATTCAAACACGGAGGAGCTCTTTTGTAGTGGAAATGCGTCCGATTACCTGCAAAGATAAGCAGCAGGTGTTTGTGAACACACTGTTTCAACTAATATCCCCAGACTCCCTTAGAATATCACACAGGTTTGAGAGTTACTGAGTGAGGAGAAACTTTATACACTTTGTGAGACGCCGACTGCTACAGATTCTTTATTATTTGGGCCTTCTTGTAAATTCAGCAAACGTTACACGTGAAGGGATTTCTGTTCTCGTCTAGGGGTCACCAAAGCTTTACTGCTTTATCGTAACATGTCATTCATTTCTGTGAAGAAAACTGAATTAATCTGTTATTTTAAAGTCTGGATTATTGAAAATATCCATTCAGGGGACGTCGGTTTACTCAGGAGAAAGGTTGGAAACCACTGAGATATATCATATTTATAAAAACACAACTACAGTGTTTCCTTTACTAAATATACAGCAGAGTGAAATACAGAGTTCGGCTCTTTACATAATTAAATCTGCAGAATAAATGAACTGGTGTGCTTGCATAGAAAATAGTATTTAATGTTTCTGAAATACAAGAGAAAGAAAACAACTACAAGAGTAAAAGGTAAAGTAAAATAATACTTAACTCTTTCTGGAAAACTTGAACACAAAACTCATAACAATAATTTACTGAATGTGAGATTGTTGAATAAAGAGAAATATTCTGAATGTTTGTTCTGTTGCTTTATTGACCTTTTATTAAAGTATATTTACTCAAATATTCTACTTTTTATTACATTTATACTTTTACTCCTTTACATTTATCAGACTGATACATCACCTCATGATTGTTTAAATGATCGAACTAATTAACCAATTAACTGAATTAGGTTCGCAAAGACATTTTCTGCAAGTGGTGGAATGTAACTAAGTACATTTACTACATTAAGTATATTAAGTACTGAAAAAAATGTGAGTATTTCCATGTTATACCACCTTATACTTGTACTCCGTCACATCTCAGAGGCAAATATTGAACTACTTAACGACAGCTTTAGTTAAATTCAGTTCAGAATACTCTTCATCCCTCGAGCGAGTGTGCAAACAGAAGCACACACACATTTACATACTTGTATGGCATATGTTCGAAGATACACAAGGGTTAGGATAAAGTTCAGATGCATCTGTTTATAAAAGTAACTGAACATGTCTTGTACTGTGACTGTTCTCAGATTATAATTGTTCATCCTCTTCCTGTCAAATGAGAACAATTTATCTCCAAATCTGGTGATTCTGAATTGTTCATAGGACAAAACTCCCATTTAACTTTTGAATATATTGGTGAAAATATTAAAAAGTTTCATCCTAGTATTTTCGTTTTATGATTTAACACATTTAGGATCCAGCACCCAGTCTTTACAGTCTTCATAAACTTAAATAAACTGTTTAAAACTCCACTTTTTATAAGTTTATGAAGATGTTTTAGAGAAACTTTCTCTCACAGGACAGCTACTGCTGATTAAAGTACCCAACAGTGTATAAAGTAGTGTTTCTTCTTGTTCCTACAGTGTGCTGTTTGAATGATGTTTGTACAGAGTTTAATACTAGAAGGATGTTTTCATTCATCTGCTGAGTGGAAAGTTTGTGCTCACAGAAAATCAGATTTGAATCAGGTGGAATAAGTAGATTAGACTTTTTAAGGATTTTAATGTGGAAATTATAGTTAAAAAAATAAGAATATATGTCTTCATACATGTCTGGAGGGGATCTACAGCAGTCAAATGCAACAAACACTTGTAGCTGATAATACTTAAGTAAGGATTTAAAGGCAGGACTTTTATTAGTGGAGTATGTTCACATTGTGGTAGTATTTGTGCTTATGTAAAGGAACTCTTCCTCCCCCATCACAAGACAACATGAGCATCTGTCCCTGGAGAAAGGTAAAAGTAAGTGGACTACAAATGAAGTGTGGATCTGAAACTGGAACTGCAGCTCCAGCACACGCCTCCTCTCTCTCTCTCTCTCTCTCTCTCTCTCTCTCTCTGCTCTGTGGGGGAGTTTGTCTCTCCTCCAGTAGGTGAAGGAGTCAGTGGGGCTTTTGGAGAACTGCAAGTCCCAGAGATCTCGGCATCAGTGAACCTGGAAACCCAAGAGGTCTTGAATAACATGGCAGCGCCGTCCAGCAGCGACACATGCGGGGTCATGGAGCGGTCTATCCGGGAGCGGGTGCCGCCGCTGCTCACGGACCTGTACCAGTTCACCATGGCGTACGCGTACTGGCGGGCCGGCCGGCACCAGGAGCCCGCCGCCTTCGAGCTCTTCTTCAGGGACAACCCGTTCGGCGGCGGCTTCTCGCTGTTCGCCGGGCTGCACGACTGCCTGCTGTTCGTGCGCAGCTTTCGCTTCACAGACGAAGGTGAGTGAGTGAGTCCTCCCCCCCGTCCTCGCTATTTAAACACCAGCAGAGCTCTGAAAAACTTCACAACATGTTATTTTTCCATCACGGTCAACTTGACATTGTTTGACTCCGAACTCATTTTACGCATTCCGGCCCGTGCTTGCGCAATAGTCCACCGCGCAACCTCCTCCTGTCAGGGTTCAGGGAGTAAACGTGAGTGCAGGAGGAGGATTTCAGCGAACTTTGACGTTTAGTTGTGAACTTCAGCACTCAGGGAATAATCCGTAATCTCCTGTGTGCTGTAAGGATCAGCACATGAAGCAACACGGCACACACTGCGTACAGAGGAGGGTCATACAGCTGCATGGCACAGAGGGTTGGAACAGTGCAACAGGTTGGAAACACATGTTTTCAACGGTTGTTGTGACCGGTGGTGGGCTGGTTATTCAAAAAAGTTTACTTTTAAAAAGTAATATTACTTTCCTGATTACTCCCTGCCAACAGTAATTAGTTACACTACTAGTTATATAACTTTTCTGCTGCTCCTCACCCAGTTTGTGCCTCTTCTCCCCTAAAATAAAGACTTATATATATTATATAATATCAATATATAATATAATATATAATATTACAGAATTAATCCAAGGATGGGATTGGATAGTGGAGTGCAAACAAAAGTAATGTTGTAACTAATTATTCTTTGGAGGGCTAAGTAACTAGTTACTGGGGGAAGTAATATTATTACTTGTAATGAGTTACTGCCTGACGCATTATGTGCAGAATTATCTTTTGTAATGAAATTTTTGTATATTGAATGTGCAGATTATAGTTATCAGATAAATGTTGTGGAGTAATAAAGTACATTTGCCTCAGAAATGAGGTAAAGTTACAAGTATAAAGCTACAAAAACTGGAAATACTCAACTACCTCTACGAAATAGCAGTGTATAAATTCCACGTTAAAACCTTTAAAAGACATCTACTCATTCAAAAGTCCCAGAATCATTAAATATGTAAATGTTGTTCATCTCTAAAGTTTTCCTGCTGCACACTGTAAAGTCCATCCTCAGTGTCTGAGCACTGGTGGCTTCATGTTTCTACACTTGTATAAGTTACATACTGGACCAGGACTAACCTCTAAACTATTTGTTATGTCACAAATCATGCTCGTAGGCCCCGCCCCCTTAAAATCTGATTCTCAATGAGCTCAGAGAAACTTTCCACTCTCAGCAGATTCATGAAAACATCCTTCTAGTGTCAAACTCTGTACAGACATCATTCAAACATCACACTGTAGGTACACACACACACACCTTATGTACAGAAACAGTGAAAGGCTACTGATCCATCAGTGATATTACTCTAATAACTTAATGTATAATATATCTCTGAGGGGACATTTCTCTGCAGACTGAGTACTTTTACTTTTCAATGAAGGACTTTTACTTCTAATGGAGTATTTTTAAACAGTTTTATTGGTATTTTACCTCAATTAAGGGATCTTAAAATACTCAAGTAAAGACTTATTTCTATGATGGTATTGATCATCCAACAACTACACAATGAAACCAACATGGAACCAATATCCATTTCCCTTCAAATCCCTCATACTTTTTTTGGCAGTATGGATGTAGAATAAGCTTTAAATTGCATTCATAAAGTTCTTTAAACGTCTTAAAAAGAAACCCTGAAACTAAACTGTACTTCAGTAAAGTAATTAGTTACTTTCCAGAACTGTATTCGGCAAGTTGTCTAAACTTTAACGCAGTCACATCGGAGCAGTCTGTTGGTAGCTGTCGGATTAGATTAACTGTCCAGAAAGTTATTAGATTTAGCTCTTAATGTGTGTGTGTGTGTGTGTGTGTGTGTGTGTGTGTGTGTGTGTGTGTGTGTGTGTGTGGAGCCATGTGAGGGAGGGGGGGAGGGGGAGGATTGTGTAAGAGCACATGTGTTGTAGGTTGAAGGATGCCCTCTGTTGTCGGGCTCGCTGACAGCGTTCCAGCTGTTAACTCTTGTGTTTTTGTGGATCCAGATGTGGAGTTCCTGCGCTCAGTCCTGCCCCCGGCCACCGAACCCGCCTTCTTCCAGTTCCTGCGAGGCCTCGACTGCTCGGGCGTCATGCTCCGCTCCGTCCCAGAGGGCACGGTGGTGTTTGCCAGGGTGAGCTGCAGGGCTGAAGGTCAAAGGTCAAGGGCGCTGTGTGTAGGGAGGGGGTGGAGTAACCTGAGCGAGTACGGCTAACAGATGTTCATTTTAGCCTGAAATTGATATGGTTTGATCAGAAGTTGAACAGAAAACTATTCACAGAACAGCCTCTGAATTGATCTTCAGACAATGTTTTGATCCCAGTAGTAAGAGAACTACTTACAGAACAAGTTCCTTTTACTAATGTTGGTTTATTTACACATATTGACACATTTTACTAACGGGACAATCGTTTCGTCCGAGATATCGCTCATTCCTGTTGTGCTACGTGTCCAACACATCTACAGGTGCCTCTGATGGAGGTGGCAGGTCCGCTGGCTGTGGTTCAGCTGCTGGAGACCAGTTTACTGTGTCTGGTCAACTACGCCAGGTAACAGCCAACACACCTATGATTCATTCATGATTCAAGGTTGTTTTGAATCACAGGGTTGTGGAATGAAATGTTGATATAGTTCCCTTTGTGACATTTTCGGGACCAGTGTTGAATGTTACTACTCTTTCTCCTGTTGTCTAACTTTACTGTACGCTGTCCATGCTGTAAAATATTATCTTAAAAAATCAATTACAATAATATTAAACAAACAAAAGTGTGTAGGAGAAACTTCTGTGGCTGCAAAACTTGCGGAAAGCACAAAAGGCTAGATTTGAATCCTTTGGTCGACTAATCAATGAATTAAAATCATTTTAGTGCTCTATATTTGGTATTTCATGGTCCACAGCTACTGTTGGACTCATGTCCTTCCTTTGTAATGGAGTATTATCTGTCTGGTGTTGTTTTCACCTGTGAGTCTGTGTTTGTGCTCCTGGAGGCTGAGCACCGCTGAGGTCATGGTCTGTACTTTAGCAGGTGTTTGATTGTCTGTGGAGAGATCTTGAGTTTGAAGATGGGTGTGGGCTGACCCACGAGTACTCAGTAGTTATTACTACATTATGATATAACAAGTGAAGTGAAACCAACTGTAAAGTGTCTTAAACCTGCATTCTGTGTATTGACCAGCAGGGGGAAGCTCCATTGGTTGCAATAAAACACTGATACCATTCAGTCTTATGGAGAAATGAGCTGACAGTAAACAGTTTCCTAATGAGTTTATGGTCTCAGTCTCTAGTTTCATACAGCATGATGTTCATTTAGTAAATGATGGTCATAAAATAAATGACCTCTTGTGTTGATGCTGCTCAGTGTAAGTATCTTGTACTGTAGCAAGAAACAATACTGTTGTACAGTGTGTAAAAAAGGGTTTTCTACATATGAAGAATGCACATTTAAAGAGGTTATTAAAGAAGGGAATTCAATATGAACCTGTGTGTTTGAAATCAAGTTAAACTGAATCAAATTATTAAGGTTTTCTCAAAATTAAAGACCCACATTAAAGTTACAGCAGTGCCGTATTTCACATTGGCTTCAATCCTGACTCAGCTTTCAGCCCAGACTGTGCATTTTATAACACTGTTATAACAAAAGTTTGGCTCCAGACACACAACAGCCTGTTTCTGTTCTGCCTCTCCTCTGTTTTCCAGTCTGGTGTGCAGTAATGCTGCCCGTTTCCGCCTGGCGGCCGGCCCCAGGAGGAAGCTGCTGGAAATGGGCCTCCGGAGGGCTCAGGGACCAGATGGGGGGCTCACCGCCTCACGATACACACACATCGGAGGTGAATGCTGAGTGGTCTGTCAAACAGTCATGTTCTTTCCACACATTTGTGGTTGTGTGAGCTACAAGTAGCTAATCATTTTATACGGTACATGTTTGCTTGTGGTGACGGGTTAAGAAGAGGATGTATAAGATTTCCAAATTCCCCAAAATGAACTGCATTCAGGTGTGTTTCCTCAGGCTGAGTTTGTCCTGAATTTGCACGTTGATAATGTCGAACCCAGCCACAGACTGACACTGCAATCTGCCCTCCAGGGTTTGATCTCACCAGTAACGTTCAGGCTGGTTTCCTGTTTGGGGTCCCCGTCGCAGGGACCATGGCGCACTCATATGTCACTTCCTTTACCTCCCTGGAGGAGGTCTGGCCACAAGTGAGTATGTGTTGTCTCCTCCAGTCATCCTTAAAGGACCGGACCAGCTGTTTGTGCACAGTATTATCGATCATTATCCACCACTGTGAACATTTTACAGCCTTTATGTCTTTATCAGTTATGTTGTCATGTTATTGTAGGAGAAACTACCACAGAGAACTTTTCATACAAGCAAATGTATTAAATTCATTTCAATTTTATTTGTATAGCACCAATTCATGACAGAAGTTATCTCAGGACACTTTTCAAATAGAGCAGGTCGAGACCGAACTTCACACGTTAAAACCGGAGGCAGGATGAGGAAAAGATAAAAACTAAGAATAAGAAAAGGATATAGCAAGTAATAAAACAGATACAAATGTATAAATAAGTAGACAAAGTAAACAGTGTAACAAAAAAGACTAAAATATATATAAACAGACTAGAAAAAGAAAGCAATAAAACTGATTTTTTTTTTTTTTATAAATGAATGATAAAAATAAAAACATAAATAAATAAGTAAATAAAAATCTATTGAAAGCCAGACTAAAAAGGTGGGTCTTTAACACTTTCTGCTGCCCGTTTGTTATTGATAAGAACTGCAGTTTCAAGTATACTGTTTGTAAAACTCTCTCCGTTGGTGCATTCAAAGACACTTTCTTCCCGATGTTAATTTCCATTCTCCGTTTCCACTCAGACTCTCGTGGCAGTAAACGGGGACCCCGATCCAGTCGACTTCATCTCGTTGACGAAGGGCTGGTTGACTCGTGTGTGTGAGCTTCTGCGGGCGGAGCATGGGAAGATCCGTGAGGGCGAGTTGGCCGCCTTTCTGTCCTACGCCATCGCCTACCCTCAGAACTTCCTCCCTGTGATCGACAGCTACAGTGTTGGCTGGTAAGTAGCGACGTTACGTTTGATACTGAAGATGTAGCTATTAAGGCTTTTATCATGTGAACAAACATCTGCCCGACCCAGACGTTTGATAACCACTAACAGTGTATAAAGTAGTTCAAACTAACTCCTCCACATGCTTCAGTATTAATGTAATTTATGTATTGAACTATATCAGCCAACAGTGCTGATTTCCCCTTCTACTTTTAATACTTAAAGTGAACTTTGAACTTTAAATTTTGATGCTGATACTTTTGCACACTTCTATTAGTATTTCTACACTGTGGTTTTGCTTTACTAAAGTAAATTATATAAGTACTTCTTCCACCACAGCAGCAGCAGCACACGAGTTTTAGGATTTTGCTGCACTAGATCGATTCTACCAGCAGGTGTCACTAGTGCACACTGAGTTCAATCAGGTTTGGAGCAACGAGTCTATTAGTGACAGTTCGTTGGAAGGTTTTAGTTCTTCAGAAATCTTAATTTCATCATCACTATTCATAACTGAACCAACACTTTTCACAATGACGTTGCTATAAAGTCCGTGAACTCCGGCTGGGGCTGCAACCATCAAACACCTTCACTGTTGATCATTATTCTTTTAATCAATAACAGGAAATGTTTTATTAAAGGTTTTATATTCTAAATTCACCTCCCACTGGATGTCGCACCAGAGAATCAGCATCTCAGACCAAAACAATGCTACGGCCAACCAGACCCCACTAATAAAACCAATAATTTTACCTTGCTAAGCATAAAACACACTTCAAACTGGAAAAAAACAACAACAAAAACTCACCAACACAATCTTTGTTTGTCTTTCAAACAATCATCAACACTGTTTTGGTTGTAATAAACTTAATTAGAGTTAAATGTGTAAATATTTTAATGAAAAGGGCTACAACCTAAGCTAACGTTAATTAAAGAGGACAAAGTCCACTGACAGTAGTAGTTTCTGCCACTGACAGACTCAGATTGTTATTGACAGTGTCTGACAGCATTATGGAAAGGATCCCTCCAGAGATAGACCTTTAGTTTAACCACAAACAGCCGTAATATCACTATCACTCTCCACCAGACTCCAGAGACAGAAACACTCATTTTACCTTCAGATCATCGTAACTTCATTAAAGTGAACAGAAACAGAATAAAACTCATTAAAACTGTCTTTGTTAGTCTTTCCAACAATCACCAACTCTGGTTTGGTGGAAATAAATCCTATATTGTGCTATATGCTATATTAATGTTTTAAATCTCTAATATATAACCTTTGATATCGTATGCTGAATTGTGTGTGTGTGTGTGTGTGTGTGTGTTGTGTGTGTGTGTGTGTGTGTGTGTGTGTGTGTGTGTGTCTGGTTTCAGTAGCGGTCTGTTGAACTTTTGCGCTGTGGCCTTGGCGCTGTGTGAACTGGGCTACCGGCCTGTAGGAGTTCGTCTGGACAGCGGGGACCTGTGCAGGCAGTCGGTTGATGTCCGTCGTGTCTTCAGACTCTGCAGCGAGCAGTGAGTGAGGTGCCACGCCGTTTGTGTGTGTGCGCATCAGCACGTCTTTAAAAGCTACAGCGAGAACATTTGTCCGGTTCTAATCTCCCTCTCTGCAGGTTCTCCATCTCCGCCTTCGATTCACTGATCATCGTTGGGACCAATAACATCTCAGAGCAAAGCATGGCTGAGCTTAACAAGAAGGTAGGTTGTTTATGATGAACAAGAAGCTCATTTTATTGTCTGCCATCTTTCCTGACTTCATGGACGTTCTGGGTTGTTTCAGGAGAATGAGATCGATGTGGTCGGTGTTGGGACTCATCTGGTCACCTGCACCAAACAGCCCTCGCTGGGCTGCGTTTATAAGGTAACGATTAAGAGAAAAAGTGCAATTAACTGCCTCTCCAAGTGCCCTGATCTCATGTTCTGTGTGGTGCCATTGTGTGTGTGTGTGTGTGTGTGTGTGTGTGTGTGTGTGTGTGTTAGCTGGTGGAGGTGAGGGGGAGGCCCAGGATGAAGATCAGCGAGGACCCAGAGAAGAGCACCGTCCCCGGGAGGAAACATGTCTACAGGCTGATAGACGCTGAGGGTGAGAACTCATCCTCACTACTTAAACGCTTATTTCTCTCTCTGTTCTTCTGTCACTATCGTACTTTAACGCGTAAACACTCCGGTGGTGCATGCTAACAAAAGGGTTGGTGATAAACCGAAAAACTTTTATTTAAATTAAATTATAGTCATTATGTAATAACACTAACGGCATTGAACTGCAAGTTAAAGTTTAGTGAGAAACAAGCGTTTGAGCTTCACTGAGGATCTTAATGTTTAGGTTGCACTGAAAACAGAAATATTGAATACAAAATATTATTTATCAAACATACATTTACATTTTCTATTGCACTCTTCTTATTGAATAATTAACATAATATGTACCCCCTGCAGTACTCCAAAGTCCCCCTAGAGGTACACATACCCCAGTTTGGGAAACACTTTTTAACCATTGTTGGAAAAATCCAATTCAATGAGTGGGACTGCTTTATGGCAATATTAACTTTAATGAATGATCTTTGCAGATGAGATGAAGTACCTTGATTGTTTTTAGGCGTTCAATTAGCTGAATTACCCCAATACAGAAATCAAATCTGCAAAAAATCTTAATCCATTAACAATTTTCTGTTGTTTTTGTAGACAACAAATAAGCCCAAATGTCCTAAAAAAGTCACAGTTTGCTAAATAAACCCTTTGGATTTAGGTAACACAATAGCCTTTCTACTGGCACCACCCCCATCAAAATGTTTCCATTATTTTCTTTACAAGTGGTAAGAAACTGTAAGAACAGAAACATCTCTCTTGGTGTCTCCCGGGGCTGCTGGTGAGCCTGTAAACGTTTTCACAGCTTCCCTCCCTTCACTCCTCTGCAGGCCATCCTTTCCTGGACCTGCAGTGTCTCGCCGTGGAGCCTCCTCCAGAGGCAGGAGTCTCTCTGAGTTGTTACCCTCTGGGGTGCGATAACTCCTCTGTGTCCGTCACTCCAGCTCAGGTCGTCTGCCTGCGCCAGGAAGTGTTTACCAAAGGACAGGTGAGGCTGGGCCGCGCCACGTCGTTTCCTTTCCGTCAGCTCGTCCATATTTTCGTGTTTTCCTCTGAGAAAAGTCTGGTGGGTTTTACACCAGAAGTGGACTGGAAGTCTGGATAGAGTGTGGACTTATTGGACACACTGGACTTCATGGGGAGGACACACCCATAAAGTCTGCAATTTGAATTCAGCCTCTTTCTCTCTCTATGCTTGTAAGCCACATCACAAAGCAGCGAGTTCGGGGATGTTCAGGATAAAGTATTACTGTCCACAGCATCAAAAATAACAGCAATAAGATCTATTATCCTGCTTCTAAAACCATAAAGGATCACATTTAAATACTAGTTTTAATGATAAAGTAAGTTTTGGAAGGCGTTGAACAGTAGAAAATAAGACAATACTGCAGGACTGTGTAGGAGTTAAGTGTTTCTGAATGTGTCTCCCACTGTTTCTAGGTCACACACCCTCTGTGCAGCGCTGCAGAAACTAGAGCAAAGGTCCAGAGCTCCCTCCAGACTCTGCACCCTCGACACAAGAGGCTGCAGGAGCCAGACTCTTACACAGTGAGTGTCGCACACAGAATCTGCATCCAAATCTGTACAGGATGCATTAAACACAGAGGCCCCACATCACAAACTCATCTTCTCTATGGCGTTCTCTCCCACCAGGTGGCGCTGTCAGAGAAGCTCCATAACCTGGTCACAGAGATTCGAAGAGGAAACTCCAACAACAGCAACTTTCTCCTGGCCAACTAAAGAGAATCCTTCTTCTGTGGTCATCTCCTGTTTTTATTTTATATTTTTATTGAAACTCTTTCTCAAAAGTGCCTCTCAGTAAATGTTTGTTTGAACCCTGACAGTGTTAACACCGCACTGTGCTGCAGCCTGCGTCATTCAAAGCTAATGTCTATAAAACAGAGTTAAAGGTCCAGTGTGTGACATTCAGGAGGATCTGTTGGCAGAAACGGAATTTAATATCCATAGGTATGTTTTCATTAGTGTATAATCACCTGAAAATATGAATCATTGTGTTTTTGTAACCTTATAATGAGACGTTTTTATCTACGGAGGGAGCCACGTTGAACAGACAAACCGTAGTTTACTCTATACACTGGTCCTTTAAATGAACAGAACTTTACAAGGTGTTTTACTTTGGAAATCCCACATGAAAGCAAATGAGCGTCTGTCTAACTTAAAGATCCCCTCCAGACATATATTAATACATATATTAACGCATATATACAAATAGTCTGATTGGAACAATAATGTGTGTCTGGTTTGTTTCTTCCGGGCGTCGTGGTAGAGCTGGTGCACCGAGCTCATCACCTCTCTCCCTCCCAAAGACAAATCATACTATAAAAGTATAATTTCCATATTAAAAAGTCATCTCCTTCTTCTACCTCATTACGAACTCCAGAATCTCTGAATATGTAAATGTTCATTCCTAAAGTTTTCCTGCTGGACACAAGATGTCTCCATCCTCAGTGTGTGTGCACTCGTGGATCTCACTGTAGAAGTTGGTCACCTGATGGTTTCAACAAGCGAGCAGTTAAAAGTGATGGATGATGTAACAGTCGGTCACTCTCTACGCTGACGGAGCGACGTGGACGTTTAAATAAGCTATTAAAGGGTCCTGAGCTTTTATTCTCTCTCTCCTTTGTTTGGTTAATGTCTGTGATCCAAAATGTCTCACTTCTAAAAATCAGATACGATTTTCTCTCGAAGATTCCTTAATTACTTAAAAATATTCAAAATATGTTATTTATTTATTTATTCATTTTCTAACTTTAATCAGGACTGTGCTACTTTTTTTGAAAATCAGTTCAAAACTTAGAAAAATATTACATTTGCAGTGAAATAAGTGATAAAGTCTGCAAATCTTTATAAACGACTGAAACAACTCATCATCTAATAGACTTTAATGTTTCCCTCTGAAATGAAGCGGAGAAGAAATATAAAGTAGTAGAAACTGGAAACACCATCTAAGTCTCTCTCACACTTCTTCAAATTCTTTTATATTTGTGGACAAATGTCCTCCTGATGAGTATGAAACCGTCCTCCTGAAGCTCAGAGGGATTCAAACTCACAACCTCTCTGTTCCAGGTGTGTTTTCTTTTGACACTGAGCAGTATTTACTCCTATGTGTGTCCAATCATTCCCTCCTCTTCATCCTCTCATGAACAACTCTTTCCTGCGATGGTCTCTCCCCCCCTGCTCACCCTCCTCACCCTCAGGCCTCCCCGCTGCAGGACATGTGAGAAGCGTTCTCCTCGGCCCGTGATTGGCTGCCTGCTGGCCGGCGGCGGTGCACCCGGCACACACATGGAGCCCATTAGACACGGAGGGGCTGTGATGTCATCCATCGCCGCGGTGGTCGACACTCGGGTGAATCTCACACTCAGAGCAGATGTGGATCTCTGATATCAGCAAACTGTTAGTGATACTGCAGCCAGTCTGTGGAGGAACAACCTTTCTGTGCAACGTTATACTCAAACTGCAGATGTTGTGTTTCATCCACTTCCTGTCGGGGGAAACTCTCGTATCTCCAGATGTGTTGATTCTGAATGTTTGTGAAGAACTGACTGAATTCATTCAACCTCTCCACCTTCGTCTCCGTCCTCCTCTCTCTGAACTGAACTGAAAGCTCCAGAGATCATCGAGGGGTGACGCTCGTTTACAGTGACATCGAGTTTGTTTACAGAAATAAAGAAAAACAAACGACTAATATATATATGTAAATATAAACAGTGTAAAGAGTAACTGAGTGCACTGACTGTCACCACTTAAAGAAATGTATGTTTGCAAGATAAAACACTAATTTATTGATTTGGATAAAAGCTGCAAACATTGTTTTGATGAGTTGTGTTGACATAAATAATGAGTAACCTAATCAATAAGTGGTTATTAAATATACAATATATAAAATATATTTGATTGTAGAGGAACTCAGTGTATTACATTTGTTGAACATAATTTCATTAGAAGTTGCCACAACTCAAAAAGATTGATGGAAACTGTTCTTTTGTTGAAACATTTGTTTTAAGAGTGAGATTTTTCCACAATTAGCTAATAGAAACCTAATTAATATATTTAAATCTTTCTGATTTATATTGATAAATTTAGAAAATGTAAATAAATACGGTTGTGTAAAAGAGAAGCTAAGAGTTTGAGGTTGATCTGAAGATATAAAATGATGTAAAATAATAACAAGGTATTGATTTTATGTTCCCAGTTCAGAGCTGACTAACATGAAGAGACAAACAGAATGACTCTGATAAATCTGAGCGAGGAAGCCAATTATGGATCAATAAATAAAAAGATACCAGTCAGTAAATAACACACACAACAGCGACGCTACAAACACGTGATGATCTTATAGAATTTGATGTATTTCTGTGGATTTTAACTAGCAAACTAAAATGAAACAGTAATGCAGAATTAATATTAATCCAGAAACATCAGATATAATAATAAAACTCTGACCGGAAACATTTGACTTTTTTATACTTTTTGTGAGATAAAATATTCCTTTATTGATCCCTGTGGGAGAAATTCAAGAATAAATGTAGGTGACAATACTTAATAATATACTTTTACTGGCAGTGAGTATAAAGAGTATTTTCACAGTTTATTAGTACTTTAACTTATTTATTATTATTAATTAGTATAATGCTACACAGCGTATATATATATATATATATATACTCTTATTTTCTATTTCTGTTAGGCTACATCTTGTATTTTTCTATATTCACTGTTTTGTGTAAATGTTAATATTTGTCATTGGAAACAAAAGAAAACAGAAAAGGGTTAATTTGTGTAATTTTTACATTTAATTACTATTATAATAATAATAATAATAATAATAATAATAATAATAATACATTCTAATGTAAATGTAACCAGCAGAAAGTAAACCCCGGTATTTCTTTCGGCTCTGACTCGTCGGTGACCTTTGCAATCTGAACCACACTTGACCTTTGAACTCGACTCATCACCCCCAGAGAGAAACTTTTTCTCTTCCGTCCTCCATAGCTGCAGATCTCCTGGAGGCCCGCGGAGGTCGCTCTGCTCTCTGCCGATCCTCTCCTTCCTCCTCCTCCTCCTCCTCCTCCTCCCCTCATCCTCCCTCAGATATACTACAGCATAGGAACAAAAAAAAAATCTGATCAAGCTTTTCCGGTCTGCTAGCCCTAATTTCCTCTGAAGACCTCTGGCGTTGGAGCTGAGGGGACGCGCAGGCAGAGAGATCCTGGACGCGGAGCAGCGAGGAGGAGACACCGGTGGGGGGGAGGCAATTAACGCGTATCGCCACAACCCCGCACGCCTCTGCTAACGGGAGCCCGCGCACGGTAATGCCTCCTGTCGGTGTAATGTGCCCGGGGAGGAGGAGGAGTGTGTGAAAGGGAGAGCAGGAATGGTTCGGCGGATGGGAGCGCACACGGTTCTCGCCGCGGCCGCTCCGTGCCGTCTCCCGTCCGCGCGTCTCTCCGTGAAGCCGCCTCAGAGCGCACACCGATGCCCGTCCTCTCCTCCGCCGTCCTGCTGCGCCCACCTCCGGGTATTTGTCCGACTCGTCGTTACATAACGCAGCGTCTTTGTCGCTTTTGACTGACTGCATTTCCCCAGAGCCAGGAGCGGGGGACAGACACAGAACCGCCCCGGCAGCAGGAGCAGCGAGCGGCGGCAGGCGGCTGGAGCAAGAGCCGGGCTGTGCCGCCTTTGCTGTCGTGGACTGGAGGACTAGCAGGAGGATACAGAGAGGGTGGAAACCTGAGTCCAGCGGTGATGAGAGCTCACTCCGAGTGGATTTCGCTGGTGTGCTGCCAGAAGCATCTGGAAAGGATAACACAGGGATACACTCCCCCTCCAGAGGACCAGAGGATAATTCACATCTCAGACATTTCACTGTTCCAGCTCTGAAGTCTCTTTAGCTCGTGTTTATATGTGAGATTGGCAGAATTTGGGTTCACAACCAGATTTCCCTCTTTGCACCAGCGGTTTGGACATGTTGGATAACCGGTGCAGTCAGTAAGTGATTGAAGGACGAGCATCCTCACCCAGAAACAAATACACATTCCTGCAAGGCGTCCTCGGAGCTATGCAGTGAAGATGTGTGCAGCCAGGTTCAGCGGCTGCCTCAACGGCTGTGCCGAGGAGGCCCCCGGTGGCGCCTCGGGGGCTCCTGGTCCCGTCACGGCCTCCAGGATGCTGGACTGGACAGAAGCCGGTCCCCGCATCCTCCACAGCCTGGAGATGGGGACGGTGATGACCGTCTTCTACCAGAAGAAGTCCCAGCGGCCTGAGAGGAGAACCTTCCAGATAAAGCAGGACACGCGGCAGATAGTGTGGAGCCGAAACCCCGACAAAGTAGAAGGAGAGAGTGAGTATGGCCAGAAAAGCATGAATTTATTACTGAGTGGGCCGACTGGGCACTGGCCCCTGGACCCCTTGGGCCCCTTTGCCTCTGTGTGAAGTGACTGTTATCATTTCTTGTTGGAAAGTTAGAGTTAGAGTACAGTTAAAAGTAGATTTGTCCTGATCTCTTATTACTGATATCTGCCAACTAAATCCAATATTTGTGTCTCATCACGCTGAAGCTGCAGTAGAAGTTCATTAACATACAGTAACATTAATAATCAGAGCAGCAGATGTATGGTTTCCTACATTGTGCTGTAGTAATTAATCCGTCTGTGCAGAGTCAGAGTGGATCTGTTGTGGCAGGAAGCGTTAAACGGGAGTCAGACGGCGACTCTTCATCTGCAGCGAGAACTAAATACTGAAGTTCAGCAGAAACACCCGAGAGGCCTCAGTCAGAACGACCACAAAGAGACAAAAAGAGACGCATAGTAACAACACAGAGACACCATAACCACAAAGAGACTCAAAGGAACCACAAAGAGAGGTTCAGGAGCTTTTACATTATCAGTAAGAATATATCATAAACTGTATGTGCACGAAATACAAAGTACTGACTAGAGCTGCACAATTAATTGAAATATTATCTAAATCTTATTGTGCTGTTTGTTTTTGTTCTACAGACCTCAACAGATCAGTCACATTATCCTGATTTTAACAGTTTATTTATAGTTATAGTTGTTGTATTTTACCGTATCCTGCAGCTGTAGTCCGACTACACGTTGTGTCACATGCACAGATTTTGATTCATTTTAATTTGACTTTATTCCGGTTCATTTTAGCTGAATGAGATCACCTGTTGCAGGGTCATCAAACAGTGACTGAGAGCAGCATTCCCCTCTTTGCATTGGGTGTGACGACGCCCCTTTAGGGCATGAGAAAGGCCAGAAACTCGGGTCTTCAGACCCTGTTGAGATTTCTTTGCCGTCTCTTTTGTTTTCTGAGTGAATATCGAAGAACTCCTCTCCTCTAAGTTACCTGCTACCTAGATCATAGTGCCATTCGTGTTGCTAACCTAATGATTGATTACCTGCTGCCTGCGTGCCAACCCCTTAATACCCAATGTTTACTTTCTGAAGTGGCATTATGTCATTGTGGACGTACGTACTTGTGAGATTTGTTTCTCTGAGTGGATATTTTCTTGTATTATGCAGTTGGGAACTGGTTCTCAGGCTCCTTCCCTTCCCAGCTGGGATCTGTGGGATCGGTACCGCCTCAGTGTCTGCTCACAGATTCTGTATCAGAAGACGATGAAATGTCAGTTGAGGCTAAAGTGTCTGAAAACACGCTGACAAACGCAGAAACAGAACACCAGGGACAGATTTTTCTTCTGTGTGTGCAACTTCTAAAGTTGTTGTTTCCAACCTTTTGGCTTGTGACCCTTTTTTAAATGAAGCACTGTCTACTGGTTACCCGACATCATTGCGGGTTGGAGTGACCGAAGAGAGATGTTCCTCCTCTTTCGTTCTTCGGTCCCATAAACTTTAGTGGCCTTTCCAGAGAAATGGTGGCGATTGAGATTTGGTTTGTGGTGCTCAGAGAGTTGAAACATTTGAAACCAAACACCACCGTCTCTTTGTAAGAACAATCTTCTGTTGTCTGAGGATCATCCACGGCCCTCGACGTCAGCAGTTTTCATTCATTGTTTCAGGAAGTTTAAATGTCATTTTCTAATATTGTCCGCACCACAAACTAAACTCCATTGACGCCTAATGTCTTAGTGCGGCTGCAGACATTTGACACTACAGCACGACCCATATGTTTTCCTGAGATTGATACTGATTTTTAGATGGGAAAAACTCACAGATTAGCAACAAGGCGGGCTGATATAGTGAATATTTGAGCTGGAATTGGACTGATTTTGCACCAAATATGACTCAGCAAAGGTTGTCAGGGGGTTGCTTAACTTTATGAAAGGAAACTACAAGCTTTTTGCATTGTATACCCGGAAGAAGAACAGTTTACAGTACCGTTACGATACCGATGTGTCAACAATAGGCCAATATTAGCTGATGATACCAACCGATATATTGGTCGTGCTCTAATCAACAAATTAAATTAAATTTGTCTGCATTGTTGGACACCGTTAGGGGTCAGTGAGGAAATGCGTCTTTTTGTTATTTGTGTGAACTGACCCTTTAATAATGGAAGTGCTGGAAAGAATTGGATATAAACTTTATGACTTTGTGTGCGTTAGACAAAATGGCTGCTTGAGTTTGGACATTTTATATTTAAGAACTTAAACTTCTCAAGATTCATCCAATCCCTGTGAATTCTGCACGACCTCGCAAATCTTGTCCCATCCTTGAAGAAACGTTGAGCTATACGTCACCAAACTACCAGTGATTTTATTGTCACAGGGACAGGTTGCCTTCAGTTTCTTTTCATGAATTATACAAAAAGAAATGCCTGAAAGCACTGCAACATGCGTCACAATTTCTTTTAGAAAAGCTACCTCAAAATCAGACATTTTAAAGCTTGTGAGGGACTGAGATACTGTCAGAGCTTTCAGCCACATGATAACTGAGCAATTTCTCTGATGAAGACCGTAAGATGTATTTAAAAGCGCCAGAAAAAATATAAAAATTATATATTTCAAGGTCAAACATGAACTTTACGCTCAAAGAAAGGTCTTGTGTTGGTACTGAAACTCAGGGATCATATCAGTGTCTAAAGTCAGAGATCTCAAACCCTCAGCACCTAAAACCAAAACTGTCTCCGAGGTCTCTTAGGCTGGTAGACAAACGTGTTTTTATATGAACTGACCCTTTTTTAAAAATGAAGGTTTGCTGCTTTGTCTCCTCTCTGTGTCCGTAAAGGTGCAGGGTCGAGTATCTCTGCTTGTGACATTGTTGTGGTAGGCGGCCCCCCTTCCCCTCCCCTCCCCTCCCCTCTCATCCTGACCCGAACTTGCAGCTGAGGCGCTGTCGCGGTCTCCTCAGCGGACAGACGCGTCGCGACCCTCTGACCTCTGCTTCCTCCATGTCAGCCTCCCAGTAACTCTCCAGACAGAATAGCATTCATGCTGCTGCCACATGGATCCTGAGTCCTCGCCCTGTGCCGAGCTTCCTGTCAGTCTCACTCCCTGACTGACTGGCTGACTGACTGGCTGACTGACTGGCTGTGGGTTGAGGCGAGGCAGCCTGCTGGAGTGGAGTCAAGTGGCAGTGGTGGAGTTAAGGCTGTTGTTGAGCCGTTGAATCGGCCTGTTGGAGCACCGTTCTGCCTGTCTGGGGTGTGGAGGCTATTGTCTGCGCCCTGGATTTTGTGGCCTGGGGGAGGATTTGTTACAGTGTCTGTTAGCAACGAGGAAACTTACGGCATTCACAACTGGCATGATAGAGTTTCCTTCTGTCTGCCATGTGTTATTCTAACTCTCAGACTTTATGGTAAAAAAAAAAGACTCCTCCCCTTTGAGATAGAAAGGTTTACTGAGAGGTTTTCTATCACACAGCTGAAGGTGATTATTTTTTTGTTAAGAAAACACATAATAGAAGAAACCGTCTTCATACATTTGAGCAAATTCAGAAATAAGTTCACCAGGTTGACAACAAAAACAAACTGAAATGATGTTTCCAACTGTCGAACACGCCCCGACAAACAAGTTGTTGCCAGTTTTCAGCTGACTATGCCAATGCTGCTTTCATTAGTGCATAATCACCTGACAGTGAGAATTGTTGTGCTTTTGGTCCTCCTTTGGCGGATTGCGCCGCCGTGTTGAACCACCATGTTCCTACAGCAGCCCAGAATGGAACCAAACACTGACTGTAGATCGATTCGGAGATTGGATTCCTCAAAACCAAAACTCTCTGCGTGGCTTGGTTTGTGTGTTCGGTTGTGTTTTCTGTACTTTGGAGGATTTGGAGAGTTTGCAGTGTGTTTCTGCATGTGTTGTCAATTTGGTGAAGATGTTTTCTTCATTTCCTTGTTGTGTTTTATCTCTTCGCCTGTGTGTTTTGAGGTTATTGTGCCCGCAGCTCTTAGGGCCACTGCCACTAATGGCCGCCGCCGCCGCTGCTGCCAGCACTCGTGTCGGTGTTGTTTCTGCTCAGGGAGCCTCGTCGATTACTGATCCATAATCATAAACCACAGGACAACAGCTAGGAGTCTGAGCGTGCACAGAAACCACGGCGAACACCTACCATCACTCCATCAGGCCAGATCTGCACAAACCCTCGCCGACACACACACACACACACACACACACACACACAAACACACTTTCATAACCCACAAACGCTCCCTTCACAAACAACCTCCCTCCGGACAAACCCACCAGCACATTCCAGGAACTCAGCGGGTCTCTCCTTCACTTTATCTCCCACAGCTTTATCTCTCAGCCCCTCCTCCTCCTCCTCCTCCTCCTCCTCCTCCTCCTCTCACTTCTCCATTTTCCTCCTCCAGCTGTCCCTTTCCCAATTTCCCTAAACACTCATTTTCAAGGTTTTTCAGTCTGTTTTCTTTCACTTTCTTTTTGAATTTCGAGGTCTTTCCTCTAATGTTTTGATTTTTTTCTTCTCACTCATATTTTATCTCCCCTCTCCTCCCTCTTCTCTCCCGCTTTTCCTTCCTATGTTTTTGTTGCCTGCTACTTTTTTTTCTACTGTTTGCTTCAAAATAAAGTTTCTCTGTCCGCTTTGCTACACACACACACACACACACACACACACACACACACACACACACACACACACACACACACACACACACACACACACACACACACGTGAGAAACCAGTTTTCCTTTTAGATGAGCGCTTTGGCAAACAGTGGAGGTATTAAATCCTGAGGCACAGGAAGTGTGGGGTTATCAGGGAGTGTCTCGCTTCCTGTCTCAGATTGAAGGACCGGCTCACTGCGGGAAAACAAAAGGTCAAGCATCTTCTGCAGGAAGCAGAGACATGGACCACAAATGAGGCGCTGAGATACTCATTGATATACCCAATAAGGAGTCATTTAAAGCACAATTGGGGTCAAACCAGATATCAGGTAAACATGGCTGAAAATGTTAAAAACATCTGGATTTAAAATAAGTTGTGTTCTTTGTAAAACCGTTATTTTATTTAGAGCAAAGATAAATGTCACAGTAATACTTGGAAAGAATAACCTCATGATAGATAAAAAAATAAAAAATAAAATAAATAAAAATAAATAAATAATAATAATAATAATAATAGGAGGGAAGTTAGCCACGGGAACGTCCACAGAGATAATGAGTTTATGTAGAACAGGAACACCCAGTAGCCACAGACACTTTCCTCCTCCACTTAAAAATTAAACTTTTTTTTTTGCTTTGTATAACACACGTTTAACAACTCAAAATGTGTGTAATTGTCAATCTCAGGACTGATCAAACAGGACTGAAAGTAACAGTCTTTAACAAATACACGAAATGTAGCCACACATCAATGCTAATAGCACTGAGCACCTTCAGCTGGTTCAACTAAACTACTAAAAAAAACATAACGAAATAATTTAGGACTGTATTTTGAGATCTCGGTTATACTTAAAATATGATCATAAGAGTGAGAGAAGTTACTTTTGGTCGTCCCATCGCCTTCAGAAAACTCAAATGATGCTACTTCGTGTTGATCATGTGACTTTTTAAATTTCCCAAAGGGAGCGAAAACCTTCAGGATACGACTAAAATGTGTATTTTAACTAACATATTATGAATTTCTGCTGAAAAATTGTTTTATTATTAAAAAACCCTGGGTTGGGAACCACTGGCCTGTTATACAGAAAGTGAATAGAAACCAGTGGTGGCCTAAAACAGGAGTAATAATGCACCCGAAAATAGAAAAAAAACTGTCTGGCATGCAAAATGTATGTTCTAATCTTCTTATACGGTCTTTATGTGGTCTTTAAAGGACCATATCAGTCTTATTAATCATTGAACAAACCGTGACCGCCCTAATTCAGCTTTTATTAGCTTGTTATTTCACCACTGTTCAACAAGCGTCCTCATCTCTCCGTTCGTTTATCCGTTTTATAACCTTCCCTCCGCTTGGACTTCATCCTCGTCTCCCACCGTTTGCTTCCCTTTAATTTATAATCTCCGAGCAGACCTCTGCCATCTGGTACGGAGTGATGTCACCAGCTGTACCAGGAAGTGCACTGCAATTATCGACGGCTGGTGGTTTCAGGTCAGCAGTGCACGGCGGCCTCGCGGTGGTGCGTTCAGGAACTTTCATGCAGTCCAGTTTGAGAAAAGCAAAGAGAGTTTACGAGATTCTTCTTGACGATAAAACGCAAGATAGCGCCACGTCGTCCCATAATGGAGCGATTACAGTGTGTTATATTTCTGTGAGAGTGTTGACAGTGTGTTATACTCTGATGTATCTCCAGTTGGCCCACTGTGTGATCTCCCTCACCTCTCCCTCCTGTTATGTTCATCAGAGTTTACATCAGACCAAAAGAGTGTGTGTGTGTCTTTATCACAACCATGTTTACAGCCTGGACCAGGATTAAAGGCCACAGTGGGAGGAATTATACTCTGTGTGTGTGTGTGTGTACTTTCCTTGTGTGTGTGTGTGTGTGTGTGTGTGTGTGTGTGTGCGTGTGTTGGAGTGAGACAGGCAGGGCGTGTGTTAACAGTCATGGTGAGCGAAGTGTGACGTTTGGCGAGCCATGCATCTGTTTGCCTTATTGTCCAACGTCCAGACTAAATGGCAGGAAGTAATAAAGGGAAAGACCAGAGGAAAACAAACACCAGGTTTTTTGGGGGGGTATTTTTTTTTTTTTTTTTTTTAATGGTTTGGGAGGAAAATTAGTCAACTTTGACTGCGAGGTGCATTGTGCTCACGAATGTAAAAGCTATAAAAAAGATATTGTTTGAAAGTGGTACCAGTGTCAGTGTGATGTCAGTACGCTGAAACAAAACTGGAACAAAATCTCAGCCACCAGGTTGGATTCCCCTTGAAATCAATGAAACAAGGTGGTAGAAACACTACTAGTTTTGTCCACAGGGGGCCGCCAGTATCAATACAAAATTTAACGTCCTTGTTGCTGCTTTAAGTTGAGTCTAAAAGTCTAAAAACCACCGCAATTATTGAGCTTCAAAGTTTATTGTTGCCTTTTAAAAACAGAAACTTTACATTCTGAAGAGTCACCCGCTGAGGAAAAAACAACTAACTTTAAGGAATCAAGGAAAGGTTGCGTAACAAATTTAAAGTTTGTAGTCTAAGTCTTAATAATTAGATATAATTAGAGAATAAATAGAGTATAAATAAAACAATAGTTATTTATATACACGTAGACACACTGGAAATAATTCTGCTACAACAATTCAGTTCTCCTGAACAACTTTGAAACACTTGTAGACTACAAAATTATAAAGTTAGATAAAGAATCTGATCAAAATATGAGTGAACAAGAATCAGAGTAAATATTTGATGTCAGTATCGAGGCTTTGCAGGTTTTCTCCAGAAGGTCAGTGGTCTAATGAACCGTTTGGTTGGTGTTTCTTTATATTTTGCTTATTGCCGTGGAAAGACTGAATCATAGGGCTGTACCCGATTATCAGTCGAATTTAATTTGGAAGTTCAATACGACGGTTTGACTATTTGTTACTTTATTTCAGTTTAACGCCACACTGAACTCTTATATCAGCACTTCCTCCGGTTTCAGGAAGACGTTAGAAAGTAGTTTGGTTATAAAATCCCAGCTCACCGCCGAGCGTCTCTCCTGCCAGGCTGCTGCAGTGCTGTCGGGCCAAGAGTCAGTCACAGTGGACGACTGAAGTAGAGGTCGGATCCCCGCTACCCGCCATCATGCTGCCCTCCTTTTACTGTCTCTCTTTTCTGCTTCCATCACAGTTAGTTTTATGGTTTGTGGTCATTTCGAGACTGTTTAACCAGATGCATCATCAGTGACCTGTGGAATGTGACACGCCCACTTTGGTTTCCAAGGAAAACCTGATATTTATTGCTCCCAACTGGGAACAAACTTTTCAGGTTGTGAACCAATTTATTTTTGGTTAAAATAATAGACGCTAGTTTCCTGTAACAGCTGCTCACTGTAGTTTTTAAAAATTACTGCAACAGGGAGATTTGTTGGGGACTATTTTCAGGGGTGGATGAATCCACATTTGGCGCTCTAGTATTTGGGGCAGCAGGACGGTGTATGTAGGCTTGAGTTAAAATAAACTACAGTGTGTGTGTTCACTTTAATGAAGGAACACCTCAACCAGAGCAACAGTGTGGCTCATTGATGTGTTTTTAAGTCGTTTTTGGAAACAATAGAGCTCTATGGCACAGAGCAGGAAGATATATCAGGCTCTGATACACAGATAATACTTGTTCGGATCAGTTCACTGTTGGTTTTGCTTGTTTTTTTTTAATTTATTGGGATTTTGTTGATAATAAGAAAAATACAGAACTTTGTCAGACGTATCCTTTAATTCAGGAGGCAGTTATCGTGCTGTGCGACAGGAATGCCTTGGAATGATTTTTTCCTCTAAAAACAGAAAAGAGAAATAAAAGAGCAGGTCATCCGTGGGTAAGAGCTCTGAACCTCCCTCCCTATAAAGTACCGACACATTTCCATCTGAGAATAATGGACCTCTCTCTTAATCTCATGCCAAACGTGCTCCCTGTCATCTCCACATGCAGGAGGCTCAGATAGGAACCAGATTTCTCCTCTTGGCTGTTTGACTGTGAGGATTATATACAACATGCTGAGGGCGGCTCACTCTGGCCCGATAAAGACCAGCAGACCAGGATTGGCCTTTTCCTCTGTGTCCCCCTACCTGTTGTCCTAACGGGAGGTTTTGATATGATATTTGATATATGTTTTTTTTTATTCAGTTGAGGTGGAAAAAAGCGTGTGTGTGTGTGTGTGCGTGTGTGTGTGTGTGTGTGTGTGTGTGTGTGCGTGTGCGTGTGTGTGTATCTGTGCGTGCGTGTTATAGTAGGCCTGTGTTTGAATGCCAGAGCATCTATGAGTGTATGTTTATGTGTGTTTGCACAAGACATCTGCTATGTCAATAAGCCGGCGTGGTTTTCTTTGTGGGTGTGTCGACTGCTGCAAGTGTCAAAGTAAGAGTCTAGAGTTTACATCATACGCTGTGGTCAGTTCGCCTTGACTGCGTCGCTCTGTTAACCCTTCTGCTGCAACATGTGAGCGTTCAACAACCGTTCATTTGTGCACAGATTGTTTATTAGATGTAGAAATAAGTGTCGATTTTAGAGGTCCAGTGTGTAACATTTAGGAGGATCTATTGTTAGAAGTGTAATATAATGTTCATAAGTATGTTTTCATTAGTGTATAATCCCCTGAAAATAAGAATCAGTGTGTTTTACGTTACGTTATTCTAAGGCTTAGAATGAGCTGTTTTTATCTACACGCAGTCCGTGGACAAACCAAACTGTCTTTCTTGCACATTTTGCAGCCACTGTAGTTTCTCCTGAACACCTCACAGCCCGTTCTCCTTCCCAGGTTGTCCAATACAGACGCGAGCAGTGTTCAGTTAGTTGCAATCTGCAACTTCACCGCTAGATGTCACTAAATCCTCCACACTGTTAACCCTCAGTAAGAAGAAAACCAAAATGATGAATGCTGAGTTTTTGGTGGAAATACTTGTGTTAAAGGATTTAGTGACATCTATCGCTCCGCTTCCAAGAATGTAGGAGAAACTACGGTGGCTGTGAAACTTGTGGAAAATATGAAAGACCCTATCTAGAGCCAGTGTTTGGTTTGTCCGTTCTGGGCTACTGTAGAAACATGGTGGTTCAACAAGTTGACCTCTGTAGATAAAAACAGCTCATTCTAAGGTAACAAAACCTTTACAGGTATTATTTACAGGTGATTATAGACTAATGAAAACAAACCTATAAACTGATGAATTATAAGTCTAATATAATCTATAATAATCTAGTACTTCGGACAAATATCCCTGAACAAACTTTAACATCTCTTAATCTTCCTGTAGTCTGTATACTTATATAATAATTGTAGTTCCTTACTATCTGATTTCTATCATTTCCCTCAAATTGCAGCTGTTTTTGTACCATCTGGATGGTTTCCACCGACGGAAAGTTAGGCTGTCAGAGAGTTTATAAATCAGCCCTCCTCTCCTCGAGGTGACACTGACAGAGTTCAGTGAGCTCGGATGACTGATGACTGACAAAAACAAATATATATATCTACTCTTATGATGGCTGGGTGGGTTCTGGGCTCTGATTGGATCACTTTTTCAAGTACAATCAGGCAAAACCGTTTCCCATCAGCCCCAGCTGTACTTGTGTGTTTAGTGCTGATTAGCAAATGTTAAAGTAAGATTATGAGCACAGTACATTGTTATTGTGACTGTGTTAGCATTTAGCATAGCAGCAAGCATACTCTTCCAGATGTACAGAAGAGTGTTTGAGGAATCTGGAAATACCTTTAAAACTGTGCTACATGTTGTTTAATGACCTTCGAGGTATTTTAAAGATTGTATTTCATTTTCAGAAAAACTGCAACATTTTTGTTACTTGAGTGTAATAAAAATATCTTTATTTATCTTTAATTAGTAAAACTAAGTCATTAAAACCCTAAATCATTAATGTAAGAACAGACTGAAGAGCTTAAGCAAACGTTTTAAGGGCTTCAGTTCTTTTACCACTTAAACTGATTTCTTCCAGCGGAGGTTTAAGGGAACTGTGAGCTTTACGGTTTGGGTTTCTTTCTGTGTTTGTTTGGCTGCTGCTGTTAAAAACCTCTGAAGACTTTTGGAGCATCCTGCCACCGACAGCTGAAATGTTGTCTGTTTTTTTGGACTCACTCACACACACACACACACACACACACACACACACACACACACACACACACTCTGTACATTTGTTAAGCTCTCCGGCAGCAGATTTCTGTGTGTTTGGCAGGGAAACGAACAACGTGCCAAACTGTGATTTATGGTTGTGCATATTTGTCTTCATGCAACACTATCCTTCCTTCCTTCCTTCCTTCCTCCCTCCTCCAGTCGACATACGAGAGATTCGGGAGCTGCGGTTGGGGAAGGGCTCCCGTGATTTCGAGCGCTATCCTGAAGAGGCCCGGAAGCTGGACTCCACCCACTGCTTCATCGTGCTCTACGGGCTGGAGTTTCGCCTCAGGACGCTCAGTGTGGCTGGTCAGTGTGTATATACTCTGTGTGTGTGTGTGTGTGTGTGTGTGTGTGTGTGTGTGTGTGTGTGTGTGTGTGTGTGTGTGTGTGTGTGTGTGTGTGTTTAACAGTTAGTGGGTTTATTTGGAGATTTCAACTCAACTCCGTAAAAGGTCACATACATTCGTTTTTATTTGGTCTAGTTCTGGATGACCAAAACATTTGATCTGTATTTAAGATATTTGCAGTTTCAGGATATATGACCATATTTAAGTTTTCTATTATTTCTAGTTATTCTTAGAATAGAATATGAAAACATTTTAATGTCATCATGAAGACAACTTTTGACTTTTACCCTGCTACAGTTTTACACACACATTTGTGCTTTCTACTCTCTACATTTTCAAAACAAGCTTGTTACTTTATTTTTAATGCATTTTAATGGAATTATCAATAACTATAAATTTTTTTGCATCATTGCAAGCCTTCCCAACATCAAGACTGGTGACCGATGACATTACAGAGTTTATTTCAGAGCCTCTATTTTTTAAGAACTTGTTTACTTTTGTCACCTCTGATTGTCGCATCTCTCAAATTATATGTTTTTCTTTGTAGAAAGTATTTTTTATTGACTCTCACTGCTTTTTAAATGTTTATTTAAAGAACAAATTTGGTTTATTTCACCTCTAATGTCTCAGTAATTAATAACATTGTAGTCTTGGAACACAGTAACCTCTCTGTTCTGGGTCAAGTAAAACAAGCAGTCATATATAATAATATTTTAATAATTATAATTATTATAGACCCACATTGTCCATCCACAGTTTACAGAGTTTGTGGTTTCAGTTTAACCTACAGTGTTTTCCTGGGGAATGAGGGATTATTACCGTTACTTCAGGAGCATTGCCGGTTGCTTTTACCTCCAAATTGTGGTTTATGAGCTGGATAAACTGTTTAATTTCCAACTTCCAACTGATTGAATTTGATGTTTCTGTGTTTCCAGACTTCATTTATTACTTTAATGAGTTCAGTGAAATCATAAAACAACAAAAATAAGACCTAATATCCAATAAAACATTAATTTTAGCTGATTGTTCCGTTAAACTTCCGATATTTTTAGACTTTTCTTCCCAGTGTCTTGTGTTTCTTTGTGTGTTTGCAGCCTTCAGTGAGGAGGAGGTCAACATGTGGATCACTGGTCTCAACTGGCTGATGACTGACACTCAGAGAGCGCCCGCACCGCAGCAGATAGACAGGTACGTATGGATGAGAGAGAGAGAGTGGGTAAGACTTTATCATGAGGGTACGAATCGTATAGTTAATTAATCCTCTACTAATGTCTGATTCATGATGTATCATGAATTCCTGTTGCTTACCAGTATAATTAGTTCACACTTAATGGATCATCGGTTGAGGACTGAATACATAAAAATACATAATGTTAATATTTCTATGAGAATAGACCCAGTGGTATTTGTGACATAGTGGGTGGAACATACGTTTTTAAGTCATAGTGACGTGTTGGGGGTGAGAAGTGTTGTGTAGTAGTAAAAATATTACTTTCCCCAGTAAGTAGTAGTGAAACTAATTACTGATACATTTCACTACAAATACCCCGTCAACAATAATTAGTTTCAACCTTACTTTTGTTGTCCCCTCCGTCTGATTTGAACAATCCAATCACATCCTTTCAGGACTCAGTTTGTGGAGGAAACTAGTTTTCACATTATTCAGTATATTCACATTACTTTGATTTTAACAAACAAAACTAAATTTTTAATCATCATAAGTCTGAATTATGGGGAGAAGGGACACAATTACCAATTTTGTGGGGAGTAGCTGAAAAGTAATATAACTAGTAGTGCAACTAATCCCTGTTGGAAGGAAGTAATAAGTAAAGTAATAAAGAGTAATTAGTAATAAATTATAAACTTGAGTAACTAGAGCAACACTGGTGGTGAGCAACAGCAAATCATAATTCATCCTGCATTAATTAATGTACTGATCATCATGAGTCAATTATTAGTAAAATATTTATTATTATTATTATTATTATTATTATTATTATTATTATTATTATATCTAAATGAATGTGCCCTTATTATAAACTGTTACCTGAAAATGACTTAAAGGAATACTTCAGAGGTAAAAACTCACCCAATGTACGGACTCTTAAGTAGTTTGTAACTTGACCTGGCGCTTTCAGTTTATTGTGTCAGAAAGGTATTGATTAGTTTTATCATTAACACGGATCACTGGAATATTTGTGTGTTTGTAAAGCCGATTGCGGCGCCCTCGGTGTGAGTGATAAAGTGATATCTGCTCACATCAAAAGACGCAGTGACCTGGACGGGAAAGGGAGGTGCTGGTTGGAGGACAGGACAAATATTTGTTTTGGGATGAAAATATTTACTCCAGATGAATGTGCGGAGGCCGCTGTGGCTCCTGCGGTGCGAGCCGGAGGACAGAGAGAGGCTGTGAGGATGTGCAGGGGGAGTTTTGTTCATGTGAGCCGTTTGGAAAATGGTCGGAGGAAATGAAATTGCTAATTTTGTCTGTTTATGACAGTTGTGTAAACTGTTTGGGGAGTAGATTCAGACTGTGTGTTTGACATGGACAGTTCAAACTCTCTCTCTCTACCTACAACTTGTTGCTTAAAGTGCGAAGTGTACGGAAATATCAACTGTGATCATACTACAGATGTTGTGCATCGTACATTTTGTGGATATATTCATGGAAGCTTCAAGCCTGTAGGTTGAATTTCATAATTATATCTTTGACTGTTCAGTCCACTGTCAAACCTCTCTGCCCACAGAGGAAGGAAACTAACTTTACTCATTATTTTCACTTTCTCAGAACAGTTTTCCATTCAGAGAACCGGTTTTTATGTGATTATAGCCGTAGTTTCGTCTACATTTTCAAAATAAACTCATTACTTTATTTTTAATGCATTTGAGGGGAGTTATCGATTTTTATATTATATATTTTTTGCATCATTGCTCGCCTTCCTAACCTCAAGACTGTAGGAAAAATAAAAAAATATACACAGTCAGTCTATATCCCAGCATTGGTTCTGTAAAGAAGAATGTAAATGTAGTAAATTGTGGCAAAGCTTCAGGTACAAGAAAACACTGAATTTGTCCAAAAAGTCTGTATGATTGTTAAGAATGATTAAAAAATACATTATACAGACTTATTATATTATGCAAATTGTATAAAACGTCACATAAACAGGAAATAGTCTGCTCAAAATGTATCCAAATCACTCGTTTTACAGAAATGTGGCCACCGTAGTTTCTCCCTGGTGCTTGGAAGGGGAGGTTGAAGCGAGACTTTTATTCTTGTAATAAATGTTTTCTTCCTGCATCCCTCCCTCTGTAGGTGGCTGAGGAAACAGTTTGAAGTCATGGACAGGAACCACGAGGGCAGGTGGGTGACTCGCCACAAACACGTCAACACCCAATCGTAGCTTTTACAGCGGCCTGTGATGGATGCTTATCAGCCGGTCTGTCGCAGCAGGTGGAGCGTGGAGGCAAAACCAGATCCAGATGTCATCAAAGAGAGCGGTGCACCCCCCCCCCCCGTAGGGGATCTGCCCTGACCTTTAACCTCCACACGCATCTACTACCCGAGAGTCCACGTTGTCGCTCACACATTCTCTCCGTCGTCTTCTCTCTCTCGCTCTCATTAATGCGTCCAGTGCTTCTGTTTGGGTGGAAGCCGCTCCAGGACAAACAGCCTGCCACCGCCTGATAAGCTGCGGGAAGTGATGCGTTGGGCTGGGAGAGGGCAACTTCCTGTCTCCTGTGAAAATAGTAACAGTAACAGTAACAGTAGCTAGACAGAGGGAAGTGGGTGGAGAGACGAATCAGACCTGGCAGTGACGGTGGTCATTGACCTCAAAAGATCCTCCCTGCCTCGGAGCACTGACCTGGATTTTCTCTTTCTCTACCTGCTCCTCTGGCTTCCTTCCTCGCTCCGATACCGGCGGCTGATGGTTGCATGTGTTTTGTTAATCAGTGAGAGTGATTATCCATGTGCTGTTTGTCCTAGGAAAAAAAAAGGTGTAGAGGTAAAGATATCAGCAAATCGACAGAAGCAACAACCTTCTGTGCAAACACACTTTTATTGATGACAATAACGATTTATAGCTGTTATATTACCTATTGTTCATCAGCAGATAGTTTCCTCACTTGTCATTCGGATTGTAGATGTTCGCATTTCCATTTCTTTGGAGCATTTCCAGTCATGCTTAAAGCTGCAGTAAGTCACACAGTGTCAAACACATGACATTCCTGCAATTGAAGCTCATGTTGTTTAGAAAGACGTTTCAGCATATTGCTTGAAATGTATCAGACATCACAACTATCCCAGAAATGAAATGAAGCCACGCTTTGGGACATTTCTTTCTCTCCGCCATGACTCCTGGTTGTTGCAAGTTTCCAGCTGTGTATGTGCGTGAGTTTTGTCACACATTGTCAATACCGGCAAAAATAATTGATAAGGGCGTAGGATTCCGATGGGTCCAACGATTCCCATCCCTAGCTCCAGTGCTCCAGGTCCCAGGACCGAGCACAGCAGGTTCCAGAGGCAGCTGCGGGGCGGGATGAGAGGATGGTCCGGGAAAGAAACAGTAGAGATTTCTCCAGGAGCAGCGCAGTGTGTTATTAGACTGTCACACCGACCTCTAATAGCACGGAAAAGGAAATGCTTCGTGCCAGTGAAAGCCGCACGGCTAGTAGCCAATGTTACACACACACACACACACACACACACACACCAGCTCCCCCGCTAACGCTGTTTGTCATCAGGCCTCTTTTGCCACTTGCAAGTACAAAGATTGACACAGTGTTAGAGGCTACTTAACACAGGTATTAACACAGATATTACACATATAGGCTAACATGGACGAGAACGTGCTCAGAAAACTATGGAAATTTGAATATTTGCAACTCCATCTGCTGTTGAAGACTGTGTGTGATTATTAAAATGAATCAGTGTCACACTGATACACCGGGCAAAACTTTCCTTCAGTACCATGAACACTGTATTGTCACATTGTCCGGCTACAGCACCATATCTGTATTAATCTGCCACTGAAAATAGTCCCTAACAAATGCACTGGTTTCTTCTTTTTAGTAACTACAGTTAGTAGGGCAGTCAGAAATGATTGAGATAGACTAACACAGACTACTATACAATAACTAAAGGAGAGAACAATGCCAGCCTTGTATAGTCTAAGTGTATAAATATGTACGCAGCCTTTACCTCTATGTCCTCTAGGACACGTCAGCTTCACGCCATTCCTTCTGAGCCTAAACAATGAAAACTTTACATACAGGAATCCTCCCTCTCAGCCTGGAAATGTCTCTCGCTCTTCAAACCAAACAGCGCCATCTCCTGGTGAAAGCTCACTTTATATCTCTGGGTCTTTTATGAGAGGATCTCTAACTATTGTGTGTTTTTAGGATTATCCAGTAAACCTCAGCGTGTAGAGATGGACTGTCCTGACTTCGTGAGTCTAATGTACACTTCCTCTCTTGTGTCTTTGTCAGCATCACAGTGAAGGATGTGAAAGCTCTGCTGCCTCAGGTCAACTACAGAGTCCCCAACATGCGCTTTCTCAAAGACAAACTACAGGTCAGAGCAGAATATAAGGCTGATATGTCTCTTTGAATGTCCCCTCCTGAGTGTTAAAGCTGTAATATGTAACATTTCTGTAGATAATCTGACGCATGCATCTGTGTTTTAAACCACATTTATTTATATATATATATACTTTTTATATCTTGGTATTTTTTAACATATATTTTAACTGAAACCAAGGCAACAAGTACTAGCCAATCAGAGGCAGAGTAAGGCGGGTCTGATTGGCTAGTACTTGTTGCCTTCATTGTTTTGGTTTAGGCATGAGGAGTGAGATTGTTAAGGGTAAGATTTGTCAGGGTAAGCCAATCAGAGGCAGAGGACATGACTTTGCCATCTTGGGAAAAAAATATTATTATTAAATAAAATGATTGCCTCTGGGACGTCCTTTGTCTGCCACACAACATGGGAGAAACAGTGATTTTTAAGGTGGAACTGCTTTATTTAGTGATTGTACTGCTTTTAATCATTGGGTCCGTTTGTTTTGGAGAGGAAGAGACCTCTGTGGATAATTTGGCTCCTGGGAGAAACCTCTGGAAGGTCTGGATCTTAAATAAGACTGGACAATTAATCGAAATATTATCGGAATCGCAATATGATATGTTACCATCCCCATATCGTGCAAACCTAACCTCGCAATGACCGTAGCTCCCATGAACCCTCACTACTTCATAACGTCATCAAACCATGTTCTTTTGTTCCTGTTTTGATGTGAGAGAGCAGCAGCAGTTACATATTGTGTGTTTAACTCACATCCTCCCTGCTCACACAGGAGGTGGAGGCCAGGAGCGATCTGTCATACCCAAACTTCGCACAGCTCTACAGAACGCTGATGTTCGACACACAGAAGAGTGTGAGTGTCAGTTTTGGATTTTCACACAAACACACACTCAGTACAGTCGTGGATGAAGTACTCAAATCCTTTACATCCATAAAAGTAGTTATATTACAATGGAAGAAAGTAAGTTATGCTTTCAGATTTTCCAGGTATCTAATGAAGGAATAAAGGTATATATATTAGAATTATTGCAAGGGAAAGTTCCTTAATTACAAATCACATACACTTTACATTTGCTTACCATTTCCAAACTCAACAATTTATTTCCATTTGGCATTAAAATCAAGTGACAGACTCTAGATATTTGTTAGTCTTCTGGTTGAACCATCAAGGCTGCATTTAATTCTGTCAAAGTTGCATTTTCTCTGCAGAATAAAGCAATTAAACTGCGTTAAGAAGCTGCGATAATGAAGCATAGACTTGATGTTCACCGCTGTTTCAAGAGTCTGCTAATATTATTACTATCTCAGCATTTTGTTCCTTTCTGGAAGAAATGAAAATGTTATTTTTGAAGTTTAGTTAGATTATTATTTAGAATCTAAACTTTGAAGACTTGAAAGCACACTATATTCACAGAGCCTTCACTCTCTCATCAACAGCCTCATCCTGCATTAGAGAAGTTTAAACAACCAAAGAGCTGATAGAACAATGAGAAAGAAACACTGAATTTGCCAAGAAAAAAGAAGCCTAGTAAGTGTGTATGATTGGTAGAATTTAAAATACATAATACAGACAAAGAATTGTATGAAAAATCCTAAAAATATCTTATCTTTTTTTACACAAACTTCCTGCAGTTACTATGTTAACTCTTCTAAATATCGTGGCATTGAGCTGCAGCAGCATACTGTTTTTCAGAAATGTCTTTAAAGATAGAACACAACCCTTCACATCAGCCATCAGATATCATTTCCCTCTGAAAGTAGAATAGTAACATTAAGTGAATTTTGGGTGGAATAATGGATAATGTATTTGAGTACTTCTGCACTCGTACCACGCTCACTTTGTCCTTTACTGTTTATGCTTCACCCGGCTCCCTCCCACCCGTCTGTCACCTGGTTCCTTCCCTTCTGTTCCCAGATTATTGAGCAGCTGGAGCTCTCCTTCCCTCTGCGGTGAGTCCCTGCACCTTCACCTCCTCCTCTTCCTCCACTCCCTTGTCCTCACGTCCCTCACTGTTGTCTTCCTGCCTGTCCAGTTTCTCTTTAAAAACACTTATCAGTGTTCCAAGGTTTTCAGGAAAGTGAAACATTTTCCATGTGTTGTTGCCACTTCAATGGTACTTCAATGTTTTTTTTTTCTTGGCTCTATGGATGTGAAACATTTTTTAACGTTATGGAACATTAACCTAAAAAATGGCATAATGTGAATTGGCACTGGTAGAGTAATGAGGTTGGTTTCCAGACAGACATTTTTGTGTTAATGTATCATATCTCCTCTCTCATTTATTGAAGTTTTCTTTAAAGGGACAGTTCACCCCAAAATCAAAAAATACCCATATTCCCTCTTACTTGTTGTGTTATTTATGCATCGAGATCGTTTTGGTGTGAGTTGTTGAGCTTCGGAGATGTCAGCCTTCTCTCCAATTTATTGGGACCAGATGACACTGGGCTTGTGGTGCTCAAAGTGCCAAAAAAAATTAATTTGAAAAACTATACTATAGATAATCCAGACCTTGTTGTGAGCAGTTTCTTGTAGGAACTATTTTCTTTCTAAATATCACTGCACAGAAGGAAACGCCATCTACTTGTGGATGAGAGGCTTGTGACAGTGCAGGATGTAAACATTAATGCCGTCCTCTCTGGCTGAACTGTAATGTTTCCTTCCTTGTGCACAGTGATACCGTTGGTGGGTGTAATACGGTAGAAATCAAACAAGGTCACAAGGATTCTGGATTATCCTGAGTAACCAGGTCTTGATTTCTAGACATTGCTCGAGTTTTTCAAATGTATTTTTTTGGCGCTTTGACCACCACTAGATGAGTGTCGTCTGTTTCCATTAAATTGGAGAGAAGGCCGACATCTCCAAAGCTCAACAACTCACACCAGAACAATCTAGATGGATAAATAACGCAACAGGTAAGAGGTTTTTTGATTTTGGGGGAATCTGTCCCTTTAACTTTCCCTCCTCTACTGTCTGACATCTTGACAATCGTTGTTTGTAGGAATGTCGACAGACCAGAGCTTTGTCAGATCTCCCTCTACGACTTCCAGAAGTTTTTACAGATGGACCAGAAGGTACCGAACAAACACAACACACACAAACACAACACACGCTAACACAACACAGAGAATGCCTTCTTTCTGCTTTGTGCTCACTTGCTCACTCAATTGTCTCAGGACTCCTGGGCATCGGATCTGAGTCGTGTCAGAGAGTTCCTCATGGGGTACATGAGGGGTGGACCACAGCCTGAGCCCATGCTACAACTTGACGAGGTGAAACCTGATAAAGACACAAATGTGCACAAAACTTTAAATAAACTGTCGATATCTTCCTACCATCTGATCATATTTCTTTGTTTTCTAGTTCCTGACATTCCTGTTCTCTAAAGAGAATTCCATATATGATCCTCGACTTTCGACTGTTGTTCCTGATGACATGAAAAGGCCGCTGTCTCAGTATTGGATCTCCTCTTCACACAACACGTAGGTCTCAACACTCGTGTCTCAAATGCTCCTAAATGTTCATAGTTTGGACCCCCATAAAGACACATGTAAAGAGTTGGTCTCAGGAATCCTCATACTGTGTAAGAAGACTGTGTTATTGTATTGAAAGGCGCTTTCTGGCATTCATTGTAGTTTTTTTTAGGCAGGAATAAATATAATATTTATAGGTATGTTTCCATTAGCCATCAATCAATTAAAAATGATAAATATTCTCTGATTCCAGCTTTTCAAATGTGAGGATTTGTTGCTGTTTTCTGTTTTTATTTTTTTTATCATTGTAAATGTGAAAATGTTTATCAGTGCTAGACCATTTTGTTATGGCAGCTCTTGAATGCACATAACTCTAACTCTCAGTAGTAAGGCAGCAAATAATCAAATTTATGAACCGTTCTCCATGTTTTTGTTTTCCTCAGCTACCTGACAGGTGACCAGTTTTCCAGTGAATCCTCTCTAGAAGCCTACGCCCGCTGCCTGAGGATGGGCTGCCGCTGCATCGAACGTAACAGTCTCCAACTTTTGATTTTATCTTGCATGAAAATTAAATTGATTTAAGCAATTCACATATGGAATGGCAGTGTTGTTTTGTGTTCAGATTTCTGTTTTGTTCTAGTCTTTTCTGGATTCAATGAGGGTTTATACCTAAATCTGTGTTTCCTGATCTTAGTGGACTGCTGGGACGGACCTGACGACCTACCGATCATCTACCACGGCCACACTTTAACTTCCAAAATCAAATTCCTGGATGTGCTGCACACCATCAAAGAACACGCCTTCGTCACATCCGAGTAAGTGGTAATCACCCCTGTTGAGTTGGTTTTATAGGACGGAGGTTGGTTGGTGACAAAAGCTGCCACCATATACGTCGCCTGTCTCCAGATCAGCCAGTAGCGAAATTCAATTGCAGTAGCCGGGTTTCAAGCAGTAGAGGGCTGTTGTGTTTGTGCAGGTATCCTGTGATCTTGTCCATTGAAGACCACTGCAGCGTGGTCCAACAGAGAAACATGGCCACACACTTTAAGAAGGTGTTTGGAGATCTGCTGCTCACCAAGCCAGTTGACAACAACGCAGAGGAGCTTCCCTCACCCCACCAGCTCCGCAGGAAGATCCTCATCAAGGTACACAGACAAACACACCTACGTTGCATATCAAATCAGAGAGTGCATCCCTCAAAGTCAGCAGTATAATACCTTTTTGTCATTCCAGATTTTGGTTCAAGTAGGTCCTGTGTGTTTCACTGCCCCTCTCTTGGTGTCAGTTTCAGGCCTGTTGCATCACTAATGACTGTGGGTAGATGTGTTGAAAAGTGTGCTTTGTAACACCTGTAACCACCTGTAAGAACTTCAAGCTTGTTGTAAGTTTCAGGCCGATTTAAGCGCTGAATTAGGATGCAGCCCATTTGTAGTTTATCTGTAATGTGGCCTACAACCAAACATCACTCACAAGACTGAAGTTGAAGTTACATCCTTGAGAAAAGGATCCCTGACCTCCATTAAAACTCAGTGGTTGAGACAGTTGTTTCGAAGTGGTGTTAACTTTTTGGACCTGTCACAAGTCCAAACATAATATACACATGCAGTAAAATGCTCCCACGTTGTCTTACTGATCACAAAGCCAAACTGTGTCTTATGTTTTTACCATTTTTGTTACAGCACAAGAAACTGGTGGAAGGCACGCTTTATGAAGAAGTGTCCTCAGCCAGCTACTCTGAAAACGACATCAGCAACTCTCTGAAGAACGGCATCCTTTACCTCGAGGACCCCATCGACCACGTGCGTGTCTAAGTGCTTCAGTGCCAGCGGTTATGCATAAAACACACTGTCTTATACAGCATTATTGATATGTATTTTTTTTGTGTGACATGCAGACGTGGACTCCACACTATTTTGTCCTGACCAGTAATAAGATTTATTACTCAGAAGAGACGTCTCATTACCAGACAGCTGATGAAGAGGAGGACGATGAAGGAAAAGAGGTAGGGAGATGATGATTATGAGAGCTGTTGATGATGCAGTCAGGTTCCTCACTCTTTCCTGTAATTCCTTAGGAGTGTAACAACAACGAGCAGCACTGTGCAGAGCGCTGGTTCCACGGGAAGCTGGGTGGAGGTCGCGATGGTCGGCAGGTGGCTGAGAAGCTCCTGCAGGAGTACTGCGAGGGCGGGGCCAAAGACGGCACCTTCCTGGTCCGGGAGAGCGAGACGTTTGTGGGAGACTACACCCTCTCGTTCTGGTCGGTAACACCAAACAGGACATGAGCTTCTCCTCTTTGCTCTTTTTTTTCCAGTGGAGAAAAGTTAAAGGGAATGTAGAAACACATTTATAAGACAGCTGTGAGTTGAGGAACAAAATTTGGTCATAGCTGCAAACAGTTCTATTACGAAATCACTTAAAAATCAATCAATTTTCCAATATTGTAAATTTCAACAGAAAGAGAGTCATCCACTACATCTGTCTCTGGTCTGGCAACTTATTTTACCAGTGAATCAGCAGATAAATATTGTTTGACAAAAATATTCTTGAAGCTTTTATCCTGTGGCTTTTACTCAGTGGATAGAGTTTCTCAGTTGTCATTAAGATGGTTTACTGTTACCATATGATATAAGTAGGGAGTTTCAGTCACATGCTAAGGTCACAAGATGTGATTGAAATGTCCAGAAACTAGTTGGATCTTACGTTAAATGGAGTGTTTGTGTGGTCTTAAATATGATTTTGACAGCTCTTAAAAATTGAGTGGACTTGAGTTACTTGTATAAAGTTGTTTTTGAGAATTATTTTTATTGCTCATCCTGTAATTATAATATAAAACCAACTTGAAACCAATAAAAATTTTCCTTCACATCCTTTGCACTTTTTTGCCAGTATGGACATAAAATAGGTCCTAAATTGCATTCGTAATGGTCACGCAGATTAAAGCTGCTGTTCCCAAGCTAAAGAATGAGCCTTAAGAAGTACGGCAGCATGAGGAATTTTGTATTGCAATGTGGGTGAAATTTGAACCAATTATTATTAATTAGTCCTCCTCCTCTAGGCGGTCTGGTCGAGTCCAGCACTGCCGGATCCATTCACGTCAGGAGTCTGGCTCCACTCGCTTCTACCTGACTGACAACCTGGTGTTTGACACCCTCTACCGCCTCATCTGCCACTACAGAGACACGCCTCTGCGCTGCAATGAGTTCGAGATGAGGCTGGGCAGCCCCGTACCTCAGCCCAACGCACACGAGAGCAGAGAGTGAGCGATTAATGTCTGCAAAGATGTCATAGGTCTTTTTGATTTGTGTGAAAAGTTGAACAGGTGATATGTTTGTTTTAAAATAGTTGTCTGTTTTCCAGGTGGTACCACTCCAGTCTGTCCCGCGTTCAGGCTGAACACATGCTGATGCGAGTTCCCAGAGACGGAGCTTTCTTGGTGCGAAAACGCAGCGAACACAACTCCTACGCCATCTCCTTCAGGTAGAAGAACAACGCTCGCTCACGGATGATCATCGGTTTTCTTCTCAATATGAACATTTTAAAACCACCAAAATGATCTTCTCGCTCTTCCCTTCCCTCTGTTCGTGTCCATCTGTCTGTAGGGCGGAGGGAAAGATCAAACACTGTCGTATCCAGCAGGAAGGCCGTCTCTTCATGTTGGGCAGCTCAGCAGAGTTTGAGAGTCTGGTCGACCTTGTGAGCTACTACGAGAAACATCCTCTGTATCGCAAGATGAGGCTCCGGTACCCCATCAATGAGGACACTCTGGACCGGATGGGCACCACTGTTAGTCACACACAGCTCACAGTTTTTAGTCTATTTAATAAGAATCACATCACTTTCCTCCCATACTGCCTAAAAGAAATCTTTTTCTAAACCACATGTATCGAATCGTGCTTTAGATAGTTCCCACCTTCCAGACAGCCAACGGTTTCCATTCATTTTCGTATGATATTAAAAGTCCACAAACTTAAAACCTTTTGTTTTTGTTCAGGGCTACTGCTTATGGTTACTTTCAGTACTAGCAGTATCTGTTGATAGTTTTTTTTTTTCAATTAACCATACAATCCACAAAATAGTAAATAGAAAACAGTAAAAAATGGCACGATTTCCAAAGCACAAGGCAAAGTCTTGCTTAAAGACTTGGACTGATTAATTGTCACAATTTTAACATTAAATTATGACTTTCAGTTACATTATTGTTGTGACAATGCAGTGCAGACTTTTCTAATCCATCTGCAGCTTTAAACTGAATTACGATGCAATAACAATGTCGCTAATGATATTAAAGTCATGTGGTTTTCACTGTCATGGCTCACATAATACATTTTTTCTACCACTTTGAAATGAATAGAACGGAAACCAGTGTCTGACTGGAAAGTAGTACCTGTCAGCAGTTATATATATATATATATATATATATATATATATATATATATATATATATATATATATATATATATATGGCAGTATTTTTTACTTTCATTGTTGTATAATCATTTTCATACATTTAGAAATCAAATCAATGTGGGAAAAGTAAACAGTTATGAGTTTAATAGCAGCATTAACTACAAAAGTATTTGATTATTTCTCAGGAGCTTGACTACGGGGCACTGTATGAGGTCCGAACTCCTCATTTCTATGTGGAGGCCAATAAGATGCCCACAGCACGGGTAAGTGAGACCGTTTGTACTATGGACCTCCAGTTTAATCCCTGTATGATTATTTAATGATTGTCATATCTTATCACATTATTTAATAAATGATTAGCAGATGCAATTACCATTAAAGCTGATATGGGTAGACTTTTCTATCGTTATCAGCAGTTAAAATAAATACCAAGTACACAACCTGTAGCAGCAGCACAAGTACAGGAAATATTTGTATTGAGTTTTGTGATGTAGATGTACATGTAGAAGTATTGGCAGTGCAATGTACTAGTTTGATAACTTTTAATACTGAAGAGAAGAGTTTTTGAGAGATTTGTGTGCTTTCAGATTAGTTTAAAGAAGAAATACCGAAAATTAGGAAAGAGACATTAAAGGAGGAAAGACCTGTTTGAAGGACAGGAAAAACAAAGAAAGAAGACATAGAAAACATAAGGAAAACATTATTTGGATTATTGGAAGTGTGTGGAAATGGACACTGGACTTTGGCACCCCCCAGCGGTCGTATCTAAAAGTGACTGATGGTGTTTCTTGCGGCTGTGTTTCAGTGTACGGTCAAAGCTCTGTATGACTATCGAGCTCAGAGGGAAGACGAGCTCTGTTTCCCCAAACAGGCGCTCATCCTCAACGTGGACAAACAGGAGGGCGGCTGGTGAGTGTATCTCAGCGTACATGTGTCCGTGTCCGTTAACGCCACGTAACATCCTACACGTCACAAACCTGTGTGTCGTCTTTAAGGTGGCGAGGTGACTACGGAGGAAAGAAACAGCTGTGGTTTCCTGCAAACTACGTGGAGGAGGTTCCCAGTTCTCCCACCAGAGAGCTGGATGAAGCAGTGAGTTCTGAGTCTTACACGGAGTCAAACGATCAGCTTGCTTTTCCGATCATAATCAATCTCTTGTTTTCCTATTGTTCCAATGTCTCAGTCCACAGAGAACAGTCCCCTTGGAACATTTCTCAAGGGCTTCATTGATGTACCCACCTGTCATGTAGGTGAGTCAGATAAACAAACAGAGGTGATAACTTTCATTTAGTTATATTCAGATGATAAGGGAGGGACTGATCAGATTAAGTGTGACTAGCCAATGTATTTATCCCTCAAACTACCCAAAGGCTAACATGTAATTACCAATAGACAAAAAGTGACTGCCTTCTCACACTAAACTCACTCTCTGCCTCGAACCTCTTCCTCCCATCACCTCTGTCCAGTGGTGCACAAGGATGGGAAGAACTCGCGGCCCTACGTATGCACGATCCACTCCCAGCACCTGTCCTCGCACCCAGTCCAGACTCTGGATGTGGCGGCCGACACTCTGGAGGACCTAACCGGTTGGGTCAGCAAGATCAGAGAGGCTACGCAGAACGCTGATGCACGGGTCAGTACGAACTTCCATTCATCATAAAATTAAATAAAAGTTTTGAACAAATGGTAAAACTTTAACTTGTTCACCAATATCTAAAAGGAGTTTTATATTGTTGTAGTAACAGTATGGTTGGCTTATCTCCATGGTAACAGATGCAGGAGGAGAAGCAAATGGAGAGGAGGAAGAAGATCGCGGTGGAGCTGTCCGAGCTAGTGGTCTACTGCAGACCTGTCCCCTTCAACGAGGACAGTAAGGATCAAACTGTTCTCTGTTCTTCTCTTGTCTCACAGTAAAAGTTTCTGTGTGTAACTTTATGATTTGCTGCTGCTTCCAGAGATCGGGACGGAGAGGGCGTGTTACCGGGACATGTCCTCCTTCCCAGAGACAAAGGCAGAGAAGTTTGCGACTCGCGGCAGAGGGAAACGCTTCCTGCAGTACAACCGCCGTCAGCTTTCCAGAGTTTATCCCCGAGGACAGAGGCTGGACTCGTCCAACTACGACCCACTGCCCATGTGGCTCTGTGGCTCCCAGCTGGTCGCACTCAATTTCCAGACCCCAGGTCGGTGCTCAAGTATACATTATGTGTATGTTTAGACGAGGTCAAAGCAAACAGGTACACAGAAATTTGTACTTTTCACACGTATTGTAGAGTTTTAGAGGTGCAGATGTTCATTCAGCAGTGAATTTGTCTTCTTGCTTCAGACACAAATTCATGAAACTGAAAGAAGAGAAGAGAAAAAATAAATCAATTAAATAAGATACTATTAAAAAGAAACACCCCGACATGATTGTTGTAGTTCAGTTTAATTGAAATGTAGCTTCTTTGTGCGAGTTGTAATACTGACATTTGCAACTAGCAGTGTTAGTTAAACAGCTAAAATTAGTAAATTGTTAAACACTCAGTAGCAATCTCTTATTCATTGAACAATTTTTTCTACACTTTGTAACTTAAAGATGCAATTAGTTTTATAAATTACAAGCAGTGTAACATGCTCAGATTGCGTAACTACTTAGTTTTGCTGTTCAACTAATCTGTTGTTTAGTTACGTTTGCAAATAATCAATCTGTTACCATATTTCCGTGGTCCTTTTATCACTTGGTGCGTAGCTGCGTACGAGTGGAACATAGCTAATCCTACGGTTGTGTCAGTGTGTATGTGTAGCTCAGCTAGCGAGATGGCAGAGAGGAAAGCCTGTACATTGTGAAAGTGTTTGCATTACTTTGTGGGTTTGTTTGTCAGAAAGTTTAATTGTGTTAAATGCTTTTAAAGGAGTACCACATCCTACAAAGGTTGCAGCAGCAGTTTCCTAACACTGAGGATGTCCGCTATAAGAGAAACCTCGTGCACTGAATAAATATTAAATTGACTGTGTGTGTGTTGTAGACAAACCCATGCAGCTGAACCAGGCCCTGTTCATGCTCGGAGGCGGCAGCGGCTACGTTCCCCAGCCTGACATCATGAGAGACGACGCCTTTGACCCTTTTGACAAGGACACCTTACACGTGGAGCCAATCACCATCCAGTTACAGGTCAGCTGACGTCATAGAGAGAACTCCTGGACTGATTCATTTTGTCAGTGTTGTACCTGCTTTTCACGTCCTTCCGCTCTTCCTGCTTTAGGTCCTGGGGGCCCGTCATCTGCCTAAAAATGGCCGCAGCATCGTCTGTCCCTTTGTGGAGGTGGAGATCTGTGCAGCTGATTACGACAGCTGTAAGTGCAAGACAGACGTTGTAGGTAAGACAGCTTCTCGCGGTCACTGTGATGTGAAACCTCCACATCGTTCCCTGATCGGCTCACTGGCTGTGTACTAACGGTCTCTTCCTCCTGACCCTCCCAGCTGATAACGGTCTGAATCCTGTGTGGGTGCAGAAGCAGTTTGTGTTTGACATCCACAACCCCACCTTCTCCTTTCTGCGCTTCACCGTCTACGAGGAGGACATGTTCAGTGATCCTAACTTCCTGGCTCAGGCGACCTACCCGGTCCGTCTGCTACGAACAGGTGAATGTGGAATAAGTGACACTGATTAACTGCAAACCCAGTTTACATTAAATGCAAATGACATGTTTTTTTAAAAGTGTTTTCAAAAGCCAACAGCAAAGCCTAACTGAGAGAATAAAATCATTAAAAGTGAAAAATCACAACTGAAAGAAGGAGAAACAGATTTGCAGTCTACAGTGCAAACAGACTAACATTTCAACACTACTGTGTCTTTATCATAGTGGAAGGAAAATATATGAATCAATAATATATACACAAGTTAACCTAGAACAGGTGTACAATTTACCCTTTCTAAGTCCCGCCCCTTTTTGCTCTGTGCTCCAATAACAGTTGAGCAAACCTTGGTCAGCTTTCTCCTTTCCTGCACTTGGTTAAAAGATAAAAAGCAACATGTATACATTCGCTTACATTTCGCTAATATTAGTTAACTTAAGATGTGACTATCTTGAATTTCCCTCGGGATAAATAAAGTATCTATCTATATGTTGCTTTTATCCAAGTACAGGAATGGAAAAGGCCGACTGAAGCTTGCTCAAGCACAGAGCAAACAGAGGCGGGACTTAGGAAGGGTTAATTGTTTGAATGTTTTGATCATAAATATCTGTCTTTATTCTGTGTATTTATTATGTTATTATGTATATTGTGCCGTCACAGGCTACAGGAGCGTCCCTCTGAAAAACAGCTACAGTGAAGAACTGGAGTTGTCTTCACTTCTGGTCCACATAGAGATCGTCAATGCAAAGGTGACGCTGTTTTTCTTTCTCTTGCTTTCAGCAACATGGATGACAACCAGGGGTCCCCAGAAAAATGTGCAATATTTCAAATTTAAATTGAATTAACAAACTCTCTCTTGGTCAACCTTTCATACGCACATCCGTACACAAGCTGTAACTTACACTTTCCTCCTCGTGGCTGCAGGAGGAAGACGATGAGAACCTGTACATGTCCATCCAGCGGCTGCGGGATCGAACCAGCGAACTGTCGAACCAGGTTTCCCTCCTGGAGAGGTCGGGCTCAGGGGATCTCAGCTACCAGCAGAGTCTGGAGGAGCTCAGAGCGGCTCAGGACCAGCTGAGTGAGCTGGTGGAGGCTCGAAACCGCAGGTGACTGATTATACAACACACACACACACACACACACACACACACACACACACACACACACACACACACACACACACACACAGGAAAAAGATTTAGAGAAGCATGGGTTAATTGATTTGTGTAGACACCTCTTTTACATTTTTTATTGGTACTGAAACGATAAATCGATGCAATAAGTTCCCAGTATGTTTTCTGATTTCTCTCAATTGTGAGGATTTGCTGTTTTATGTTATTATTAACTTGATTAAATTATCAATTATAAATCCGTAATTCATAATGAAACTAATCATCAGCCCTTTTTGCTATTTTTTCATGAGAGTACAACTAGCAATTATTTTCTTTAATTGTTTGATCTCTGTTTTCTCTAATTTTAAATTTTTTGCAAAAACTAGTATTTTATACATGTATTCAATTTATACTTTATATGGCAGAATATTTTAGTTTTTAGGACTAGTTATTTTTCATTACTTCAGAGTGTAGAATCTCCAAGTTGCTCACTAATTGCTCATTACTGATTTGATCTAAATTCCCGTCTCTCCCGTTGCAGTTAACTTTAAACCACAAACATATATATGATGATATATGAAAGCACGCACACATATATAAAACACTTCTCACACAAAATAATGTTCTTTCTGCTTTTTCAGGCTGATGGAGAAGAAGAGGAGGGAGAAGCTGAGGCAGCAGGTCGCAGCAAAGCGCAGCTAATCTTCCCGTCCACCAGAGAGCGCTCAAGTCCAACACAAACGGTGCCTGACAGCCTGAGGAGACAACAGGCTCTCAATCCATTTATAACTGGAAACAAAAAGCTGTTAAGTACCGTGTTGTACTGACAGCGGAGGAAAAAAGTGACAGAAACATCTCATGGACTAAAAAATAAACCTCACAAAACTAAGCTACAAACACAATCATGGACTGAAGGCTGAAACACATTAAGAGTATTGTAATTATTATTGTAGATGGGTTTTCTTCTGATGTTTTCATGGAAACAAAAGAGACAGGAGAGGTGAAGGGTCAAAAGACAGATTTCTGAATTTCAATATCCTGATTAGAAATGAAATTATTAGGGGAAATCAATCTAGATCTAATTTTGATAACTGATTCAGCCATTTTGCAAGAAAAAAAATCAGCGATGTTTGCAGGTTCCTGCGTCTCTAACGCACTAAAATCCCAAGACAGTAAACTCACTATCGGGTTAAATTAATGTTACATTGCAAACAATAAATCTGTGTTAAAATCCTAGAACTAAACCAAAAATCACAATCTTAATCATCGCCATCACACTGTCGACGATGACCGATGATGCTTTACCGTCCAGAGAACTTGCCGTGTTGCATTCATAGAAATAAACCAACATTTTCTTATCATCTACGGATACATCTCATGCAATACAAGAACCCGTGTTCTTCCCTGAATTATTAGTGAAAAGAAAACGTTCTAAAAACGCCACCAAAGGATCAAACATATTGCTGACAAACGACTGCACAAAGAGCTATATTTTCTGCCCCTAAATTTACCTCTGATGAGTTTTCAGATGTATTTACAACATATAACTATTATGGAATATAACCATAATCATATCCATATAAAAAACACATTATATTGGGGACCCACTAAAAGACCTCCAGTGGGACTCACTACATTGAAGACTATTAAGATCAATGAAAAAACACCAAACATTTGCTGGTTCAAGCTCAAGAATTCTTTGTGTTATCTGATCATAAATTGTTCATTTTCAGGACTATTAATTGGACAAACAAGCTATTTGAAGTTGCCAGCTGGAGCTTAAGGAAATAATAACAGGCATTCACCATTTTATGGACAAAAAACTTACGCGATCAATTGAGAGAATTAACGTTATTTGCACTAATCATGATGAGTGAGTCTGGCAGAGTTTTAGACTTCTCACGTAGTGAATGTCAGCTAATTATAATAAATATGCTGCTGGCCAAATGCCACCACAACAAAAAGTCAAAAATAAATGAATGCTGTCCAACAGAATAAAGATTACAACCCCCACCCCCTCACACACACACACACTTATATAACAAAATCTGGCCAGGCTGCTTCTTGACACACGTTTTAGTGCAGCTGGTGATACAACAAACACGAAAAGCCTTTTGGAAATTTAAGTTTTAAGCTCTTTCTGTGTTTTGGTCTTCAGCAAGAGGAAATAAGGGAGAAGAAAAACTCAGGTTACACCGATGGATGGAATTAAATAAGCTCAGATATCTGGATGGAAAAAAGGGAGTAGTGGGCACACGTAGCAAAAAAAATAAATATCATGTATGTGCCTTTTGACGTGGAGAATAATTAGTCGAGTGTTTAACAAAAGACTGCTTTCTGTACAACTGGAAGAGTGGCTCTTTAAGGGAAACCTAACAAACTGGGAGGAGGAATATCGCTCGCTTGGCTCGGACCACTACTCATGAAATGGGTTTTAAAAAGGGATTTAAAAGACTTAAGTCTGTTCCTCCTCAGTTTTTTTTTTTTTTTTTGGGGGGGGGGTGATCACGTGGACTCTGCCCTCAGGTGGGTGGGGCTCCTGTCACAGATGTTCCTGTTCTACCTGGGAGAGCACAAACTGGAATGTCCAAATCCAATCCAAACCACACCGAGAAGGTCTTTTAATACTTCTTCAAAAAGGGCTCTAAATAAATCTATACTACCTTAAGAGGCACGAGGAGAGCAAACAAGGGCTATCACAGAAAACTAGCAGAGCACTCTGTCACCTGCCTGTTCAGATGTATCGCCTCACGTCTGAACCACAGGACCAGGATCAGTTCCCATCGTCTGGCTCTAATCAACAGCTGTGGCTCAACTGGTCCTGGATCTGCTAAAAAAACGGCTTCAATTCGACCCCACTGCATGGCTTCATATCTAATAATGCCCCCCCTCCCCTCCCCTCCCCTCTGTAGCTACTTCACCTTCCCATCAGCCCCCCCTGTCTGATTTCTTACTGTATATAACTTCTTTTATTTATCAAACGGGTGTAAATCCTGTTTCAATAGATGAAAGAACATACTAGAAGAATGATAATGGACTTCAGATTGAAGATGCTGTAACTTTATGTAGAAATTAATATCGTGTACCTGGAGCTCCCTTTAAAATGTCCCCGTAGACACAAACCTCTCTTTCTCCCTGCGCTGCACTCGCACTGGGTAGGGACTTCTATGCAAAGGTCGTCTTCTCGGCCAATAGACGTCGTGTATTAGGCGATTTGACTCAAGTTGTGTTTCCTCTCCGTATCTATGCTAACTGTGTCCAGTATTATTACTCTGCATTACAAATCCTGTGCAAGTTTCCATTTAATAAAAGCTCTTTCATGTACTCCTGTGTGCACTCTTTTTGAAGCATTATGTAAAAGGTAAAAAAAAAGGCCATTTCTTTAAACAGATAAATGGAAATTTTACTGCTCTTTGTCTTACAGGGGCCTAAACGTTTAAGAAATTGGGCAGAATATTAAATTGTTTGTGCCTTTGATGTTTTCTTGGCTGGGATACTTCTACACATCCACACAGAGTATATGAGGCAATCAAGGCAGTTTAATTATAAAACCAGAATCAATATAATGACCAACATAGGGTTACAACACCTAATGGTCTAAAGTCTTCAGACAGTACTGTGTGTGTGTGTGGTAAACATTCAAAAAAGACACATGGTTGAAAATCAGCTGTAGACTTTGAGAAAGGATATCAGATAAAGATTTTCTAAGTTACAGAAATCTAAAAAAAAGGAACAAACTGATCTCCATTAAAATAAAGATTAAATTAAAAATGCACCAGTCCAACCAACACAATAGCACTAAAGCTAATGTTTGACTTTTATTACAGTATATTCAGTAGCTTTAAAGGGGAATGAGCAGTCACTGTGATTAAAAGTGGACATGCTGAACCCTAAGCTGAAGCTATATTTAATGTCATATCCATTGTTTGACGTCTTACTGATATGAATGCAGATATAAAAAACGGTTCCAGCTTACTGATATAAAACCTGCTTGTTGTGGCTTTAGTAAATTATTTGTATTCCAAGAACACGGAGAGCTGAAAATTAACTTCAGATTGTGTGTGTCAGAGTACTATGGAGTATTAGGGCCATACTAAGAGGAAAAATAAATAAATAAACTTTTTGGGAAATTACGAGAATAATATACAAAAGAAGCAATTTCTTCCAAGTCCGTGTGGTTCTTTCTTTGAAATAGACACAGTCGTTTGCACAATGATACTGATAATAATTTGATGCTGATGAGCCAAAAGATTAAGTATTTCCTTATTTGTGAAACCGATACCAAAGGATAACTTCACAAAATGCTCAACATTCCTCGTTTTAACGCAGCGGGAAGAGTTCTCATAAAATTATGACTTTATTCTCGTAATTTCCCTAACACTCCGTCGTAGTATAAATAAATGAAAGACCAAGAAATTATAAACATCAGCAACTTTATAAGAACTTTATGGGTACCGTAAAACATAAATTCAAAGCAGGGTCCCAATTAGAGGCCGGTCTCTTTTACTAGCCTACACATCGTTAGATCAGTTAGATTCTCAAGTAATATTCATACTGGTTTAAATAAAAAAATAAGTTGATTTCCCATCTTTGCTGAGCAAGAGGAATTAGTCCCATATAGAGGCCTGTTCCAAATAAAGGCTTGGGCTATTAATTAATGTTTTAGGGTATTTACTTTATTTAAAGGGGTGAAATCATAGGATGAAAAAGATTAGTGAAGATTTTATAATTTCTCAGAACCCAAAGTGACAGTCCAACAAACCCAAATATATTCAGTATATAATGATAAAAAGCAAAGAAACGCAGCAGATGGTCACACTGGAAAAGCTAAAAACAGAGAATATTTGAAGGTTTTTGAAGACAAACCAATTAATTTTTGATTAATTTTCTGTCTATCTACTAAACTAACAGCTGCAGCTGTAGTTCAGGTTCAGCCTTGGTCACGCTACATGACTTACACAGTTGTCAGTGTCAATGCACTGTTCACACTATGTGACTGATCACCAACAGGAGGTCACACACTACAAGATCTATTTACAAGGAGTAATTTATAAACAGGCACATCATGTTTAATTAGGAAAGTAGAAAAAGGGGCAACCATTTAGAGCATACGGTACAATCAGCTAATCAATACACACATCATTAAACCATTAATCAGCCTCATAACTAACAGCAGTCAATGTAAGACAACCTTATCATCCTTTAGCAGTTACCTTGTGTTTCTGCAGTAGTGACAAAACCTTAAATATTTTACATATTAGCTGTTTGGATTCAACTAAAATCTCCCTGCTCCAAACTCCCATAAAGAAATATTACATTTTAACAATTCCTCACAACATGTAACTATACAAACTCGAGGTAAACTGCCTCATTTAAAGACAGTATTCTTCATTTCGGCATCAATATAATCCATAAAGATAAACTGTATTCCCTACAAACTTCACATTTTGCCGCCTCGAGTAAAGCAGACCTACTGTATACAAGTCCTACAAGTGTCTGAGCTGAAAGCGCTGTTTTCAGTTAAATATCAATGAGCGACGCTCTACTTCTAAAAGCTATTTATTCACTTTGTGCTACCATTGACTGACTAGGTTGTACATGTATGTGTCCGACACCCTGAGTCATTGTCACTAAACTGGACCCTTGAAATGTTACTCTGGTGCAATATGCAAATCGTTAAGAGCCGTAATGAGAAAACAGGATCATAATAAAGTGTTGTAGCTCTGCAGAGTCAAATCTTGTTTTTCAGATCTTAAGAAAACATGTTTATTTGGTACAGACCCCAACAAATTTCAAATCATCATGATTTTAATTGTTTTTTGTGGGGTTAAAATTCAATTTGTGATACAGAAAATATTATTCTCACAATATCTGTTAAAATAATCACAATATGATGTGTTTACCAAATCGTGCAGCCCTACTCATTACTATTCACTCATAACATCTGTCATATACTTCAGCATACACTTTATTTACTTTGTATATAGGCTCTTACTATCTTATTATATCTCTTAGGCTCTTATTAAATCTCTATTTTATTTTTTACTTTTATACATTCATTTGTATTCCATATATTGTGTTAGATATTGTATACAAGTACTATTTCTTACTGCAGTCAAGCCAGCAGACCCAGTTTTTTGCTGTACGTGATTATAGTAGCTTTACGGTAATAGCGTCTCAGAACTGGTTTCAAAATAAAAGCCCGTCAAAGTGTCAAATATGAGACTAATTACATATGATTTGGGATTCAATTTAAAAGGAAACGCCCTGTCATCACAGAATAATTCCACTTCAGGGTTATAGTATACGACCCCATAGTGTGACCCAGTAAGTTTCAAAACATTCTGATAGATGTATATTTTTTAAACCCTATCCGCGTAAAGATTTCTGATGTAAAGCATGTTCTATGTATTATTAAAAATTCCTGTTTGATGTCACATTTTTCCTTTTGGCCCTATTCCTCTAGCAAGTGGGCGTCATTGCTGTTCACGTGTCTCCTGTTTAAATATTCTAACCATCAATATTTTGCTTTACATTGAAAGTTAATCTTTTCTCATTGTATGATCACAGTGGAGGAGAATAATACGGTCTTGCAAGTATAGGAATTGTAATGGAAAATGTTAATACACTATATGTAACCTCGTGCTTATGAACTACTGTGTGTGCAAAAATGTCAATCTGTTCCAAGGTTGCTCTCAGCACCTGGTAATTCTCCCACACGATAAAGACTAACAGTCAACCCGTGGTTACAATGTCTCTGTTATTGAGGGAGGAGAGGCTGAACCCGGTGGAGACTGGCTCCAGGCATCTCCTATGAATACAAGGTCATGATGCTCGTTAGCATGACTAGCTGTTACCTACTTTGTACCTCCTGTTTTTGCTTCTTCAGTAAATGAGGGTGCAGCCCTGAGAAGAGAGACCTTTTCATGCTGTCAAGCTGAGAGGCTCGCTCTGCGCAGAGCTACACCCGGGGAAAAAGACTGATTGACTGACTGACTTTTAATTCTTGCATCTCACATGAATGGGCTGAATTGAATTTCCACCACAGAATCCTAATTTTGATGACTAAGACAAAGTTCGGGGCCGCCTGAGCTCCATTACTCTACAGTCCAGCCCCACCTGAAAGCAGAAACCATTTCACCCCACCAGGAGTTCCACCATTGAACCTTGGTGACTGTATAACGACACTTTTGATGCATCATTGTAACTTTTATGTGTTTTGAATGTGTCTTTTGTTGATTAGTTTTGCGTAGTTCCGAATAGGTTCTTTTCTTTGGTATAACTTTAGTGTTTGGAGTCTGGTTTGTGTTTTAGTAACAGCTGACTGTATTCATGTTTTCTTAGGTATGTTCATTGTTCTGTTAATTGATTATGAGTCCTGTGGTTATGTGATTGGATTATGAGTTAATATGAGATATGTGTGGGATATTTGATTTCTTCATAAAATGAATGACACTTTGGACTACAAAACCTGAATATGTGTGCATTCACTTTTAGAGGCTGTAGTTTACTTGAATGGGTTTGATTGCATTTAACTACGTAACAAAACTAACAATCTCATATAAAGAAAAGAGAAAAATGACAACAAACCTGAACCATTGAGTATTCCAAGTGCAACCTTAGTCCTTGCATTAGCCATCTCCTTCTTGGATGTCCCAAAGGACATGAGTGGCAATGCAGGAAATGCTTCCATCACTGCCTTCGCCATCTACACCAACATACAGAATGAAGCTTGTAATCTTTGAAACATTGTTTTTGAACAAAAATGCAATGAATGCTAATAGACTTATACAATACATGGGTTTTGTCAACAATCTTCCCTCACTTCAATCACATTAACATCAATCATAAAAAGAATAACTTTTAGTGTGAATTCACTATTTGGACATTGATGAGTTGTTATAGTTTTTTATCATGTACAACAATTATTGTTTGTCATAACTGTAATTTATGATATATTCGTCATCTTATTTGACTTTAAATTATGTACTGTATATATTTAAATGACTCAATGTTTGCTGCATAGTTATACATTCATATTTGTTTTTACATTGAATCAAGACACTGCCTGCCCCACTGAATATCTGACATGAAAGGTATTAAACACAGGTAATTTTGGACATGCAGTGAAAGAACAATGCAGCATTGTTCCTTTCCCCCATGGAAACCATGTTAAAATGATGGACGTCCTGTCAATCACCATCTCAGTAGAGCAACAATTGTCTTTATTAGAGAAACTGGTATTATGTATCATTCATCCATTAGGATATGTCCTTGTGACTTTATTCTTTGAATATAGAAAAAATATTTCAATTGCTTTACCAATTTAGCCAATACTTCGAAAGACTTAAAATTTCCATCAGTGTTTCATTCCTGGTGATAATTGTTATTTAGCCATTTTCAGATAAACCATGTTTTTCCTACTGACTTTGATAGAGATTGAGATCACACATGTTCTTTACCATGGTGAAGACGACCCCACAACTATTGCTGTCCTGTTGAACAGGATGGGGCATGATTGCTCCTCTCCACTTTATAGTCCCCCAGTCATTCTTTGAATGGCAGATATTTCTCATCTTCAGGTATTCCCTTGGTAAAAACACATGGTACATGGTATCAAACCCAAATCTCAATGTCAGGTTTAAAAAATAATAATAACCTTCCAATCAGTAAAGCCAAATAACTGCTTTAATTGACAGCTTTTTAGGACCTCTGTCTTATTCTGTTAATTTAAACATTTTAAGTAAAATAAAGTTGCAAGATATGATACCAGATGCTAGTGTCATCTTTGAAAATGTGTTAATTATTTTACACTGATTTCTTCAGGCAAATCTACAAAAATGTAAAATAAAACCTTATGACAAAGTTGATGACCTACCGTATTCTTTTTGCAGCATTTGTGGAATCCACTTGCTCAGATGTATTTGCAATAGGATCCACCAAAAACACTGAACATGTGGCAGGAACTATGTACTAAAAAAAGAGTTGTTATTTAAAACGACATCACATACAGTAACACAAATGGATTTCAGACCAGCAGCCTAGAATCACTGACCAGTAATTTCCAATGTACTCCGCCAACATTCACAAAGGAGATTATCGCTTTGTACGGGCTGAAGTCAGTCTGTAATGAAAAATATATATACATATCATTTTCAGTTGAAGTTTGTTATGTTTTCTCTTATCACTAATTAAAGGCCTTCTTTTGAAAAAAATTAATGAATGAATGTGATGTATTCAAATCCTTAAATTTGATAAAACAAAACCTTCATGCCTTTTTTTTTTTTAGATCCGGACAGGGGACTGAAAACAAGCATTACCCTTGGTAAGCTGCGTTCTCTCATTCTGTCTCGTTTGAGAGTATTACACCTGCTGTGTAATGGTTCAGAATGTAAATACTCTGTCCATGTTTACACTGGTTGACATAGAGATGGAAGAGGCCCTCCATAACCTAAATTAAAAAACATAGATAAAGACAGAAGAAGACAAAAGAAATAGAGTGGATTACACAATAATCACAGGTTTAACTAAACAATGTAAAAATACAATCCTATTGGTATGGAAAGTTATTCTTTTTTTTTTCAGAACTTGGAATACTTTTCTCAATAAAGTTTACATAACAAGTTTATTTTTGATATTTTATTGTATTGTGGGTAATGTTAGACCAACCAAATACCTCGCCTGTCAGCCATCGGTGAGGTCTCAGCGAGCACAGTTCCCTGTGATGGATCACAGGTCCACTGTGATGGACCTGGTTGTGTGAGGGCCGGGATCACAGCAACTACAGCTTCTGTGCTCTTCCTCTCCCACAGTGACTTTAGCTTAAAAACAAATTTACACATTTATACAGTCCCAATAATATCCCTCATATTAATGATACATTAAACAAAACTCTATATAATCAATCTCAAATACTGTAAGTTAAATTCCATTAACTTATGTAAAACTCATAAATGAGCTATGTCAACGTAACACCAGTCGAAAAAACAACAATACAAAAATACCTGTAATATGGTACATCCTCAGGTAATGAACCTATCACTAAATATATATTCAAAGTACATGCAAGAATGATGTGCTCATAGGGCAATGACTGAAGTAATTTCTGTTGAATATTCAAATACAGTTTAAGAATACTGCTATCAGTCATGAAGATGAATCCTACCCGCTTTTCTTCCACTTCTGACATCTTCAGGTTGTCTTCCAAAGGGGGAGGTGAAAGTATCTGAGTACATGCTCTTTTCATCTCCTTGACTGATGGTTCGTCATGGTTCACAAGGTGAACTATGAGGTTTGGTGTTTTTAATGTATTCTTCTCATGGAAGTCCTTGACTGTGGCCACTATGACGTCAGCACACAATGGTAGGGGCATGTTGAAGAGTCCAGAGCTAATGGCTGGAATGGCGACTGACTTGAAATGGTGTTTTGAGACTTGTTTTAGTATACTGTGTATGGCTTTTCTTTTTGCATTGTACAGTGCCTTTGGGGATGGATTCAGATTGAGTTGTGGGCCGACAGCATGAATTAATTTTTGTACAGGGAAGATCACCAGCGCCTGTTACAATGGCCTCTCCCGTTTTTAATTTTCCAAACTTCCCAATGTGGAGGTCACTCTCTGCTTGTATCCTTGGCCCTCCAGCTTCGCTTAATGCCAGTGCAAGCCCGCCTTTGTGTCGCAGGTCCTCATTTGCAGCAATGCTGTTGGATCGACCTTCCAGACACATAGTTCCATTTTTTGAGAAAGTTTAACTGAAAACCTCTTCACTTGTTGAACCGGAGCCGGTTTTTGTCTTGGAGACTGCAGCGGTGGTGGTGGTGGTGGTGCATCTTCCACCAAAGTGTCACTGTCTGCGACGATAGTTACCTCTCTATCAATCTGTAAACATGTTATGTATCAGGTTATATAAATATTTTGTCCTTTAGAAGTCTTGCTTTTTTACCTTTTTGAGAATTTTTAACATACACAGAAATGTAATTCTTTGTTTAGCCATAAGCCATAAGTTAGTTACAACAGTACATTTACTATAGCTTCTCCTTTGATTTTTGGAAGGTGAATGGCTGGCGGTTTGGAGTTACATATCTCCCCCTCTTTTTCTGTTGCCGTTCCTTCCATTTCTCAGTATCCACTCTGAATGTCTTCACAAATAAGTATACTATCCAAAATCATATGTAATTTGTCTCATATATGACATTTTGACAGGGTTTTATTTTGAAACTATACATCAGAATGTCTTGATACTTACTGGGTCACACTATGGGGTCGTATACTATAACCCTGAAGTGGAATTATTCTTTGATAACAGGGCGTTTCCTTTTAAATTGAATCCCAAATCATATGTAACTTAGTCTCATGTTTGACACTTTGACAGGCTTTTATTTTGAAACCAGTTCTGAGCCGGTATTACCGTAATGCTACTATAATCACGTACAGCAAAAAACTGGGTCTGCTGTAAAGAACAAATTTCCCCCAAGGATCAATAAAGTACTTCTCTATAAATATTGTTATATATTGTACTATAATGTACATACTTACTCTTATAAGTATATAGGTATATATATTATTATTTTTTCTTATTTTCTGTACATACTTATATTTTAATGTTTTATATAATTTTTACATAATTATATATAGAATCAATTCTATATTATTATTATTATTCTTTAATTTTGTGTGAGCACCTTGAGTAACTATAAAGAAACAAATTCCAAGATCAATTAAGAAAAAATAAAAACACAAGTTCAATGTTAGCCAGTACTATGTTAACGACGCTAGCTCGTTAACACAGAAACTTCTAACGTTACAAAATGTATTGATACGGTAACGTTACGGTATTAACAATCCCAAACTTACATACTTACATCCTTTACGTCCTCGACAAGGTGAAACATCTGTTTTAACCTAAAATAATGGAAATATTCACTGACTTTGTACAAACAGCGGTCAGCTAAGTCCCGCCCCCTTACCTGGACACTGACCGGTGATTGGACAGGAGGTTAATGACAACCGATAGGCTACAGAGGATGTATAATTAATATGCTCTTTATTTTAGACAAACTTTACATTAAATTACATTTTTGAATTAGTTACAATTTAAACCAACATATCTGAACATATAGGCTTCAAACACTTTCACATTTAAAATCTTGGAACAAAAAAATTAACTACTAATTTTTTGCCCTTTTGTGATTAATGTTTTTTTTCTTTCTTTTAACACTTATTTTGTAATTGCCAAAAAAAGAGAAGTTTTTTTCAATAAAAGTTAAAAAATGGGGGAAAAAAAACAATCTTTATTTGACTTAACTTTATTGATAACAGACAAATTTAAATATATAACATATTTAAAGAACAAAAAGGAAACAAAGTGGGAATTCAGTTATGAAATAAAGAAAAAGAAACAAATCACTTTCATTTTATTGTAAATTGTAACCAAAAATAGACAACTATGAAACATTTGCATTGTATTACATTATTTCAATTCAGTAATGAGATTCCTTCTCCAATCTGATTACTGGGTTCTTTTGAGTCTTTAGTTTCTTTTTAATGCATTAGGTATTTGGGCGTAACTCCCAGCCCTGGATCCATTACCTAACAGATCTGAAATCCTCTTCCACCAAGTATCTAACTAACTGTACACCTGTTCCAGACTGAATATATATTGCCTTATGTTTTTTGTCCACTCTGAGGAAGACACTGTTCCAGACCCCCACCCTTACCCCATAATAAATGTTCACTTGTGATTGTGTGACTTTTAATTATTTGTTTTTTCATTTTAATATTTAAGTCTATAGAAGAATCCTTTATTTCAAACAAAAAAACATTTTAGAGCTAATTTAATCCTCCGTATTTCATTTTTGACTTATTATGAAATCATCTTGCTTCTTTTAACAGTTTATTGTGGCTATTTTTATCTAATTCCAACAGTTTTCATTTAAAAATGTACAAAGTATTTCAAATCTTCCATGTTTATCGAAGTCTTTTAGTATCACAGTGCCTCAGTAGAGGAGCATTTTACACCTTCATTGAGTTTCTGGAGGAATGGGAAGTTCTGTGTGTACAAAGTTCACCGTAGAGGTCAGGTTTTTGTACTGAAGCAGAAAATGGAACACAAAGGATTACTCATAAAACTGGATGAAACTAGCATTTCCAGACAGGCCGGCGAGTTAGCCATTACTGCACTGTACCTCTCTCTGGTGCGTATGAGAGTTTTGTGTGTGAAGAAGTGTCTGTCTGACCGAGCTCCATCAGATTTTAGGTAGTAGTTTTAAGGGAATAGTTTCCAAATAATTCAGCAAAAAGACAATGACTTCCTTGCAACACGTGAATCTCAGAGTGAGGGGGATCAGAGACTCACCACACAGTAGACTGCAGAGTCTGGCTGCAGATATCACACAACAGATCGCACTGGTAAGTAAAGATTCATTCAGATTTACAAGCTCTTTAATCAAGTGCAAGTAAAGGGATGCAATTTAATTTCCTTTGATTAAATAAAGACAAGAGAGAAATCCCTTTATCAGGCCACAAAGAGGAACAAAGTAAAAACCCCAGTCAGTAATGTTGTTTTAACAGACTCCGATCTGAGTTAGAAGTCTTATGTTCACACTTGTGATCCTTTCCTCTCCTGCAGGGGGCGCAGAAACCCTTCAAAGAGGTGATCGATGTCAGCTCAGGTGATCCCCACAATGCAGGAATGAAGCCCGTCTCATTAGTTCGCCAGGTTGGTTTTGTTATTTGCGTTTTTATGTGATTCAGTGCACTTCAGTTGGAAAACTCTTGATAATTTGGAGGCTAGGCGATCTAGCTGTCAGTGTTTCAAGAATATTTTTTCTTCAGTTGTAATTTTAGGATATATCGGTGATCATCTGAACTGTCTGTGTTATGGTTTTATTTATTCATTACCTGGTTAAACACAGTTGTTCTTCTTATTGTCCTAAATCTGGCCTGTCAGGTCTTGGCAGTGTGTCTGTACCCTCAGCTGCTGAAAGACAACAATCTTCCTCTGGATGTCAGGCAGAGGGCTCAGAGGCTCCTGGAGGTCTGTGATGGAGGAAGTGTGGGTAAGGACTGGAAACAAAGGTCTTTTCTGTACAATGTGTCTCACTCGTGAACCCTGACAGACATTGAAAGGCATTTCAATTCGCAAAATGTACAATGATCGATCTACAGGTTCCTATACAGACTCCTCTGGCATGCCTCACGTCAAACAAAGCATCGCTGAGTTCATCATGAGACGAGACGGTGGAGTGCCTTCACACGCCAAAGACGTCTTCATTTCTGCCGGTTCTCAAAGGGCCCTGACGGTATAAAGAGTGTCATTATTACTGTATGTCATACTATAGTATAAATAAATAAGAGCTGTACAGTCATTGTAACTTTTTTCTGAGATGTTTATTGTACTGTGAATATCTCACACTGTTGCAAACCTAGTAGTGATGCACTTGAATGTGTAGGAAAATGTTTAATTTATTTTGCCATTTCAACATATGTAAAATAAAATAAAAAAGAGTTCACAAGTTAAAAGCCCAGAATGTGAAACATGGAACAATTAAGCAGTCGTTGAATCAATATACAGTAAGTTTAGTATATTGATCTGTTAAGGTGGGTGTGAAGTTGCTGGCCAGTGGCGAGGGGGAGACTCCGACAGGCGTGCTGACCCCAACGCCCTGCCCGCACACCCTGCCCATGCTGCTGGACGAGGCCGGGGTGACGCCGGTGCCGTACCAGCTGATGGAGGACCGAGGCTGGGCTTTAGACCTGGACGAGCTGCACCGAGCTTTGAAGACCTCCAGAGGGCGCTGTAAGCCCAGAGCCATTTACATCAGCAACCCAGGAAACCCCACAGGTAAACCACATACAGTAGCTACATTAAAGCCACCTGTTTAAACTTCCGTACGTATGTCATCACTCTTTGTCTGCTGCTGTTTGTCCCCCTAGGTCATGTGCAGGACAGGAAGTCGATACAGGAAGTGATTCAGTTTGCAGCAGCTGAGAGGCTCTTACTGTTGGTTGATGAGGTGATCACGAACCGTACCTTCAGATTGGGATTTCATTCAGTAACTGTCTTTCATTACCTATACATTCCTTTCCTCTGCACTCCAGGTGTACCAGGACAGCGTGTATGGACGGGGCAGAGAGTTTAAGTCCTATAAGAAAGTCCTGTTTGAGATGGACAAAGAGTTCTCAGAGACAGTGGAGATGATCTCCTTCCACTCTCTATCCAGCGCCTGCGTGGGAGAGTGAGTTCTGTCTCTTAAACTCATCAGCAGATGTTAATCTCTTTCATTTTGTTGTTGTGTGTTTGCTGACAGGATCATACAACAGGTAGCTTCAACCACTCATACACAGTGCATGCTACAGGGATCACAGTGATTCCTATAAAACCCAATGCTGGTATTATTCTGGATTTTGCTTGCTGAAAATAATACCATATAGTCCATCTCTCAATATAACCTCCCAATCCTGGCTGTGGCTCTCAGCTTCAAGCCCAACTGGTTCCAACTGAAGACGAAGACCAGTGTTGTACTAATATATAATACATATTAACTCACCACTCTTCAGCACCATGGGTGACCCTTGAATGACAAATCTCTTCCATAAAAGCAACCACGAAAACAATGGAGCTATCTATGTACTGAATTCTGTACCTTCTGTGTCCCAGGTGTGGTCTGAGGGCAGGATACATGGAGGTGGTCAACATGGACCCAGAGGTGATGCATTTTGTCGACACTATGCTGTGCAGCGATATCAGTGCTCCAGTCACAGGACAACTTGCTCTGGATATCATGGTCAACCCACCGAAACCTGGAGACCCTTCCTATGGCACGTACACACAGGTGACACATCTGCAGAACATTACTTCATTACATTATTAAAAAGTCCTGCTTCAAGACGTCCTACTGTCCCCTCTGTTGTTCTCTTTTACGAAGGAGATTCTCCTCACGCGGGCCTCTTTGTCCCAGAATGCTCAGCGGGCTCAGGAGTTCCTGAGCGATCTACCAGGGATGAGCTGTCAGCCGGTGATGGCGGGAATCTACCTGTATCCCCGCCTGCATTTACCATCTGAGATTATAGAGCAGGCCAAGGTGGGAAAATATTACAAAAACCTTCATATGTGTAAGAAAATGTGGCAGCAGCTGGTATTTAGAGTGCAGTGTTTTTGCATGTTTTAAAGACATTTAGCAAAAACTATATAACATTTCTATTGGTACAATTTTTAAAAGTTATGAAGTCATGTTGTGTCACTAAGGTGGTGACTTTTGGTTGCAGTTCTTCTTTTGCATATTTTGCATATACAGTGTAACAAGCCGTTTGCCAATTTAGACATTTTTATTTGCATTTAATTCACAAAATTAGAGGAGCAGAATCACCTCAAGTGACCCAAAATGTTTGTCACAGTGAGTTCGATCATGATTTTTCACATATTCTAGCGCAGTTCTAAAACTGCTTTTATAACAAGTTCCTTTACCAATTATTCTTTTTAAAGTACAACCATGAAATGCATCCTACTTATACATTATTAAAGCTGAACTTCTGCCAAAATACAAAAACTTCATGTGAAAATGTGGCTTACATTTCCAGTACAACAATATCCGGTGTCTGAAAATACCCTCAGAATCCAGGAGGTTATGTTTTGTTTTATTTTTTTCTTCAGCTTAATGTAATTCGTTTTAGCATTCATTCTGATGTCTCTGTCTCTAGATATTGGAGGTGGAGGCAGATGTTCTGTACTGTCAGAGGTTACTGGAGGAAGAAGGAGTGTTTGTAGGAGCTGGATGTCAGTATGGTGAAACAACTGGCAAACACCATCTGAGGTGAGAGAGCTGAAGTTTGATAAATTAGCCATGTTTGTTTCATTTTCTTTGAAAAATCGACTGTGATTTCTCTCTGTCAGGTTATGTATCCTTGTTCCTCCCAACACCCTGGAGGAGGTCCTGGCTCGCCTTGGTTCCTTTCATCTACGTCTTATGGATGCACTTTCTCACCCTGACAAAGCTGTGAGGGACTGAGACTTATTAGACGTACTGTGACCTAATACGTAGGCCTCTGTGACTGAAGTGGCAAGCATTTCTAAAGGCTCATGGTTTTTTGCTCAAAGGAACACAACAGAGAAAAGAATCCACACCCTCAAATTTGTTCAGAAATCTTTTGCTCTTCTTTCTTCTTCTCTTTACACAGAGTTAAAATATTCTCTTTTCACAGACAGATTCGTATATAGCCTAAAACAACTAAAACAGAGGAATAACAAACATGTATAAAAGAATGTCCTCATTAATGTATACCCTGCTGCTAGTGTGGTTTAAAACACTGACTCATTAGCATCTCCACAGTTTCAGTGAGATATCTGAAGAGCCTGCTCCTCCAGCCTCCACACGCTCCGGTTCTGCTGCTGTATGTTCACCCTGGAGGGTCTTTGTCTGTTAATACCGGTGGGGCTGTACCTTATCATTTGCTCCTGTGTAATTTTGCAAACATCTAACTGATGTTACAAAATGTACACGAGGATTTGGTGGCAAAAACTGAATTTTAAAATCATAGGTGATGCCAGATATTTACATCAGATTACAATTTTTCATACCCTTCCAGTCCAGTTAAACCATGTACAGTATCTCTCTTAAATTTGGTGATTTTTAATATATAAGGAACTATGTACTATGAACTTGTAGATGTAAACCAACCAAAAAGTAATTTTTCCTTCTCAAATTGATTGATGTAAAGTGTTTTTATAGGCTCTTAGAGGTGAAAGTATCCAGTGCTTCCAGCTATAGAATGCCATACATTTAATATAGGAATTATTAAGGAATCAAGGACATGTATTCATCATTTTACAACTTAAGGTTGTATAACAAAATGAAAGTATGTTGTCCCTTTATGCTACATACACAGAAAAAGACAATTAAATTCACAGAACATAAAAAGATTAATAAAATAGAATAAAAAAACATTTGCATGCAAAAAATGCCAATAGATCCTCCTAAGTGCCACACACTTGACCTTTAAATGTTTAATCTATTGTCCTTGTTGCACATTTATTACCCTGTAAAACACTGAATTGCCCTGGTGTGATGAAATGTGCTGTGAAAATAAAGTTGCCTTGCCATGGGGCATTGGTCTGCACGCCCTGCTCGACAGGTTTTATGCCGTCACCAAGCTTTTTTAAGGTGTCAGTGTTGAGCTTCTCATTGAGACCTGTCTGACAGTGGAGATGAGTTCTGTGCAGGAGATGAACCCCAGGGTCCGGGGGATCAGAGCCACAGTGAGCCTGCAGAGTCTGGCTGCACGCCTCACAGAGGAGATCATGCAGGTGAGTCGCAGCAGGTGTAAATACACCTGTAATCTGAGCAATATACGCTGCTGCAGCCGATTCAGACGACTGCATTAAAACATTTTATCATTCAGGACAAAGGTTCTCAAGCGGAGACTGAGGATTTCAGAGCTGTGGTGGGAGACATATATTCAGATCGATTACTTAAAAAGTAAAAGTATCAATACTACAATTTAAAACACTCCAATACAAGCACTATATGGCCTTTTATATTTTAACTGCAAAAGCTAGTTTTAATGATAAAAATACTCCTGAAGAATGAAGTCTGTCAGTGTTATAATCCCGGTTGGGAGGGTTACTTTAAAGATAAGATTTTAGTATCCTCCATAAATATAAGAAGGTATAAATATAAAATATCTATAGAATACCCACTGTAAAGAATATAATAGAATACAATAAAATATAAAAAAACAGAAAATAAACAGGATAAAGTAGACAAGTGTGCAGAGGAGTATGAAACTATGCAGATTCACCATGTGCAAAGTTATTAATGGAGCAGAACAGAGGAGTTGGTTGAGACAGTAACTATAAAGCTGAGAGTTGTCTTTCAGACAGAAGTGAGGCGTTGCAGAGAGTCACTGCTTTGGGTTGGAAAGATTTCCTCTGTTTGTCCTTGTGATAAAGAAGCTGTTAGAGAAAGTACTCCTCTGTTTGTTAGTAGGTTGTGTAACTACTTTATATACAGCCGTATAGTTTAATCTGTAACAGTGCATTTTATAGACTGATCACAGGTTTTGTAATTAAAGTAACTTGTAAACAGTGTTGGGCTAGCTACTCAAAAAGAGTATTACTGGTTGCTCTTTTCAAAAGAAATAGTATTACTTTACTCATTATCTCTGCCAACAATAGAAGTTATTATACTTTTCATTATGTCCTTTCTCCCCAAAATTCAGACCTTGCATGGTTGCCTCTGTGTGTCAGCTAACTGTGTAACTAACAGGTTTTTTTCTGCAGCCTCTGAATCCATACAAATGTTACAGGCTAGATGAAAAGCACACCTGGCTCAACTGTCGGGGTTGAAAAATACAACCAAGCTTGTGTCAAACCCACATTGTGTTTTTCTCAGGGAGCCAAGAAACCCTTCAAGAAGGTGACTGATGTCAGTTCAGGTGATCCCCAAAGGGCGGGAATGTCTCCCATCTCATTTGTTCGCCAGGTTGGTGTTTTTATATTTTATCTGTGTGTCTACCTGCTGTCCTTGTTTTCATGCCCCCTTGTGATCGGTCTGACAGCTACAACCTGAGCCTTTCTGTGCCTGTCATCCCTCTGTTTGTTTCCTCAGGTCTTGGCAGTGTGTTTGTACCCTCAGCTCCTCAAAGAAAAAAGCCTTCCTCTGGATGTAAGGCAGAGGGCACAGAAGCTTCTGGGGTCCTGTGGTGGAGGCAGCGTGGGTGAGAATGAATAATATTCAGTCATTTGTATAGAGAAACTAATAGTAGTTCACAGAAGTTCTTTGACTGCTCTAATGGCTTTCCTCTTTGTCGGTGGCAGGTTCGTACTCTAAAACCTCCTGCGGTATACCACACGTCCACAAAAGTGTTGCTGAGTTCATCACGAGGCGAGATGGTGGAGTGAGCTCACACCCGGAAAACATCATCTTCTCTAGTGGTTCTCAGAAGACTTTGTCTGTACGATGAGTTTATTTTGGAGCATTATTTGTTTGATTTATAGCTGTAAGGTAATTATTAATGGCTATAATACACAGTCTCTCACAATAAATAAGCTGTTAATATAACCTCCTTAATAATCATCTATTTAAAAATTGTGATGTGAGCTATTGACACAGCCAGGATAAAGAAGTTGAACACTCTTACAAAACACTTTAATGCAGAATAAAAGCATGTTGTTAATGGTATTGTTACTGTGTTAAGCTGGTTTTGCACCTGATGGCCAGTGGCGAGGGGGAGACTCAGACAGGCGTGTTGACCCCGGTGCCCTGCCCGCATACCCTGCCCATGCTGCTGGATGAGACCGGGGTGGCGCTGATGCCCTACCAACTGATGGAGGGCCGAGGCTGGGCTTTAGACCTGGATGAGCTGCACCAAGCTTTGAAGACTGCCAGGGGGCGCTGTGAGCCCAGAGCCATTTACATCAGCAACCCAGGAAACCCCACAGGTAAAGTACAGCTACATGGTTTCATCTCCCTACTATACTCTTTGATACTCACTATTATTTGTCCTGCTAGGTCATGTGCAAGACAGGAAAACCATGGAGGAGGTGATTCGTTTTGCTGCAACCGAGGGCCTCGTCCTGTTGGCTGAAGAGGTGATTACGGAAGGAAACTGACATCTAAGAGACGTTTGTTCTCATCAGTTTTTAGTCTTTTTTTCATGTCTCCTTCCATCGTCTAGGTGTACCAGGACAGTGTGTTCGGACAGGGCAGAGAGTTCTTATCCTATAAGAAAGTCCTGTTTGAAATGGGAAAAAAGTACTCAGAGACAGTTGAGTTGATCTCTTTCAACTCGATATCCAGCGCCTCTATGGGAGAGTGAGTATCACATACCTTTCCTTAGCCAAATATGTGACCCCCAACACTCGTTGCTCTTTGATTTGACCACATAGCCTACTCATTCCCATTTGAAAGACGAAATTATCTTGTACATTAACATACAGTAAAAAAAATACTGTTGCGAGATGACAGACAATAAAAACAGACATTCAGGGTTTCCATGCATCCTGCAAACGGGGGATTACAAACAGGGTGTGTCACTTGGTGTAGACTTTGGGAGTTGTCTCTTTTCAGACCTTTTACGTGCACAAAAAATCTATATAATACACTAAAAAACAAGGGAAAAAAACCCAAAGCCTCTAACGTGGCCTCTTTAATGTTATGGACAGATCATAATCTGGGTTGTTTAATAAGAAATGAGAATGAGACCTATTTAACCTTATTTTTACAAAGTCCTGACTTTGTATGCCTAACATCCACCTCAACTGTCTCCCTTCGTTGCCAAATAAACAAAGAGCCATAAAAAGAATAAAGTGAGGTGAAATATTCCCTTCAGGTTCAGTCTGAATGCACCCTTAGCCTAATAAAAGACAAACTGTATCTTTTCTGTCCTCATTGTACTCACCCTGTGTGTAGGTGTGGTCTGAGAGGAGGTTATATGGAGGTAATCAACATGGACCCAGCAGTCAATAATTATTTGAGAAGTATGCAGGGAACCTCCAGCCCTCCAGTTTTACCTCAGCTCGCTCTGGAGGTCATGGTCAATCCACCCTCACCTGGAGATCCGTCCTATGAAACATACACACAGGTAAATCACCACTTCAATAACTATGTGTATTTTTACTATATTGTTATTGAAAGAGGGAAAGTGCCCCGATCTTGTTTGTCTGTTATTAATTAGTAGACAGATTTTATTAATGCATTATTTAGATTGATTTGTTTTTCGTTTGGATTCAGGAACATTTTTCATTACTTTACGATACAAGGACAGAGCACCTTAATGGACCTTAATATAAAGAAGTGTAAGCATGTCAGAGTTAGCAAGAATGCTAATTTATCAGAAGTCCTTAATTAAACTAATTAAGACAACAACCGGAGGGGTATAAGTCGGCCTATTAAAACAAAAATATTTTGCATTTTCATGATCACATCCTGAAATGTACTCATGATGGACATCAGGTTGTGAAACAGTTTATGTGAAGCATTTTACAAGTTCAAAATCTTTTTAAAACTTGAAAACAGGTCTGATGAGAGCAGCGAGATTAAACCAAAACATTAAAGCCTACAACACACAATCATTTTTAACTGTAAAAATATTCATATAATAATTTATACATAATATATCAGTGCAGCTTTAAGTTACTGCTTTGACAGTTGGTGACTGGCGTTTGTCCTTTTTTCTCAATCGAAGGAGATTCGTCGCACTCTGACAACTCTTTCCCAGAATGCTCAGCGTGCTTGTGAGTTCCTGAATGATCTACCAGGGATGAACTGCCAGCCAGCGATGGCGGGAGTCTTTCTTTATCCCAGTCTGCATTTACCACCTCAGATGATAGAGGAGGCCAAGGTACAGAAACCAGCTGCACTCACTGGACCTTCAGTCCTCAGGTTTTACTACAGTTTATGGACATTTTGTTTCCCCCTCTGGCAGTGGGAGTAATTACACAAACACAAAAGACAAGTGCAGTCCACCACAGTGTATTATACAGTCAGTGCTCAATACAAAACACACAGTTCAGCTTAAAATAGTGAGTCCTTATCTCAAAAATAACTCTGGAGTTACAGCCTGGGAGCCGGACCCGCCGATTAAAACCGCTAAAAACACTGAATAATGCAGTACCACCTTAAAAATCACTGCTTTTCCCCTTACCCTTTACCCTTGCAGGTAAGAAAGAAGGTCATGCATCTGTTTCTCGAAGATCTGATAGATGATATAATGCACAATACAAACCTGTATGCACTCCAAAAAGGAAAACCAGTGTTGGATGCACTCAAGGAAACCTTCCATTCAGCAGTCGATCCTGAAGAACCAAAAAGCCCAAACCCTGGGTTTGTTGAAAGTTTCGGTGAGAGCAGGATCCTCTGGATACATGTACAGATTTGAAGCCTATCGGGGTTCAGCTGGGGGGCGAGGTCTGATCATTCAGTTGGGAATGGCTGGAGACGTAGTCAAGCGCCTCTGTGACGACATACAGCAAAAGAATCACAAGGTGTTTTTTGACAAATTCTTTTGCACCATTCCACTCCTTCAGGCATTTCGACACCAAGGGACCTATGGCACTGGCACATGCAGAAACAACAGGCTTCATGGAGCACAACTGAAACTGAAGGGTGAAAAGCAACTAAAGCAAGAAGGAAGAGGATCTATGTCTGTTGTCACCAATGCTCAAAACATCACTGTCACACGTTGGTTAGATAGTTCAGTGATTCACATGGCCTCTTCCTGCACCATCAGATGTGGCCCAGAGATGGAGCAAGAAAGAAAAGAAGATACTAAACATCCCATGGCCATTTTCCGTGAAGCTGTACAATCAGCATATGGGAGGAGTAGATCTCATGGATCAGTGCGTTGCAATGTATCCCCACAGACGCAGAAACAAACGGTGGTACATCTGAGTGTTCTTTCACTTCCTTAACGTGACCACTGTGAATGCCTGGCACCTCTACAGAATGTCTGGGTTGGAACAGAAGGATCTTCTGCGCTTCAAGGCATCTAGAGCTTGTGTGCTCATAAATGCAGGATCCATCAAAACTCTTTTCTCATGATTTTATTTTCAGAGCATGTCAAAAGCAGTTGAGATGATGTTGTCAATGATGTTGATTATCAACCCTCGCCACGGTAGCAGAGCAGCAGTGAGGAGGACAGTAGTGGAGATGAGGACCCCATTCCACAGCCCACTGAGCCTAGCAGGGGACGTAAACATCTCTGTGGTGAAAATGATGGTACAGGTTCAGACCATGACGTTGCCAGATCACACACTCCCAGACGTCGCCGTTGGACTCACCAGGTTGAGGCTGATGGCTCAAGTGTTGGCCCTGAAGAGCCAACACCAGGACCAAGTCCTCAAGAACAGTCCAAGAAAGGATGTGGAATGTGCTGGAGGGCTACTCTGTTGACGCCAAACCTAGCCCAGTTTGAGAATGAGGAGGAAACTGAGCAGGACAGACAAGGCTGGACCCCACTGGACTATGTAGAACAGTATATTGATAAAGATTTGATGAAAATTATTGCAGATTGCTCTAATGCTACGTCACTGGCTAGAAGTGTGGATCTACTCAACACATCAGTTGACAAGATTTATCTTTTTTTTTGGTGCCTGTATATTGTCCTGAGTCCCATACCCAAAAATCAGGATGTACTGGTCCAAAGCCTTGAGATACCCTGCTATCACTGAAAGATTCACACGCAACAGATTTTCCAGACTGAGGCAATCACTAAAAGTGCTCATTGATGATGACGTTCCACAAGATCTGAGGGAGAGTGACAAATTCTGGAAGATGATGCCTTTCCTGGATTGCATTCTGAAAGGATGCAGGTCTCAGGCTTGACCCAAATGCATGTCTATTGATGAGCAGATGATCCAATTTACAGGAGCCTGTCCGTGTCGATCTGCCAATGAAGCCAAACCCAGTTGGCATAAAGAACTTTGTTTGCGCTACAGCAGATGGCATTGTGCTGGACATCAAAGTGCTGCTGCACTGCTTGAGCAGGTCGAAGAACCAGAGGGTCTGGGTTTGGGAAGTTGGTAATCGCTCGCCTGTGTTAAACTCTGCATCCTGGTAGTGAAATGTGACCGGTTCTTCACAACCATCCATGGTGTTGAACGAATGATGAAGAAGGAGGTGTACATGGCTGGTACAGTTATGAAGAATTGGGTAGCTACAGCAGTGCAGAAACTGCCAACTGACAAAACAATGAAAAAAAAACGGAAGAGGTACCTCAGCAGAAGTTATCACTGAAGATGGAAAGGTGTGCGTAGTGAAGTGGTATAAAAATTAACCGGTATTGATGTTGTTTGTTGTTCACGGTACACAGCCAGAAGACACCTGCCAGCCATGGGACAAGAAATTGAAATGCTATGTGACTATCTCGCGACCAAGCATTGTCCATGATTACAACTCCAAGATGGGTGGGGTTAACTTGGTAGACAGGATGATGAGTTACTATTGCATGAGCGTCCGTACTAAGAAGTGGACAATGCCGATGCTAATGCACTTCACAGATCTGGCTTTAGCTAACAGCTGGCTACTGAACCGCAAAGACCTTACTGTATATGGTACACCAAAGAAGAGCATCATGCAGTTCCTTGAGTTTCGTATGGAAGTGGCAAAGACCTTCTTGGCCCAGCATGACAACGGGGAAGACGACGGAGACCTTTCGGAGCAAGGGAAAAAACGTCCAGTGAAGGCAAGGCCCCATATCTCAGTCTGCAGGAGGGCTAATGCAGATCTTCCAGAGGTAGTCCACCTGAAGAATGTAGCGCACTGCAGAGCGAAAGGCTGCTCTGGGAAAACTCAAGTGCAGTGTGTGACCTGCAAGGTGTTCCTGTGCTTGCAAGGGAATCACAGCTGTTACACAGCTTTTTACACATATGTCTGAACAACTTCCTACAGAAAAAAGGGCATTCCTAGTAGTAGTTTTAGTTTTGGAGTGTAAGTAAATGACAAGGCTTTGTTAAATGTTTCTTGCAAATTTTGTGGAACAGTGACAATGAGCTTTTTGATTTTGACATGTTAAATGATGTCTTCCTGCAACTGTTTTTAGCACTTAAAAAAAGAAATATTTTAAATATAAAATTTTAAAAGAGGCAAATTTTTTGTTTTTTTGTTTTTTGCACTGTGATGTTCAAAACATGTTCAAAAACTTGTTCATATGTGTTATGAATAAATGCAAAAGAAGTCAGGAAAAACACTGCTGTGTTCAGGGTGGAAATAAAGAGTTTTGCACTTTATTACACAATGGTGACTTTATTGTGTTCTATGGAAATTCAAAACGAGTGCCCCTGTATGTGGACATAATTTTTCTCAAAAACTACATCATGTCAGAAGATGATGCTTAGTTTTTATACTTATCAGGTCCCAATAAGCCCAAAATAAAGAGAAATAAAAAATGCATTCTAAACAAGAGCTTGGGTCTTGGTAGAAATACATATTTCTACAAAAATGCATGCTGTCCACCTGAGTGGACATGTAAATATATAAGTTCAAACCTTGTTTTTTGATGCCTAAAGATGAATAAAAACACAACATCCTAACTAAGGTTATCATAAAGCTGTGATTTTAGCAGTAATTCGATCGGGAAAATATTTTCAGAACTCCATACTCTCAGCTGCTGTTAAGTCATGAACAGTTGATACAAGTTTTCATTTCAGATGTTGGGGGTGGAGGCAGATGTACTTTACTGTCAGAGGTTTCTGGAAGAGGAAGGTGTGTGTTTGGGATCGGGCTGTGAGAACGGACAAGAGGATCAAAACTACCATATCAGGTACGACAAACAGCTGTGTGCAGAAAGAGGTCAGTTTTTGATTTTTTGAAACATGACGACATTCAAGGAAAGTGAACGCTTTTTTAAATGTCAGGGCAGTTTAAAGGGTGGCAGAAATATATGCTGATTTAATTGCAAATCATCACGTATCAATATTAGCTTGATATTTAAACTCAAAAACATTAAATTATTGTGGCATTGAATAGAAATATCTAATGAATAAATAGTTTTATTTCAAAATCTTCAGACATTTTCCCAATATTATAATAATGTCCTTTTTCAGTGAACTTAAACAAATCACTTGAGTCTGAAATGTGGTCATAACTATAGCCAGTTAGTTATGACTTAATTAGAATTAATCTTACAGTTAAAGAAACCCAATTTAAAAACAAGCTAATGGGGAGTCTCTCATAAACACTGACCAAGTGCTGTTGTGTATTGCCAAGAAAAACTTGTGGAAGATGTCCTGGAGAATGATTTCTTAAAACGTGTGTGAACCCAGTAAATTTGTGTGAAATCTGACAGCATTTGACACCAAACTGGTGTGGCAGCTCTGGATCCGTTCCTGGTATTCAGAGCTGCTGTACAAATAAAAGGTATTATCATAATTGTTATCTAATTCAGGAAATGTGGGTGATACAGGATGTACTCCTGCCTGAGGACTATTCAAGGTGGAATACCTGTTGAATTAAGTCAGTTATTCCCACTTTAAGCATAGGTGTATATGTAGGTATGCATATTGATGCAGTGCTTTGTGTGTTTTCCCTCGCAGGCTGTGTGTTTTGGCTCCTCCTGCCACGCTAGAGGAGGTCTTGGCACGCCTTCGTTCTTTCCACCTGCTCCAGCTGGGCAGATTTCCCTGACAGAAATGTCAAGGACACAGACTTTTGGGAATAACACCAAAACCTGATTTACATGGTTGTCCTCCAATGACTGTAACACTGTTTTCTTTCTTTCATTTTGTTTACTGCCAATTGTTTAAATTACCACTGTCAATAAAAGGAATAACTTACTTATTGATCCTGCAAAGAGCAAAATGTACTTTCCTTTTTAATTCCTTTAATAAGAAACTAATTCAATGCGTTTTACATTTAATCCAAAATTATTTTTAAAGTTTGTTTGCCTTAACCCATAAAGCAGTGTGTATTTCCTTTTTTCCTCACATGATGCCTTTTCTATTGGTAAGTAAACTGTCAACACCTGAATGACAGACATATTTTATGTATATTTAATATTTGTTTAATACATAACAATAACAGTACAGAACAACAACACAGAACTGAGCAATTTGGATGGATTTTGAACAGATTATTTCCTGTGAATATTATTATCAGAGATGAGTTTACCAAAACTTTTTAATAAAAATTCTCTCTGTATTATGTATTTATTTTTTTAACATACTTCAAGGTCCAGTGTGTAGGATTTAGTGGCATCTCGCTTTACCCTCCCCTTCCTTGCACATGCAAGGAGAAACTGCGGCAGCTGCGAAACATAGGCATGAATTAAATTCTGAGATTTTTGAAATAGGCCTACTGTGTATTTTACAGTACATGAAGCTTTAGCAGACCCCTAGTGGGAGACCAGTGCCATAAAGGAACACCTAATGAATGAATCAATCAGATGTTTTTATATTGCCCTTTCGATACAAGCAAAATGTAACACAATTAACAGTTAAAAGGGCCATCTATTGGCCCTGAGTCATCAGGAGATGCAGCTATGTAAAGCTGCATGTCATCAGCATAGCTATGGATATTGATGCCGTACCTCCTGATGATGTTTCCACGTGGCAGCATGTAAAGGTTAAAAAGGGTAGGGCCTAAAATTTGACTTTGGGGAACACCACAATTTAGGCTGGACAAAATTGCATAAAAAGTTCCCTAAACAGGAAATAATCTGCTCACAATTCATTCAAATCACTTGTCTTACACAAACATTTTGCAGTTACTGAATTCACTGTTTGAGAATTTGTCACTTACATTAAAAATGACTCCTCGAAAGGCAAATGTTGTGCAAACCTTTCAAAGAATTGCAGAAATACAAATAAAAAAATATATTTTCTGATCTTCTTAAGCAAATGCTTGAAGGGGAAATATGTTTTCTCTCATAATAAATGTTATCTGATTGTGGGTGAAGAAATCAGAGTGAACATATAGATTTTATTAAAAACTGTCACAGTTGACAGCACTAAAGTAGACACAGAAGATCAGTTAGCAACTGTACTTACTATGTAGCCTTTTAATCATTTACATGTTTGTTCAGTCAGCTCATGTTTATCACATCCAGCTGACTGAAAACCTTTACATGCAGGTGGACAGCAGCATCACACCATCAATACATGTCTGAAGCATGCTCACTACACCATCATGTCGTCTTCCTGGCATACACATAAACAAGCCTTTATCATTATGGAGTAAAAGCAGCTTATTGCCAAGTGAGTATAAGAAAAGATTCTTCTGTTTCATGACTTCTTTTACTACTACTATACTCAGCATATAGAGCATACATACCCAGCAAACTGTGAAACTGATTAATATACCTTCATTTTATACTCTTAAATTGATTATGAACCTACACAAAACAGAACAGTTTTAAAAAAAGAAAATAAACAGTGTTTTGATCATTTACAGTCTTATAGGGATTGGACACATCTAAGTATTTTGAAATCAATAATCTACAATTTAAATGTGATTTAAATTTGTGACTTAAGCTTACTCAAATCAAATCGCACATATTTCTCTCAGAAGCTGAGAGAGCAGTGGCAGCCTACTGTTACTGCGTCTCTGCTAAGCTAACCTTTAGCAGGAGTGGACAGTGGACAATCAGTAGAAAGTTTCGCTTTAGCTTTAGCTCAAGGCCCTGACACCATCGGCCAATGTCAGTGAGTGTCTGTAGCCCTGGTTTTTGCTGTGCGTTTTGCATGGATGGAACTTGTCGGCCCTCGACTGAGCGTGTTGAATTGGCAGGGGTGAGAGAAATCACTCTGATGGGCGGTTCAGCTTCAGTGAATCAGTGCAGGAGAAGAGAAACTGAAGTTGGCAAAGTGGTAAATGACTTTGTCAAGAGGGGACACACGAAATGATCGTCTTAAATTTATATTTCATCTTTTCAAATACACGGATATTTCCTGATTAGAAGCAGCTGCTTTAATGAGCGAGAATGGACAAACTTCCATCCATAGGGCTGCTTTTGTTTATATCCACAGTCTTAGGTTTTCCAGTGTTCTTCTTTGAATGACGAAGTAATCTTATTCTCATTGGAACAAGTTGCCCTAGTTTTTTAAGAGTTGTACAAAAAATAAGCTTCTTTCTCACGCAATAGTAAAGCTGCCATGAAATCAAGCATTTTAGGCCGACAACATTCTAACATACATTCATCTATAAAAATCCTGACTGAACAAAGCTAAAGAAAGTCAATGAGTGTTTCTCATAACAACTCAAGAAAGAAATATAAGAATGGAGGTCAGAAAAATAATATTATTTCATAGTAAGTTATTCTTCTTTTATCAATGAGTCCCATGAAAAAGAGTCTGATCTTTTACTGGGAGTCATTAACTGTTGGAAAATAATTCTATACATTGCAAATTTCAATTTTGAGACAATTATACCCCCGATAAACATGCACTAACTCTTCTGTAATAATGAAATACTACAAATCAAAACATGCACTATACATAGGCATCTTCCTCTTCTCATTGCCCACAGTATCCTCTATTAGCTACTGTCTGTATCTCCACAACGCTAAATCATAACACTTCAGTAACTAAACGAGTCTTACTTACCATTCTGTGATATTAAACTTTTCCCCACAGTTGGAGAAACATTAGGAGTACAGACAGTTTCATTCTCCTTTGGCAGACGTTGTGTCCTGAGCAGAATTCCTGTTTGTTTGTTTGTCCCCAGTTTGAGTCCTCAGGCAGCAAAGAGGTTCCCAACATGGACTGCCCAGTGGGAGTGAACAGTGCACGTTGCATTATAACACAGCAGTTCCACAAGTGCTCTCATACAGCATCTTTTGTGCATTCACATTCAATTAACATACTCACATATTTGTTCAGTATCCGATCAATTTAATCAAACGTTCTAAAGGAATACATGTTCATAGTCAATAGGTTAAGTTGTTTAAATCAATTACAGTGATTATTAGAAATAACCTTTGTTCAAACAGTTTGCTTTGCTAATATTGACTATTGAATGTTTGTCCAATTCAGGAGGTCAGGGTGGATAGTTGGGTGTACCAAGCACAGGACTTTGATACTGGATTCCACGTGTTTTTAAGTCATTGACAATGATTTCTTTGTATAAAACAGACACCCACACACAAAAAAAGTAAAGTCGAAAGTAACAATGTGCAACCTCCGTTCAAAGTCAAATTATACTAAAATCATTCCACATTTGTACAAATATGCACCTGGTATTGACAAAATTGAAGCCCAGCCCAGTAACACAAACATTTTCATCTTCAACATCTTTTGACAATATTGACAGTTTTTCTACAAATTAACCACAGGCTTCTAAAAACACAAAAACCTTTTCAATGCCTTATGGCAGTCCTCATGTCTTACCATGTCTTTGTTCCAGCTCTGCACATTTGATCTTACTGAGGTCTTAATGCTGGCTAACAACATTAACACAAGGTAATCTAAATGTGGAAGGCGTCCTGGCTGCTCAGCAACAAAAAGAGAAAGTCCTAGGACATCAGCCCTTTTATATTCTCTCCATGTACAGCCAACTAACTCTGACGGTCCTCTGGCACTTGGAGAGAACTAGAGAGGTAGGAGGGGCTGCCATAGAGAAACATGTTATTCAAAAAAAAGGATATGTAAAAAATAACCACTTTTAGTGGACATAATAGTACATTTCCCCACAAGGATTAATGTTATGTTGCAGCCTGTTAAGACCCCTAAATACTGTATGTAAAGGCCCAAGTTTAAAAATACACACATTACGCTTTTAGGGTAGCTGAACTAACTTTAAAATGAAGTTAATAAGTTAATAACTTGGCATAAGAAATAACTTAACAAATTTCAAAGGGGAGAAGACTTGTATTCCAATTCAGCTAAGTAAAATGTATAGTATTTTAGTATGAAATAACACAAGGGTATTTTTTTCACAGAAAAATCAAGAATTGTGTGTGTTGGGAAAACAAATGAAATATGTAGACAGTGAACATTTTGATGTTCAGTAGGAACATTTTGCATTGGCAATGAACATTTCCATTTCCATTGCCTATTTCATTAGGAGGTTCCTCAAGAATCAAGATGGGAAATAAAGACTTGGTGAAAATATAAGTTTTATTAAAATTACCAATTATCAGTCCAGACTTTCTAACTTTGCTTAATGCGTTTGTTCAGCCAGCTTATATGTATCACATCCAGCCGACTACAAAGCTTTACAGGCAAGTAGGCAGGTCCACCACACCATCAACACATGTCTGACGCAGGCTCAGTACGCTGTCATGTTGTTTTCCTCGAATACACGTGAACTCAATTTGATCCTTATGGTGAACATACAGTTTTTTTTTATCTGTATATCTGAAGACAACATTATTCTGGCTTTCTTGTACATCCACAGTGCAGGGCTCTGCGAGAGATGACAGATAAATAACATTTTATAAATGTCAAGAATCACTGCTAGTCTTGGAGTAACATATTATGTGTTAATACTTATATAGACTCTACATATAGAGCATAAATACCCAGAAAACTGTGAAACAGGTTATATTGCCTTCATTTTATACCCTTTTAGATTGATTATTAATCTACATAAAATAATGCACTCTTTCTTTAGGCAGTCTTCAGAGGAAAACACAGCATCATCAACAGAAAAACACAACAATCACTGGTTATGTGTAATGGCTCAACATGATTAATATATAAGTCCCACCAGGAAGTTGTGACGTTGCAAAGGAAACAATCAACTAAATTCTTGTGAATTCTGTAACCCTTCTGCAAATTTGACCAAACACTATAGTTTCCCTGGTGTGTCACCAATCACAGCAGTCCCCTGTGCAAAACTGGTGAATCATACATCACCAAAATACCAACAATGTTATTCTAACTGGAACAAGTTGCCTTCGATTTCTCATTCATCATTCAAAAGAAAAACAAATTGCAAAAAACATTGCAACACGTATCTCAATTTGTAAAATTGTCAGGAAATCAAGCATTTTTGGCCACCATAACCTCAAAAAAGTCAGCAAACTCAGGGAAAGACTGATAAATTATGTTTATATTAATTAAGCTGCTTCATGCAAACACTGGTAACCAAAATCTGTTTAAATTTCTGATGCAAAATCCTCACAGAATGTATCATGAAAAACAAAAAGGGATTTGTAACTCACTGAGGCATTTCATCTGTCCAATCCATTTACCATCGAAGCAGGTTTGTGGCCCACCCTCTATAGTGTAGTAATTCTGACAGACGTATTCAACCTTTTCATTATGGCTGTAATTTGTTTGAACATGTCCTTTGATGTCTCCATCCTCAAGGAATGGTGGTCTCCCACAGCCCAAAGGCTCTGAAAGAACGTGGGCAAAGACAAAGAAAGACTTCTTTCAGCATCATTGTAGTGTGACATTTACACCTGGAGTAACAGATGTTCTGATAGGGTTAGGGTTAATGAATTGCACACATTTGGAATGACTGGAAAGCTGAGACACATACTTCATGCCACCCCTGCAGAAGTCATTGCTCCACTTGAGCCACCTCAGTTAAAAAAGTCTGGAAATGCCCCGATACTGAAATAAATCCTACCTTCTACTCCTACTATAATATTCAAATCTTTTCAAACCCCTTTTAGAGAGATTTTAATTCAACTTTGTGGTAAAGTTGGTTTAATGTAAATACCAGGGACAATGTCTTAAGCTAGAGTCATTTGTATGAAACCTGAAACACTAAGGAGCACTAATAATGGATACTATATTCTAGGGCAGGATAGCTGGGTACACATAGCAAATCAGACCCTGAGATCTCAGTGCACCATGGGAAATCATCATTTCCCCAGATAAGGAGCAAGGTTGACATGGAAAAAACTGATTTACCCCCACAAGTTGGGAAGGGATGATTCCACTGTCCACCTGCTAAACATTCAATCACCGTATTCCCTCGGAGAATGTGTCCAGCCTGGCGACAAGCAAACCTTAAATGTTCTCCCGTTCCTAGTAGATTGTTTGGTGCGTAGATGCGTACAGTGTTGGGTACACCTGTGACTTTGCATTTGTCTGTTGTGAAGAAGAGAATCTGTTTCATCAAGAGGTTTATACAGTATAAACAGTAGCATATTAGACATAAAGATCTGATTTTTGGTGATGTATTCAAAATTTGTAACTTCACCTCTGTTTGCAATGTGTGTAAATTTCTACTTAATTGAATTATACAAGTCTTGATCTAGATCTTTATTTCAGCTGACATAGTGGAACATTTATCAGCAACCAAACAACCAAATGCTTTTGAGTTGGTGGGGACCAAAACAGAGTTCACCGCATCAACTTAAAACATAATAATCAAGTGTCAAAAAATAATAATTGCATTTAAAGCTCCAATAAGTAACTTAATTATTGTAAATAACAGCTTCAAAATCACTTTCATACTACACTGAGTTGTAATAGGGTGAATGGTGCTTCTGTCATTTCCACTCTGCGCCCCGTAGGGGAGAGGGGGGTAAGATGAGCCATTTTTCATATTTAGGATCACTACATCAAGGCAATCATAGTTTTGTCGCTAACTAATATATCTGCATATTTTTCAGGATGTTGTGCATCCCTTCAAACAAACAGAATGAGTGTAAACATAACTGTTTTGATAATATAGCATGTCCAAAAAAAACTTACCCCGTGTATGGGGTAAGTTGAGCATAGGAGCGGGGTAAGTGGAGCAGTATCCCTACTCCCTCCCCACCCTCCTCGCCACCTCCACCCCACCCCTTCCTCACCTTCTCCCTACCTAAATAACACTCACTTTTTCACATTCATGTGTATTTTATTTATTTGTAACAAGTACAATAACTTTTTTTATTATTATTGTACATTACTGCTAAACAGCTGTTTTGTGAAAAAACATTTTAACATGAGAATGCCTTAAAGTGTGCTTCGGAAGAGAACATTAACAGCTGTGTATTTGGAATATACACAGAATATGTTTTTGGATACACTTATTGAGTGTACTTTGGCTGTAGCCACCGGCTCAACTTACCCCTGGCCAAATGGCTCAACTTACCCCAGAGCTACCATTTTCACTTTATTAGTCCCCACAGCTAAAATGGTGCACTTTTATGCTAGGTTTATGAGCTCATGTTGTAGCTCATAGATACCACAACTGATGTATAAAACAAATTTAAAATGATCTATTTTGGTCTAAACACAATTCTCATGAAGCTTATGATAGACTAAATTCACTTTCAAGAGTGAAAAATGATTTTTTAGAAATCAATATCTAACCACTTTACCCATGTGGTTCTTACATTCACAGACTCCATGAAATGATGCCTTCCTCCTAAATATTTGGTCACATGATCAATGTTTTTTACCATTTCCTTGCAACAAGGGGTGGCTCAACTTACCCTTTGGCTCAACTTACCCCACTCTCCCCTACGCCTGTTCTATGTACCAACATATGTAATTTTGGCACTTGGGACAAGTGAGAAACGCTTTATGACAGCAGTCAAACACCACCAACCATGTCACTGATTTTTGTGAAACTGGATCATATTTTATGAAGAAAATGTTTTCTGATTTTCCTCCGATGTTCTCCAGTTGCTCCGCCTTAACTCTCTGTGATTTACAGATTTTCCTGATGGATGCTAATTAGTAAACTAACCCCCAAATTCCACCAGGTAGAGCTGTGACACCTTTCGAGTATGTCTCTTATCTCATGTCAACCATGAAATATTTGGATTTTGTCCTCTAATTGCCATCACTTTCTACTATTTCTATAAGTGGTACTGTGAATCTCTGTAACCCAAATATTGAAATGCGAACGTAAACGCGATAAACATCCAATGAGAGTGAATATACCAGCAACACATGTTGGAAAGGATGTATTCCACTGCCCAGTTTGCAAACATTTGACTTCTTCAGATCCATTCAGAGCATATTCATCGCTGCATCGAAACTGTAACTCATGTCCAGTCTTCATTGTTTCATTTGCTGGTGGTAGTCCAGCTACATAGAGATGACTGTGCATCACGCCAACTTTACAGGTGATATCTGAAAGAAATAAAACAGCTGAATGAAAAACTGTGAGGTTCAGTGGACTGGGCAAACAAATACAACAGGCAGGAAACACACAATGGAAGGAAGTGAAGGGATCTGAAATGAAAGGGAAAGGTAAATTCAAAGTTAAACAGGACAACAATCATGAACTTCAAAGTAAAACACATTGTGATGACTGATCCATGACAGTGGGTTTGGAGGCAGCGACCAAACAAGCTCTTCCTCACTGGTTTGAGTTGGGCAACGTGGAAAGTGGGGTGAATTCTCATGGACCTGGGAAGCTGGAGATGTACTGCCACATGTGACAAATTCCAAGGAAATGTTAGACCAGGGGAGATGCGGCACTGGAAGGGGATGTAGGAGACCTGGAAAAGGGGTCATGGGGGCTTGGTCTGAGCACACACTGAACATGCTGCCACATACTCTCCCACCTCCTTCTCCATAGACTGCCCCCAGAAACAAGATGAATGGTCCGCTGAATTCTGGGACAACAGAAGAGGTGGAAGGTATGGGCCCAGTGGATAACCTGTGAACTGTAATAGCATCCTGTACTTTATTTTCTATTCCCCAGGTTGCCACTCCTACCACACAAGAGAGAGGAATAACAATAGAAGGATTTTTGGAAGACCAATGCGAGTGAACATACCAGCAACACATGTTGGAAAGAGTGTATTCCACTGCCCAGTTTGCAAACATTCAACCTCTTCAGACCCGTTCAGAGCATATTCATCGCTGCATTGAAACCGTAACTTATGTCCAATCTTCATTCTTTCATATGCTGGTGGTAGTCCAGCTACATAGAGATGACTGTGCATCACGGCAACTTTACAGGAGAGGAGGTCTGGTAGGAATAAAACAGATATTATCAAATTAAATGAAATGATCGCAACAATTAATGCAAATTAACATTTTTATTTTTGCCTTAAGTTTTTTATTAATTATACAAAATAAATAAATAGTTACTTTTTGTTAAATTTTAACTTTCATCAGAACATGCATCGCAATTGTTTAGAAAAGCTGTCATAAAATCAATGCGCCCTAATCATGCCCACAAATATTAACACAGACCATCCATTACAGAGAAGTGTAAGAAGAAAATATAGCATTGACAGTATATATAATGGGCAGAGTTACCAGTACTGTGACCTGAAACCAATGCAAAAGTGTCTTAAACCTGCATTCTATGTAAAGGCCAGCAGGTGGCAGCTCTACTGGCTGCAATAAAAACTGATACCGCCCAGTCTTCTTCCTAATGAGTTTATGGTCTCAATCTCTAGTTTCATACAGAATGATGTTCATATAGTAAATGATGGTCCCATTTGATTAACAGGTCTTTCTCAGTGAGTCCGTCCAGCTCAACGCACCAAACTCAGATCAAACTAGGCAGTGCTGATCAAATATAAATCCAGATTGTTACTGCGTTGACTATTTCTAATGAGGCTTTCTCAATTCGGTTGACCGCTAACGTACATTAATCCTAATCTATTAAAATCCTAAGAATGGAGGTCACAGAAAAATACTTATAATATTTTATTTAATAAAAAATTACAAAAAAGGCAATTTAAACTGGAAAATGCGGTATGCCGTCACAGCATGAATATTTTTCAATTTTAAAATAAATTAGTTCTTCTTCTTTATTCTATGAGTACCATCTACAAATAAGATTCAGATTTTTTATTGGGAGCCATTCAGTGTTGGAACCATCAGAAATACAAATATTATATATTGCAAATATAACTTTGAATATAATTTAACCCCCCATAAACATAGGAGTCTTCCTCTACTCATTGCATACTGTATCCTCTATTAGCACAAACACTGTATCTCCACAACACTAAATCATAACATGTAATTAAAAGACTCTCACTTACCATTCTGTGATAAAGAAACTTCCACATTTCCCCACAGTTGGAGAACCATTAGGAGTACAGACAGTTTCATGATCCTTTGATAGACGCGTGTCCTGAGCGTGTTCGTGTTCGTTTGTCCCAAGTTTAAGTCCTCAGGCAGCAAAAAGGTTCCCAAAAGTTAGAAAAAACCTTTCTTCAAACAGTTTTGCTTTGGCATTATTATATTTGGCATTACATTTGGTTATGCCCACTAGCAATGTTTGTCCAATTCAGACGCAATGGGACGGTTGGGTGTACCGAGCACAGGACTTTGATACTGGAGTTTGTTTACCCTTCAGCTGGCTGTAGTGCTTTTACTTTGTAATGGAAGTTTAAACTGTACAGAAATACGTGGATATGACTACCAATAGATCCATCCACTGTCCTCTTCTGCTGGGAGACCTGTGCGGCTTGCGGTAACAATAGGCGAGACTTCGACTCTCTAGTGAATGTTGCTGAAGATGCAACTACGTCTTAAATCCCTCCAACAGACACATATTTTAGTGTACTATTAATCCGTTACAAGAACATGTGACTAGGCGAGCTGCCAATGTTTTCTGCTACGGATGAGTCCGAAGTAAGCACAGCTCAACTCACAGTACATCACCTGTTGCTGGCTCAAAAAACAACAACATGGAAACGGCCGTAATGCCAAACTTGAGGCTTTAAAACAATGTGTCTCAATGAGATTTCCTGTCTAAATAAAAGTTTGTAAAAAAACGAGCAATTCGTGATTTTCGTGATTCGTGAGTTCACTAACTCTCTAGGACTGAGTAATAAAATAATACTAACATGAACTTCTGCTCAACTGAAGGTTTTTACACTTTCAGAAAAGAAAATATAAAATACAGCTAAACAAGCACAACTTAAATTTTGAATTGTATTTATTGACTTTGTTTTACAGGTAATGGTGGAAGGTGCTGAGTGAGCAGAAGGCAGATCTTTTTACAGACTGAGCGTTGCTTTTTCTTCTCTGGGAGCTTTTCCTCAGAGACTTCAGGCTCTGGAATTTTTTAAGGAATCTGTCGTATAACAGTGATGGCCGCCTCCTCCAGTTCCTTCAGCTGTTTTTTCAGCTGAATGGTTTTTTTCTTGAGGGGCTAACAGACCTTCTGCTCAGTCCTGAGCTTGGCGGAAAAGCATGAGGTAGGTTGCAGTCAGTTCTAGGGGTGCGCGATAATTATCGGGCCGAAATGATTACGTCATAGTCCAATATCATGATGAATAGCCCCGATAAGCTATATCATTTTGTCAGCACAGCAGTGCCCCGCTCCCACTTTGAGACCTGAATGGCCTGCAGTGAATGCTGCATTCAAGTGATGTTGGCATAATCAGAAAAACTCTTTCTGACTGGGAAAATTCAAGAATACCCCCTCATGTCTGCAAAGAACTCGTTAACTCGGTCATAATTTTGGTAGTTGCTGACTTGATTTGATATCCACAGAATTTTTCCACATGTTACACATAACGAATAGAAACATGGACTTAAAAAGGCCGAAAGAACGACTAGCAAACGTGGGAACATGGAATTTCCGTCACAAAGTGAATGCAGCACAGTGTGCTTGGGTTTGAAAACAGACAACATGGCGTCGATTGTGTGGGACTTTTTCAAAGTTTCTGAAGAAGACAGGTCGCTTGTTATTTGTAACAAATGTTCCAAGCAAGTTCCACGAGGAGGTAAAAGAAAAAGGACGCCCAGGCTGCTAAAGACGCTAGCAACTTAAAGCCAGCCGCAAAGAAGCCACCGAACACACATCGGCGAGGCGTTCTAAAAATCCAAGAAATTTGCCAGAAATAATCCTGATGCATGAATTTGCATCAGTTCAAGGGGCCTTGCCAATAGTTTTGCATTGGAAAAAATAAATATCTCCATTTAAAGAGTCAAAAGTGTTTTTGGGTTTGTTCATAGTATTAATGTCATGATCATATATATATGTATATGTGTGTGTGTGTGTTATCGGTTATTGGTATCGGTTTAAAAAAAAAGTTATTGTGCATCCCTTGTCAGTTCTTTCAGTCTGTTTTTCAGGCTTTCCATCTCTTGACCGAAGGCGTCCTGCCCCTGGATCAGCTCCAGATCATCACCGTTTCAGCATGAGACTCTTTCAGCCTTGAGTTCTTGCTGTAGGATGTTGGTCCGTTGTTGCAACTGCTAAATTTGTTGCTGATGGCAGTCTTTTTATTGCTGTAACTGCTCAGTCAGCTCCTGTCTCAACATCCTCTCTTTTCCTTGGTTGCTTTTGAGATCCTCAACCTGTTTCCGCAGAGACTTGTTTGCTTCGGTCTCCAGCCTGGTAGAGAGCCTGCTGACCTTCTGCTCCTGACAGACAATGTGCTGTTCAGCCCTGTGGAGATGAGCCTTCAACACCACGACCTCTGGGTTCAGAGCAGCTGATTGGTCTGCTTGCTGACTGATAAATTCAGCTTGAAGCTCTTGGTGCTCTCTGTAGTTTTCCTTTGATCAACTTTTGCTGTCACTTTGTTGTCAGTGGACTGACGGTTGTCTTTGTTCAAGATTTTCTATTCGTCAATTGTGAAATATCTTAAAATTATGTTCTCTGAACAGTTTCTCCCTGTTATTTTGTTATTTTATTTATTCCTGTCACTCGCGTTGGAAGTGCTGCATATGGACGAGGAACGGTTGATTCATGAACTTGTCATTCAACTACAAAAACCTAAATAAGGTGGCAGCTGGCTGAAGGTCAATACTAATATCATCCAAGGATTTTTATAGTTTTCAATGAAGCAATAGTATTTCTTTAACCCGCAAATGTTGTAATCCAATCACTATAAAACATATAATCTAATTTAATTATTTGATATTCAAGCCTTTTTTCATGTTCCTCAAATTTAAAACACATTTTTCCTTGTGTTCGTGAAAACCAGATGTTTCATTCTTATCTTAGTAGGAATTTTCCCAACCACTTGTAAAATATTCTCTGACCTAAGAATAAAAAATAAGAAAACATCTCATAAATTGGTGGGTACTAACAAAAAAAGAACAGATCATGGATACGAACAAAAATAATAGAAAATGTGTTTGTTGATTGCTTAACAAATGGATTGATTCAAGTTGAGGAAACTTGTATTTAATTATAAAAACATCAAATATAGTTATATAGATTGTTTCAAGGAAAAGTTTTTCCCTCAGGGCCAGTACCAAAAGCAATGCTCCATTAAATTATAGTATATATAGTAATAGACTTGCTGATTTGTTCTGACTCTGGGGTTGGGGGGTTATGTAAGGATAGCTGAAACAGGTGCAGTAGGTAACGTAGATTCCCAGGGTAAAGGCTGGGCCGTGTGTGTGTGTGTGTGTGTGTCTGAATACTGTTCAATTTCGAGAGTATAAAAGCCATACGACACACTCAGGACAGTCCACTCTGAGGAATCATGATGAAAGTGGGTCTTGTCCTGCTGTTTGCTGCCTACGGTGAGTCTCATCTAGGTTATTTAAAAAGGGGGCTCTCTACCTGTACCACAGTTCTTTTGTATTTTTCTTTTCACAGAAACATTGACACGTTAGTCTGTCTCTCAGTACTTTCTGACTTCCCTACTTTGTCTGTGTCTCTCAGCCCCAAGCTCATTGGTTCCTCCTGAAGACAAAAAATCTTAAAAAACTCTGTAATATGTACTTTAATTTAAACAGTGGCAGATTAATCTACATTTGATGCTCTAGAACGGTGGTTCTCAACCCTTTTCCTTAAGGAACCCCTTTTCTATCACTGATCATGATGGATGGATCAAGCCTCTAATTTTTCTTTCTTCCTTTTATATGGCAGTGAGTTGAATCTTTAAAAGTGTTTTTGGAAACCCAAATACTGAGAAAAGTATGGAATGCTGAGGTAAAAAATGATTTAAGTGTCAGAGCTGAGCTGAATCTGCCTTTGTAACTTCCCCTCTCTCTCTGTGTGGCCCAGCTTACGGGTGTGGCACACCCATCCATAAGCCCCTGGGCCGTGTTGTCAACGGGGAAGATGCTGTTCCCTACAGCTGGCCCTGGCAGGTGAGTTGATAAGAATAAATGTGAAATGTATAGCAGTTCCCAAATCGTTATCACCTCATCTGTCATATCTCTTAATGTAGCTTTCTCTTTAAATTTGTCTGATTGTTTTATACCAGCAAACTCTTTCATATAATATACCCCCGTTTGAAATATCTTTTCTGCCAAGTACCCCCTGACCAGCGCAAAAAATATGTTTGCTATGTTAAAAAAGCTAATGTAAAGAGGTGCAGTACAGCGCTGCACCATCAGTGTGCACACATGCAAACAAACAGCACGGGATTAGTATAAAGTGGGCATGTCTGCAAAGGGGAGACTTGTGGGTAACCATAGAAACCCATTTTTTACTAAGATATCTTGAGGTCAGGTCAGGTTTTCAAATGGCCATGGAGCATTTTATATTGTATGTATGTATTGTATGTATTTAGCCCCCTTCCCGACATGCTAGCATGACGGACAATGGATGCGTTAGGTCATCTAGTTTTGTATGATACCAGGATCTACTCTAAAACAGAGCCCGCTACAGCCTCTGAAAAACAGCTTGGAGTGGAAGAGGGAAGGATAACAGGGTGGCACTTGGCCAATGCCACACCAGGCCCTGCCTCTGGATACGTCTCTGGTTTTCAGTGCTGCCATGTTTCAACCACAAATCCATTTTCTTAATTTTCATCAGTTAATATTAACCTGGCTTCCTGCTCACAGTCGACATCACTGTGAACGTGATTACGTTGAAACTGAGAATATTGAATATAAAATACAATTTATCCAACTTACATTTTGAACTTAATATAGTTTAAATATTTTAGGAATTATGCATGATTCATATTTTTTTGATTAACATTGTTCTTGTGTACCTCCTAAAGTACTCCAAAATACGCTCATTTCTCTAAACTATAATAACACAATAATAATAACACAGCTGCTTATAACAGGAATGCATAATAGTGTAAAAACATTTGACTAATTTTGACTTTTTGGTAGTAAATTCCTTTCAAAACAGATCAGGATCAAGACTCTAATAACTTTATTGATTAAATAACAGTTACTTAATACCTATAAGCAATGTTTGGCTCTAAAGCGTCTCTCTCTCTCGATGCGCCTCACAGATCTCTCTGCAGTATCTGAGCGGCTCCACGTACCGTCACACCTGTGGAGGCACTCTGCTCAGTCCCAACTGGGTCGTGACTGCTGGACACTGCATCGGGTGGGTCACGGATAACTTTCCTCCGGGTTTATCTCAAGAATGAAGGGTTTTATCTAAAGTGTGTGTGTCTGCTTATGTGTGTCAGACCTCGTACCTACCGTGTGGTGATGGGCGAGTACGACCTCACCAAGGAGGAAGGCTATGAGCAGATTAGAAGTGTGGAGAAGATCGTGGTTCACCCCGGCTGGGACGATAACTGCCTGTCCTGTGGGTAAGAGTGCGATTCCTCCTTACAGCTGTACAGGAAACAGGACAGTGACATTTCTCAAACAAACTTGGACCTGCATTCATTTATATTTTTGGTTGCTGTTATGCAGATGACACGCAAATGTATGTCCAATTTATTTCCAACCTGTTTTATCATTTTTATTATTATTATTATTGAGATTCCAATTTTATTGTCTTTTTATTGTTTTTTTTTTTTATTTACCATAGTTTAATATTATTTGGAAGCAGATAGACTCCAAACTCTAAACACACACCTCTAAAATATAAAAATATATTGCGGTTTATAAAGGTTTTGGTTATTGGTAGACTTATTTTGGTGACTTTGTCTAATAAACATGTTATAACTCAACAGTTCATGTAACAAATTTTCCTTTTCCCCTTAAGAAAATAATCTACGTTGTGTGTCTGGGTTTAATGTATGTTCTAACATGATTTTCTTGTTGCTCAGTAATGACATTGCGATGATCAAACTGGCCTCACCTGTCGTTCTGAACGACAAGGTGCAGCCCTCCTGTGTGCCGGACAGTGGAGAGATTGTTCCTCATAATGGTGCCTGCTACATCACCGGCTGGGGAAGACTCTATAGTAAGTGTCCTTGTGATTCTGATCAATCTAATGTGACTGTAATGATCCAAAAAAGACAGGACTACGGAGAACTTTGGAGAAATACTTTGGAAACTAACATGAGCGTCCCTTCGTATTCTGAGATTTACATTTTTCTGCCCTTCTTGCAGGCGGTGGTCCCATCGCCTCCAAGCTCCAGCAGGCTCTCCTTCCTGTGGTTGGCCACAGCGTCTGCAGCACCAGCAGCTGGTGGGGGAGCACTGTGAAGCCCACAATGATCTGTGCTGGTGGTGACATCCGCTCTGGCTGCCACGTACGCACCGCTCCCCTCATCACAACACAATACAGGTTCACTCTGTAACGCCCTGTTGCCTTCACTCTTCTTCTGTCTGTCCCTGCAGGGAGATTCAGGAGGCCCCCTGAACTGTCTGGGTAGTGATAACCGGTGGTACGTGCAGGGCGTGACCAGCTTTGTCTCCTCCCGAGGATGCAACACCCTCATGAAGCCCACGGTGTTCACACGCACTTCCTCCTTCACCAAGTGGATCGCTGACGTGAGTTCCCTTCAGAGTTCAGTTGCATGTGACATAGAGATGGGCGAGAAATTAAAGAAAGAACAACATAAAAATGTCTTAAAGTGTTACTGGAAAGTCTTTGGAACTCTACAGGAGATATTTTCCACAATAAAGCAATTAACTTTTAGTCCTTGTCACATTATGTCATTTATGCTCTTAAATCTAAAAGAGCTCCAGATTAAAACATTAATAACATGAAAGAGGAGTATGTTTATTTCCAAATGTTATGTGGCTATATTTCTTACTCTTTATCTTTTAGACTTTGCTGCAGTACTGAAGACCTGCATGGAGCCTTTTTATTGTCAATAAATCCACTTCATCAACTACAGAATGTCTCAATTTAATTTCATCTTTATAGTGCAACCAATAAAAAACCCAAACTGTGCCTGAATTCCATACTACAAACTAATTACAAGGGGTTTACAGGATGTAGTCTAATGTTCCCGTAAGCCCAGGGAAGGAAACAATGGCGAAACAAGTTCACTAAAACAGAGTTTGGTGCGTTGAGCTGGACGGACCCACTGAGACTGAGCTGTCAATCACAAGGTAGCCCCGCCCTAAAGCATACCCTGCTTTATGGATCATTTACTAAATGAACATCGTGCTGTATGGAAGAAGACTGAAACTAGAGACTGAACTACATAAACTCATTAGGAAACAGTTTACTGAGCTAGTAAGGTAGAAGTCAGGTTATTTCTTCATAGGACTGCATGGTATAGTTTTTTATTGTGTGGAGCTCCCCCTGCTGACCCTTTACATAGAATGCAGGTTTTAGACACTTCCATGTTGTCTTCACTTCACAGACCTGGAAGCTCTCTCCGTTATACATACTGTAATCAGTCATACAGAAAATACATGATTCAAATTTCAGAACAGGAAATAAACATTTTGTGACTTATAACTTCATAGACTAATAAATGCATTATTTGTGCTGTTGAGGGACACCATTCTCCTAAATGCAATGCATACAATGGAAATGGAGGAGCAGCTCACAGCAGGAAATAAATTAATCATGAATGATGGTAAATCAGCTCAGGAACACAGAAAACAAAAAATAACTATTAAAACATAAGCAAAAGTGTGTCTGTGAAGTTTAACTGGCAGCTTTTTGTTTTATAGTTTTATTTTGAAAGCTGTCTTTGTAGCAGCTGATGTAGCCTGGAGTCTGAATTTAACTATATTAACATCAGAATATACTTAAAGTAAAGTATTCATTATGCATCATGGTCCATTTCAGAATAATATATATTATATAATTGGATTATAATTATTGATGCATTCATGTGTTCATCACTTTAATGTTGCAGCTGATAAACGTGGAGCTAATTTTAACTCCTTCATATATTCCTAATTAATAATCCACAATCCACAGTTTTCAAATAAAGAGTAAAAAATATAAAATGTAGTGAAGCAGTAAAGTATAAGGAAGCATAAAATGGAAATACTCAAGTAAAGTACCTCAAAATTACCTGTAACATTTAAACAGACTTCTGATGTGTAAAATTGGTGGAACTGGTGGTGTATTTACAGTGGGTGACCACAAGGTGTCAGTGTTTGCTGTTTGAGCTCGATGAGCAGATGTGACTGACGGGGGGCCTGGTTGGGTTTAGACTTTATATGTGACACGAACATAAAGAAAACAAAGGATCTTTCATTCATTCGACTGATTGCATTCAACTGAGTCAAATCCAGCTGCACATTATTATATGAAAGGGTTTTTTTATTTTCCTAAATTATGTTTGTACTGTGCATTCAAGGGAATATCAGTCAAATTAGGTTAATTCATTTTAAGAACGGTTGAATGTTCATCTTTTAATTGAAAAAGAACGCTTCATATACTTAAGAGTGTAATACTGGATTCAGTGTGTATGCTGAAGAAGGAGTGATCCACTTAAGGGACCCCTCAGTGACATATTTAATGGATATTTCATATGATATTCAAAACTGTACAAAGAACCCAAATAGTGAACCTAGTAACCGCAAGAAGTTTGTGTAAAATGAGTGATTTGGATGAATTTAGAGCAGATTATTTCTGTTTTTTATACAATTCTCTGTCTATCATGTTTTTTTTTTAAATCATTTTAAAAGTAATTCATATTAATAAGCTTCTTTTTTTGACAAATTCAGCCATTGTTCTATTAGTCAATTTACTTCTTGACAGAAATTAACCAAATGTTGAGATATAGACCTGTACATTAAATGTGTATATTATATTATTATATTATGAGTTTTCTAACACCCCTTAAAATCAAGAAGGCCTCACAAGCCCCTGTTAAGTTTTGGCGACCCCTAGTGGGGGTTCTGACCCCCAGGTTGAGAATGAAGTGGTGAATTCTCAAAACGTACCCAGACATCCACACACAGGCACACACGTGATTTATCCCACAGAATAAAGTGAAAAACAACAGCGGGAGCAGACTTTGTTTCCATCTGGGCAGACTCCTCCAGCCTTTAGCTGCCTGGAGTTCAGCCCAGCAAGTGAATAAGTGAGCTCCAGATCACAGGCCATTGGCTGGCTGCTCATTACTGAACGATGCATTAAATCCTCAGCTGTAAATAATGTGATAACTGCCGTGCACGGCTCAGTGTTGCCCACAGGAACTGGCGGCCATCTTTCCCTTTTTTTGTTGTTGCTTTATTTCTCTCTTCATCAATCTCTCTCTATCCTTTCACAATGAGTGGGGTTCAATTTTGCGCATGCTATGTAATTATTCCACCCCAGTTGCTCTGGGGGAGAGAGAGAGAGAGAGAGAGAGAGAGAGAGAGTGAGAGGACTCATTCCTCAAAAGCAAAAGCCCCACATATCCGCTCCCACCTCCCCTTCCACCCACCTCCCCCCCAGCCTCCACCGCTCAGCTCAGGGTGCTCCACTGCAGGAGGCAGGAGGGAAACCACAGCATCATTTCCAAGGCTTCACAGAAACACAGAATCAGCAGCTTTACAGGGGAGAAGGCAGGAACATAAACGCTCATAATGTTCGACTCCAGTCCACACACAGATACAGGGGGTGGGGGGCAGTGAATGTATGGAGAGGTATAACGCAAGTATAATTGCACACCGATGATTATGTAATGTTAAAACGCCTGCTTGTAACATGCTGGAATAAACAGGTGAAGAGGCACAGGGCTCTGTGAGACCTTTACTGATGGACTGTAATGTTCTTGCCAGCACTGAGGGCAGGGTTTGATGAAGTTAATACATTTGAAAAAATACACACACTATAATAAAATCTTTAGGTTGCATTGACGTTGAATTGAATTAGACATCATTGTGTTTATTGCAGACAGAAAAGACTTTCTGCTGCGGTTACCTTCAACCTTGCACAGTTTCTGGAGGCTGGAAAGTGTTTAATATCTTGCATGTTCTTGCTTGTGCTAGCTGTATTAGTATCCACAGACTCCAGCACAAATCTTAGAATTTAAAGTTGATGGTGCAATGTCAATTGTGACATGTATTCACAAACGTTACTGTGATCGCTCTTGTCACGCTGTGAGCAGCGAAGCTTCAGTCAACAGATTTATAAATTTAGAATTGGACCATCAACCGATTTATGGTACATTTATATCGATCAAGGGTCCACATACCGATGTACCTCTTGTGGACAAGATGTATTTTTGGAGAAATACAGAAGACGCTTCCTGTTTCTTAAAGCTTCTTCAGTTCTGGCTGTTTAGTTGCTGGTGTGAGCTTCGTGGAATAAAAGGCTGCAGACAGACAGCAAACTGGCCTTCTCGATCGGGTATTGACAGCGGTGCTGCTAATCCAAATGCAAGACATCCATGTATCACTGAGACAAGACCCTACAGTCAGTGATACTGTAATCTAATGAGATGTATGGACTGCAAAAGTGAAAGATAAAGGATACGGTACAAGTAAGAAGGTAAAACTACAGACCTATAAACAGTGACTCTGAAAAACATTCGGTAAGGGTTTCCATACCTCATAACAACAGCATTTCTTGCCATTGCAGCAAAAAAATAAAAATAAAAGCCCTAAAAAAACAAAAGAAGGAGGGACAGAAATTGTTCAGAGACGAGGTGGAAATCTGCTTTAAAGCCTTTGTTCAGCTTTAAGCTTGCAGTCAGCCTTTTGGTAGAGGTGTTCCTCTCATTCCTTTAAGTAGCTAACGTGTGTGTAATAAGTTCATCTGATGAATAAGTAATACGTAATAATGTCTTGGTGTCAAAGTGAATTTTTCATGCAGGGACGTGTATTTTTGGCCTGGACAGCAGTCTCATCCCTGAGACTTTATGAGATTTTCTAGACGTTTTGTTGAGTTTTTTTCCCTATTTGTGAAAGTTTTCCTTGCAGGAAGGCACGACATGGGCTAAGATTTAGTGTCCTTAACATTATGAGTCATAATTACTGTAATAACCCTCAAAGGAAACGTGTAAAGTTCTCTTGTTTGTGGCCATGTTGCTATGTAACTGAGCCATCATTTCGATGCCACTTTTAATTTTTCCTTATGTGCTTTCTCTGGTTTCTCAAATGCAATTAGATCCTTGTGTTAATCCAATCCCCACCACCGATTCTCTGTCTGTTTGTTTGGCCATCTGCCTGCTGACCTGCCTGCCTGCATTTCCACTGCAGACATGATGGCAGTTTACACACATACGGTACAGCAGAGCTGATGCACCTCGCTGTAAACACGATATACAAACAGGAGGAGACATACGAACACAAGAATAAGACATCAGCGGGGACTGAGTGTGCAGGAGCGAACTAAAATCTGCTGTCAGAGAGGAGGCGTGTTTCTCCTCTAAGGAGTTACAGCGGGAGATCGCAAGCTGTTGTGATGCTCACTATAGCGACCCGACAGGACAGGCTGCTTGTTTTCATTCCGCTCGTCTCCTTATTCTGTTCTACACCTCGTGTTTTATCTGTCTTTTATTGTATCCGTTTGTCTGTCACTCTTTCAGAAGTGCTGAGTGTCTCAATCCTCCAGCACTCATTTCAGCTTCACTTAATGGCCACATGCTGCAGGAATGAGTCATTTTAGCACTCCTGGTTCCCTGTACTCTAAGTCAACAGGTTCTTTCTCCGGGTTGCTGGTAGTCTGTGTTGTAGGCTACTCGAAGCAAGTCAGCAACAACTTCACTTCCCTTTTTAAAGTACATTTTTGGTATTTCACCGCAATAGAGTGCTGCAAGTCCTAAAACCTGGAGTTCTCATTTTAGAACTTAACGGTTCCCTCAAAGTCAATGGGTTTTTGGTTAGATGTCAGAAATAAGGTCTGGGGTTAACACAAGCATTTGAAAGAGATTTGCATGATTTGTTCTACGACACTAAATAAATCAAGTAACATGTTAAAAAACAGAAATTGACACATATAACTGAATGATCTGTTATGGCCACATTTTAGACTAATTGCTTAAGTTCAATGAAGAAAGACGTGTATTTGTCCGGAGATTTGGAAATTTTGTTTGGTTTGTCCGTTCTGGGCCACTGTAGAAACACAGCGGACTCTGTAGAGCTTGTTTACCAGCAGCATCTTTAGATAAAAACGGCTCATTATAAGGTAACAAAAACACTTATTTTCAGTAATTTCAGTTATTTACATTAATGAAGATATACCTATGAATATTAGATTCCATTTCTGCCATATTGTATGAATAGAGCTGCCTAACACTTATACACTAGATTATTATTACTTATGCATTAAAGGTCCAATAATTAAAATAATATACATTTTAACACTCACAGATTAAATACTTTTAATACATTTTCCTTATTATACTTTTGACTCTGCGAATCAGAACTGTACTATTCTGGAGGAGCTGTTAACTCCCCATTTTATAATCTATTATCTAATACTATATCAATAAAAATAGGCCATTACCATAAGACCAAAAAAAGCTTGCAAAGAAGATGCATAAACAAACTGCTGACTGCTTGTTTTTCCTTAAACTATAAGCACAGCTTTGTCTGTGATCTGATTGGCTCGTTGTAGATGCACACGGGGCTGATTGGCCGGGTCAGCAGAAGGTCTGACTGGAGGATCGACCTGCGTTGGAAGGATGCTCATGTCGAGCTGAGTGGTGTACACAGCTCACAACTTCTGAGAAGTGATGCTTGACACTAACTGTTGCCATGGATACCTGTTTCTCTGAGGGCTCCATCTCATCTCGCTCCATAACATGTTATTGCTACAAAAGACATACAGGACGCAATATTATGTGCATTTGAGGATATATATATACATATATATTTATATGTTCCCAGTTTGGCATCACAGCATAAAACAAACTGCGCACACACCGACACACAAACACTCCTCTCTTCCCTCTCCCAGCTCCGTCTGCCCTAAATATCTTGGCTGTGGCTGCTGAATGCCAGCAGGTGGTGGAAGGTGTTGCTGGGGGGTGAGAGGTGCCGGCTGCCGGGCAGCAGGGGGGTTGATGGAGCTTTGGCAGGTACAGCTGCCCCTGTGGGCTCCATGGAGCTGAGTGACAGTGAAAAAGGAGCACCTTGGAGACCAGGGTCAGGGGTTAGACAGTTAGCATGTTGTTCACAAAGCCTGCGGGAATACATAATCTTATTACTGTCAGAGGAAGCAGGGAAACACATCCGCAGATGGCTGCAGGGTTGAGCACTGAGATTCAGTCAGAGGTCCAGGAATGGTTATTGTTTTATGGATTCTGGGCAGGCTGAAAGGTCGTTTTGCAAATGTTTCTTTTGTGTGTCTGGTTGGTTAAATACAAAGAGGATTTTAGTCTTAGCAGGTCCTGTGATCTGCTCTGGAGTCATCTTTGCTCCTTCTACAACCCCACATGTACAATATTCAATCTTCACTCAATTGTACTTGTATTTCAGAAGCAATAAACCGTTTCTTGTTTCATTTTAGGCAGCGATTTGGTTGCATCACTGCAAAGCAACAAAGAGGAAATAAAGAGAATTCAGCTGTTTTTTAGTTGCACCATAAAGGTTAAGGCCCTGTTTACATGGAAATGCCTGAAACAAACCGAATTAACTTCTCAAGACTCTCCATGTCAAAACCAGTGCAAAACCATGAATGCCTTTAAGGTGACACTGTCACACAAAGGTGACACACAAAGTGTTCGCCATTATCCCCTTTAGTACGATTTGGCTTATCAAGGCAACAAAGAAAGACAAAAGAGACTGTTGCGATGTGGTTTGTGTTGCGTATCAGCCTCAAATGTTCACGTAAATCCTCCCTGAACATAAGTAGCCTCTGTTTCCCTCTCAGCTTTGTTTCTCCTCCCTCCTCCTCCTCCTCCTCCTCCTCTCTGTTGGCCCTGTGTGGCTTCTCTCCTTAGTGAAATGGTGTCTCTTTCACATAATGTCTCCCTGGGGATGTTTTAGGCTTCATACATTTCCACCTCATTTACTTCGCCAGCCTGGGGACCACAGACTGGCTATGACTGCTCACTGTGTGTGTGGGTGGCTGGTTGGTTGTTGTGGTCGAGAAATGATCCTCCTTGGGGCAAAAGAGAGTGTTACATCGTGTCTAACTGTGTTTTAGTGAAACTGTGCGGTATCAGGATCGATCTGGCGTCATCATGGAAGTTGAAGTACTTGAGTAAATGTACTTAGTTACTTCTGGCTCTGTGTCTGCCTGCCCACAGTCTAAATCACCTCTTCTCATCTTCTCCACATTTACTGTACTCTGAATGACTTATCAAGTCATCATCCCTCTCAGGCTGCCACCCACTGGGAGGACATACGGCCATTATTTCCCCACAGTGTTTCTTTAATTGTTTGTGCACTCTGAGGGCATTGAACCGAAGCAGCACTGCACAGATTTCATTGGCTGCGGGCTGATAAAGTGCTTATGCTGGAAAAAGTCTGCCAGAGAAGGACAGAAGATTGCATTAGAGCAGTGTTCCTCAAACTTTTTACAACATGTACTATCTCAGAAAATATTACGCCCTGCAAGTACCACCATTACGACGGAGCGTAGGCCGATCCTGAAGAACCAGAGCTAATTTGGTGGAAAGGGCGTACTCATAATGCAGTGGTTCCCAAGCTTATTCCTCAAGGGAACCCTTCTCTATCATTTATTAAACAACCCCTCCTCCCTCTTATATTAAATACTGTACAATGAACCCAAAGTATGAACACAATAACTGCACAACGTTTGTGTAAAGCAATCTGGATGCATTTTAAGCAGAATATTTTAGTGTGTTTAGTGTTCAGTGTTTTCTTGGCCATTGTTACTTAACATTTTACTTTACATTTATATTTTTTCACAGAACTGAACCAGAGATATAGGCCTGTAGTGTATATACGTTTTCTTACACCCCTATAAATCAAAAAGGCCTCGCGACCCCCCATGATCATAAATATTATAACCTTACTAATAATAAACATTTTGAGTGATTATTTATGTAAAATTAGTAGTACATTCTTTTTTTTGAGACAAAGTGATGTATTTAAATTGCTAAAACAAACAAACAAATGAAACAGCATAAAATGAACCAAAATGAACAAGATGAAATAATTAGTTAATTATCAATTGGTCGACTGACAGAAAAATAATTTACTGAAGCTGAAGTTCCCAGCCCGAATAACAACAACACAGATTCGACCAGATGTTCATTGTGTCCACCAAGTAGTCCACCAAGCAACTGATCCTGGAGCTCACAGTGCCCTGGGAAGAGTGAATGGACGAAGCCAACAAGAGGAAGTGCAACAAGTACCAGGAGCTTGTGGAGGAGTGCAAAACCCAAGGTCGGCGGCCTCGAAGCGAGCCTGTGGAGGCGGTGCTGCCGAGGATGTGCAGGGCATCTGCTCAGCAAAGCTACTGGACATCCCGGGGGAGGCAAAGAGGAAGACCATCAGATCTGCCACTGAAGCTGCAGAGAAAGCCACCAGCTGGCTGTGGATCAAGAGGGCTGATCTGTGGGCGAATGCCGCAGCGACACAAGTTGGGGTCTGACCAACCCCGGCTAGGTCACCTGGGCGAGCGTGTCTGATGTTAAAGGCCGGAAACACCCAATGACCCCGGAATCCTTCACTTTCATCTTCAGGCGAATCTTCTGGAAATGTTGTTAAATTCATTACACTAATGTTATATACTGTACATATTTTGGTTGTCATATTTTCTTTATATTGTTATATACTGCAATATAATGTACATATTTTTACAGTTATTTACTATACAATTTTTCTATCTTCTATATCTATCCGTCATTTATTGTACTTTAATGCACATGTATTAGCCCTCTTATTATTTCTATTTCGTATAATGTCTTTGTTTAGCAACTGTAACGCAACCAATGTCCCCTCGGGGATCAATAAAGAATTTCTGATTGGGATTAACATATTGACTTTGTACTTTTACCCTTTAGATAAAATATCATTTTATCTTCCCTCAGCTTTATTGACAAGAAACAACGATAGATACCGAGGCCTGACCTTTAAGCAAGCAGCTCCTTTCTTTAATTGTTTTGAACAGACTCGGCGGCGAGCAGCAGTGTACAGTTTATTTATATGTGCTATCAAAAGCAACCTCACACGTCATTAAGCTTTGTTTTGTCACTCTTCCTGCTGGCTGGCATTGATTGCCTCTATGAATAGCTACACTTTGCTAGATGACAGACACGGAGCTGAACACGGCAACACAAATAACAGGATATGTGGTGGGCTCAGAGACACCAGTACTGTATTCATGCAGCAGAGAGACGCTGTGATATTTTCTCTAAAGAGTAAATGTGTGACAGAGAGACACACAGTGAGGGAGTGTGTACAGGATGCTGTGAAATTATTGTTATTCTAAATTAGGTGAGGCAGTTGAGAGGAAAATGTGGACCTAGTCGGTTGCCATAGTGATTAGTGAACTGAAGGTGCTGCAGGGGACAGTATGTTCAAGTGTGTGTGTGTGGAAGCAAATAATAGCAATCGTATTTTGAGACTGTAACTACTAATGTGGGTATTTGTTTTAAACCGAATATTTCACTTTGAAAATCATCTATCGAATGTACGTGGTAAAATAATTTAAAGCTATTTCAAGTACGTGATATTAAGTGTAAAATATGTAATTTTCTGTCGCCAGGAGGTCTCTCACATCAAAACAATAACAAAGGAGGAAATTTTGATTATCCACAGAGGTCTCCTCCTCTCCAGAATAAACGGACCCGCTGATTAAAACCACTATAAACACTGAATAAAGCAGTTCCACCTTAAAAATCACTGCTTCTCCCACGCTGTTGGACAGACTAACGTTAGCTCAGCTTGTTTCTCTGATAACTTAAGATCCAGACATCCGATGACTAAAATCCTTCACCCGGTTCAAATCTAGAGTTAAAAAGCACCAAGATCTAAACAGAGGATGGTCAATGTATGACAGCTTCTGGCAGACAACCACAACGCTGACGCAGGCACAAAGGGGATATGACGCCGTTGACAGGCGACCGGTGAAACGCAGCGTTACCTGAATATCGTGACAGATTTCTCTGAGTTTGAACATTGTTGGGAACATTTGGGATAATGAAAGTACAAGTGGAAATTTTGCATATCATATCTTTTAGGTAAAGTATTACTGTTATTTTTTATAGTTCAGAAAAGACTTTAATACTAAACAAAGCTTTATTTTAAAATTTAAAGATGTAAACCGTCACTATTCTCTTGTGTTTTAGGCAGATTAGACACTTGGATCATGTGACTGAGTGACCTGATAGGACTGATTAATCCTTTGTAGCCTGGATGTACACGTTTGAACTTCAGTGTCTGAATTTTCAGTCCAATTTGAGCGAAATAATTTTTTGAGTTGACTTAAATTTCTGACCCGAAAATGATAAATTCAGAATCAGAATCAAAATCAGAAATACTTTAATAATCCCAGGGGGAAATAATTTTTGTTACAAACTGCAGAAACAACATATATTAAGAACAATATATATATATAACTATATCCTATATATAAAAGGGTTAGGGTTATTGAATGATATTTCAGCAAGTTGAATACAGTTTTTGTTTGACTAACTAATAAACCAAAAACAATAAAGAGAAATTGAAATCAACCCTTTGAAATAGCACCATTTGAAACAAGTGCTGTATTTTACATTATTATGGCCTTGCTTTGCTTCCATATAGTTAATGTGCTGACGTGTGTGTGTGGCTCAGATGTAATAGAGTTGTTCCCTCTGGTCAGATCTCAGCTGAGTTGTGTGTTTTGCATATGGTGCCTCTGCTGCTGCTGGCCTCTTTCCTTCTGCCTGACCCAGCTTCTCTCCTCTGCTCAGAGGGCTCCTGACGACAAACCAGCACTATTATATATGTGTCTAAACCTAATCGGCCCCAACCCTCATGTACAGTGTTAATTTCACCGGTGGTGCCAAGAGTTTGGACCACAGTCTTCTTTTGTGTGGGTCAGTTGTATCAGAAAAGTACCTGCATGGGTCTAATTTAACTCAAAAACATTATTGCTGTTTTTATTGTAATCCACATTGTACAATAGTGAATACTGCATCCCTACCAGTCAGTTAAGAGGTTGGAGCATTCAGTTGTTAATGTTGGTATAAAAGCAGATCAGTCAATAAAATAGGTTTTTCAATCACCGCAACCACGAGAGGTCCTTCAGCATAAATGTGCACAAACCGTTTTTCACCAAGTATTTATTAGTGTTACCATGACTACAAAAGGTTACCAGACTTTTCCTCAAAATGCACCATCTGTAACAGCGTTTCAAAGCGGCGGGCTATTTATACGTCATCCCTGGACATTGTTGAGCTCCGTGTGTGAGTGCGTGTCTAAAAGGATACATGAGAGGCCAGTTAACAGCGACAGGCCCGAGCATAATTGATTGATTCAGTCCCATAAAAATACACTACACAATTCATTTTAAATACTGATAACATTTATAACTACGACCACATTAGAATTACTATTAATAGCTAGTAAATTGAAGGATTTGGAATTCTTAATAGAAGAGGCTGGTATCACCCACTCTTGCGCAAAATTAAATAGGTCAGCATGTATAAACACAAGCATTTATTAAAATGTTGAAAAAGTTCATATTTAAAAAAAGGTCCAAGTTTTCTTTACTTTTCTTTCTCTTCTACTGCACCTACAACCCCTCTCTTACTCTGCTCTCTTTCTATCCCCCCTCGCTTTGCTAAATTCATTACTGCACCTCCCTCTCCCCTCTTCTCCCCGCTCTGTTTATAGCAACCTCGTCTTTATTCCGGGCCCCTGCGTCTCATTCGGGGCCAAACACACATGGCACAGAACAGGAGAAGAGTCAAATATTGCATGACAGTAAACAAATAGCCGCGCTCAAACCTTGTTGTTCTTCTGGACAAAAGGAGCTAAAAGTGTTTAAGCCCCCTTCTCACATTTGCAGATCAATGGAGGGCATTGAGTGGGGCTCCGAGTGAAGCCCCCCGTTTGTTAAGCACCTCTGACCCAGAATGAACAAGCACAAACACCAAAACAAGAGCTGGGAGGAGCGGCTGACGGATGAGTGCAGAATGGTATGTGTACAACTAGCAAAGTCTGCCTCATGCCAGTTTCCCCTCTCTCTCTACCCATCATGCTTTGCCTTTTCTACTGAGTTACTGCACTGTGTGAATGCTGGCTGGGGGGGAGCACCTGATTACACGTAATCAACATCATGTAGTTTTGTTACATCTGGAGAATGAGTGATGGACAGAGGGATTCAACAAAGGAGAGAACAGAAACACATTGTGTAAAAGATCAAAGTAGAGATAATATTCTCTAGGGAATATTTGAGTTCAGAAGAAAAAGAAAAGAAATACATAACTGTTATTTTCATTTCTATAGATTTCTATCATCTATCAATACCATAATGAATTATGATTAAATTGGTTATCATGCCGTCCATTTTAAACGTGTTCCGACGGAAACCGGGAACCGCTGGCGTGAAGCAGCACAGAGCAGATCGCACTGGCAGGAAGTCAAACGGCCGAGAGAATCTGGTCAATTTTCTAAATAAAATACCTCTGGATCGAACTTCAAGCTTGATCAACATTGGGGCACCAGGAAAGAAGTGAGAGGCTGGTTGGAGGAGATCTGAAGTGGAGAAACACAAAATACAATATAAACCACATTGGGTGTGTCACCGACGGGACGTTTAATTCTTCAACGATAACAAATGTTGATGACTAATTTTCACACAGAAAAAAAATCTTAGTTCTTAGTTCATTAGCGAGAAAGCTTTGAGGTGACACAACCTATAATACATGGCGGTATTTCCCCAGTAATAGAACTTTTGCTCCATTGATTTTCTGATCCAGTCAGAAAGAATGAGTGGACCTAAAGATTTGGAGCTTTTGAAAACACATTTGTGCGTGGAGCTCCGCTATCTGTACTTTAGTGGCATTTCAGTAAACTGCTAAACTTGCGCTGGAATATTAGACTTTGCACTACATCCAGCTTGGTGTATGTGTCCAACTAAATACTGTTGGTAATCTTCTGTGGTATGTTGTTTATGTATAAAAGGTGATCCAATAACTCTTCCCTGTGTGCCCATGTGCATATAGTATGTGTTAGGTTTGTGTTTGCGCTGTCAAGCTCATTTACCCATCTGCTCAACTCCGAATGCAAACAAGTGAGCAGTTGCAGAATCCCGAGGCGCTGTCTCTGTCGCTTCATCCGGCAAACTGTCATTCCTGCCAGCCTCCCCATTCTCTCGCCTGTCTGTGTTTGTGTACACTTACCTTCGCTCTGTGTGCCCGTTTGTCACCACGCCACATTATAAAAATGTGACACAGGATAACTGAGATGGCACAGCTTTGACGTGTAAAAGCTCTTCTAATGATTTTGGGAGGGGAAGTGGAGCCTTTCAACAACAGACGACAAACCTTAAAGTCTTCCCCATCGCTCAAAAATCAGTGTTTCTTCCTTTTCCTGCAGTTGGATGTTTGAGCTGTATGGTGCAGAATGATGTCTGTGCAGAGAATGACACCAGAAGGATGTTTTCACTGAAAGTGGAAAGTTTGTCTGGGCTCATTGAAAATCAGATTTTTAAGGGGTGGGGCCTATATATATATTATATATATATATATATATATATATATATATATATTATTTGGAAGTCAATCCTGGTCCATTATGCAGCTTATACAGTCCGATCCAACAGCGCACATAGAGTGTAATTTTACTTTGTCCCTCATTAAAAATTCCTGCTGTTTTCCTTCACTGTAAATTCCATTCTCAGTCTATGATCACACATTATTGTTCCAAGAAGACCATTTGAATATGTAGTCTTACATATCTGCAGGGAATATTTTTTTTAATACATATATTTGATACATATATACGTTAACATGGGAAGGCATACATACTGTTTTATTGAAACATGTCAAAAGATAAACAAAGTTAATTTATTTCCATTGTGGTCCTCTAATCTTGGAGATTATTAAAACTTCAGTTGTTCAGTTGCACATGACAGCAATGTCCCTGTTTCTATTCTCAACCTGCATTTCCTCTTCAAATCTTATCAAATACAGGCTAACTGCCAAAAACACAAAATATTGAGACCCACAAAGATCTTAATTTACATCCAACATAGGTAGATGTTTAGTCTGGACTATAAGACAGATGTCTATATTTAACCACTGAGGAATTAGAGAAGTAAGACTATGATTGGAGTTTTTTCTTTACAACAACAAAAAACCTTCCAGAACACAGATTCTTGTGTGATTGTACCAAAACAGAAATGGACATCCAACAAAAACGGTCTTACTAGTTCATGCATAACATTTGCAAGAAAAGGCAAAGAAACTGAAGAAAAAGCCTAAATTTGGATGAATTGTTGGAGAGATGAAGACACAAACTCTTGATAGAGGTAAATGGACATCGTAAGCATGAACCAAACTTAAGATGAGCTCCATCTGTGCACCATCTGGATTATAAGATGTATCTCACTTAAGACACTATTTTTAGACAGCCTGTCATTATTTATTATTCTCGCCACATGATGTCAGTTCGTAATAAAATAAATTAAAATTGCTGGAAATAATCTTAAGAGAAGTGACTGGATCAAAAAGAAAATCAGAATTTTTAAATGAGAAACTAAACACGCAGTTTTATCTTCATTCCTGTTTTCTCGTTGTCTGGATTGGAAACAAAGCAAGTTTGCTGATTTTTTTATTTGGTCTGCAGCACATAATTATCAATTTTCTCTGGAAAAAGAAGAAGTGTAGCAAAGTACAAAGTAATGTTTGGACTCAAGAGCAGAACTCAGACAGGGATGGTAAGTTGTCAAAAAGCCAAGCAGAGGATGGAAACATATAGCCAATAAAAACTGCAAAACAAGTCCATAAATAAGTCAAAAGCCCACAAAAGGCAGGAAGAGAACGGCACAAAAGCTCAAAAACCAGGACTGGAGGGATTCGATTGACAACCTGGCAGAAGTGGATGGAAACAGGCTGGTTTTAGACTATGAGACTAATTAGAGAATGGGGAGCAGGTGTGTCGGTGGGTGTGGGAATCAGGTGACTGGAAGTAGTGGGAACAGCTGGTTGGATGGAGAATGATGAAATTACATCTCATTTACATCTGGTATTAACATGTGATCTGTGTCTGGATGCGTTATCTGGATAATGTGATCTGATACATCTGTCTTTGAATTTACACCTGGTACTAATTTCAATTGTCACATTGTGATTGGATCTCAATATTCAACTGCTGTTTGTCTTGTCAACAGACACAGCTCAGGCTCAGGTGGATGGGTCTTTCTCTTTTCTCAGTTTTACATCCTCGATTTTGTGAGTTAAAAAACATTCTTGATGAAGAACTTTATGCTAGGTTTTTTTGTTACAATACAAATAAAAATCTTAAAATGAAGTCAGTGTCACTTAAAATTACTAAAGCTGCTTAATCAAGAATGTTTTTTAAACTTCCAAAATAGTTTTGTTGTACTTAAAATTTGGGCTAGTTAGTTGCTAGATAGTTAGTTGTCAGTGTAATCTAAACTTTAAAACATTTTGTTTAATTTTCTTCACAAAAATTAATAAAATGCTGAGCTATAGACCTGCTGTGTATATTTTTTAAAGTTTGATTACGCTCAGTCAAATCAAGAAGGCCTTGTGACCCCCTGTGAAGCTTTGGCGACCCCAAGTGGGCATCCTGAGGTTGGGAACCACAGATCTGTGATACAGTATAGAAGATATAACAATCAACTGTGGCGCCCGATGGCCCCTTTCTGTTCCCCGACGCTCTGCGTCTGTCAGGTCGGGCTACTATCGGGTTGATGTGCTGCAGTCTGAACCCGGCATTAAATCACCGCTCGGTGGAGAAGCACCATGATGTGGTCTATATGACATCATCACTACAGAGAGTCCCTGTGCTGCCCGGCTTCACAGTCCAAACATTAGAGACGAGCTGTACTACATGAGATTATATATGTGAATTCTAAATTAGATAATTAACATGAATCCAGCTGGAAGCCTCATTATTTCAATGTGCTAAGATATCACTGGAAGTCTGATTATTTGTGATGTACGTCATGTTTCTTCCTCCTCTGTCATACAGGCTCTCAGTCTACCTCTGCCCCCCCCCGCTCTTTCTCCCCCTCTGACTCTCATCCTTCCCCTCCCTGGTGAGCAGCATGGTTTGTAGGCGAGCGTGTGATCTGAATTTCAACATCAGTGTCTGTCTACCAAGCAGACTCCTGGGATGTTGCTGCCCAGAATTCTTGTTTTCCCTCCCCTCGACTCCCACCCTGTTGATTTTTCTCTCTCCCTTGCCGTCTCTAAGCTGGCAGTGCAATCACATCACTGAGTCAAAAATTACATTTGGTTAATCACCTCAATAATTTGTACGAGCTATAGCTGTCAAATAAAAACCTGATTTGGCTCTCGCGCAATGCGCTCATATTACGAACAGGAAATCACGACATTTACAGTCGTCTTTAAGAGTATCTGTGTGGCACACGTCAGACTCATCAGTGAAATTTCCCTGCAGACTGAGTCCTCCCGCTGCTGTCATGGGAACAAAAGCTCAGAGTTTCTGAGGGATTCTGGGCTTATGAAACCTTGAAGTCTAGTTGTTCCTTTTGCTCTGCTCTTAAATGGGTTTAGTGATCACGGTTCCTTTCAGTTGAAGAAGGTATTTAAGAGAAGAGGTGCTGCTCAGAGGTGTGTCATTTATGTGATTTCTGTTGGCAGTACAAATGATATTATTGCTGCTGGCAGCTTAAAACTTGAAAAGATGTTTAAGCTCATTTTCAGTCCCGCTGGTACAGATAACAGCAGATTAGTAAATTTAAGCCTTCATATTTTAGAAATATTTACTGTAGCAATGGGAAAAGATAAACTCTCCCATGCAGAAATCATGTAAAGTGTTTATGTTGGAGTCTGTTAGAAGTATCCAAAATCAACAATCTACTGTTTCCCCATAACATTAGAGTGGAATGGTATTTCACATTAGTAGAGCATAGAGTCATAAAACCCAGGACTGAGTTAGCATTAAGCATTAAAGACTTTGCCTTGAAGTTTGTTTTTTAAAATAAGGTTTGTGGTTTACACAAGCTTAAGAGATTTTCCCACTTTGTACTACGACATAAAATATGCCAGTAAATACCCTACCTGTGGATTTTGAAGCTTTTATGTGTACATTGGTTATCGGTGACATTAGATGTCAGCACGCTGAACGCGGAGACTACGTTCACACTGCAGCCTTAGCTCTGAATTCTGACTTACTGCTCAGATGTGACTTTATTTTTCTTTCTTTTTTTTTACTTTCCAATGGAAAAATGCCATTGTTTGCGATTCTAACCACTGGGTTTGACTACAAAAATATATCACTGCAGCAGTCAGACAATCAAGAGTGTAGACAGGAAATATGGAGAGGAGTAGGACCAAGTGTTGTATAATATGAGCCTCACTGTGTGTATTTGGATACAAACATTATTTGTATCTGTATCAATGTCTCTTCCTTTTGTTCTTCTTATTTTTAATTCACTCTTTTCGGCGAAGCCAAAGACTTTTATGTATATTGGTGACAACTAAATCCTTAACTAACAGAACTGGTCAAAAGAAAACATGCAAATAATGAAGCTTCCTTTCATTACTTTCTCTTAGTAACTTCCTAATTTCTCTAACAATTTAAAAAAAAAAATCATCTTCACCAGCAAATTAAACAAGATGAGTCAGTCTTAATTGAAACTCTGCCTTGGGTTTGTATTAGTCTGTCGACAGAAATGTTCCCATCATCATGAGTAATGTTCATATTTATGCAAATGACAAGCCGAGAGTCTTATCTCTGCTTGAGGTTTTCTGTCTGGTCGGGATTTTAGTCTGAAATGTTTTATTGGGTGGTGTTGCAGCGCGCATACATCACACAGCACTGATGGGGTAAATATGTAGCTCGCGGTTCGAGCATACAGTGAAAATGTGAGAAAAACATCCTCCTCTGTTTCTCATTGAGATGCATCTCAGTGGAGCTCCTGTTTCTGCCGCTCTTACAGTCGCCTCTGCAGCTTGAACAAGCCCCACAGAGACGTTCAGTACAGTAGAAGCAGCAGCAGTCGAGTACACTGCAGCCCGGGGCTGGACAGACACATCGTCATCTGGAATGGGATCATGGAGCATCAGTTACACATCTTCACTGGGGTGTGAAATGAAAGAGGGATGATTTTATTCTGAGTAACAACTTCCCAACGCTGGTCCCTCTATTCAAGAAGGATGTATTTAAGAGTGTGTGTGTGTGTGTGTGTGTGTGTGTGTGAATGTAAAGTATTTGAAAGATCGGCATTACATTTTAGCACTATAATTGACTACTTCACATCTTTTTAACCTGAATTACATAATTACATATTAAAGGACCAGTGTGTAAGATTTAGTGGCATCTAGTGGTGAGAGTGCAGATTATAACCAACTGAAACTCCCCACGTCAAATAAGTGTGTAGAAGAAACTTTGGTGGATACGCCCTTTCTAGAGCCAGACTGTTTGGTTTGTCTGTTCTGGGCTACTGTAGACACATGGCGGACTCTGTGGAAGAGGACCCCCTCCCTCTGTAGATAAAAACAGCTGATAAAAGTCTTTCTTCTGAGGTGATTATACACTAATAAAAACATATTCCATTTCTGCCAATAGATCCCCCTAAATCTTACACACTGGAGCTTTAAATTTACATTATTTGGGTGCAGTACCTATGTTACATCTAGCCAAAGTATAGAAATTAAACTCAAATATGCAATAACTGATTTTCTTGGCCACTTGTGGGCAGTAGAAACAATTGACAAACATTGACAAATCATCACAGTCTCTTACTTACACATCCAGCTGTTACGTAGCAACATTATCTTTCATATGGAGTCATGTTTGTGTCCACATGATGAATGTAAGTCCAATATTCTCTCTCTTTTAGCTCTGATTTTGGTCTCCACCAACTCCTGATGGAAATATCTGGCTCTTTAGCTGCTAAATGCTCCATCATGTTCACCAGCTAGTCTCACTATCTCAGTCTCACTGTCTGTCTGCATTTTATTTCATTCTTATCCTTTATTGTAGTTAGTAATAAGAGCTGTAAATACAGCATCTTTTCAATATCTGTTGGCTATAAGTAACTAAATTAAATTTTAATTAGTGCCTTAATAATGCAGAAATTCAGCCCAAATTTAATATTCTTTGTTTGTCAGGCTTTTGGAAGGCAGAAGAACTAAATGCATTGTAACACATTAGTTGTTACTATAAATGTAATGCATGTAAATAAATTGCTCTCACATTATCTTTTTCTTTTTGTTTTGTTTAAGAACCCCTCACTTCTAAAGTAAGGAGACCAGGTGTCCCACTTTATTTGGGACTGCACAGCATTTTTCATCCCTCGTCCCATGTCCCACATATTGAGACGATGTCCCACATTTTGATCAGCTCTAGTTTTCAAAAGTCGAACTGCTGCAGGACAGATTCTTTTTCTAAAATCCGTTTTTTATCCAGTGGCTGTGAAGAGAGCAAGGAAGGCTGTCATCACAAGAGTAAGACATTATAGCAAGGCTACCTCGCAGCACTGATAACATGTCCCACATTTAAGTTGTAACAGTGGTTCCCAACCTGGGGGTCAGCATTGCTAAATGAAGAAATGAGGCCTTATTGATTTTAAGGCGTCCAAGAAAACTAAATGAAAAAATATACAGAGTAAGCCAATTTCTAAGAACTTGGTTCACTTCTGTGAAGGAAAGTAAATATAAAGTGAACTGTGTAATAGAACAGTGGCCAAGCATCAGTGACAAGAAAACACAAAATCTGTCAAAAAATAAGCCCATGAAGTCTGTATGATTGTTAAAAAACGATAAAAAAAAATAAAATACAGACAGAAAATTGTATAAAAAGTTCCCTAAACTGAAATAATCTGTTAAAATTCATCCAAATGACTCATATTACTAAAACTTCTTGCAGTTACTGAGTTCATTATTTGGCTTCATTGTACAGTTTTGAATATAATATGAAATATGTCACTTAGTCAGGGGTCGTCAGTTTACTAGCTGATAGAAAAAGGTTGGGAACCATTGTTTCAGTCATTGTTGGTGTCTTTGAACCATGAAGGCAATCCTTTCCTGACCTGCTGGTTATGTATTTGATGGTCATATATGCTAATTTTCATAGTTTTTGGGGATTCAAACTCTTCTAGCAATCTAGTATGATCACTGTTAGGTTGAAAGTCTGGACTCCATGAATACAGATCAGTGTGTCTTTGTAATGCTTTCTTGCTTTGGCTCCTCTTCTAATCATTATGCTCACTTCACTGCTTATTCTTTCATGTCTTTCCATCGTCATCAACGCTTGTCTGTTCTCCCTCAGCCGTTTGCACAAGAGGGGATTTGATTATACTCAAATCATGTGATCGGCCTGTTTAGACTAATGCCACACTGATTTCTGTCTTTCAGAAGAGAAACCCATGTATCCACCCTCAGTTACACTTCACTGAGACTGGCTGGTCCAAGCAACCCCTCCTCGACCCGGCGTTGTCTGGAGAATGATGAGTGGGAGGCGTGTTTGTCCTTCTATTATATATTATATCATATCTTTCTATGCCGCCACTTGTTATCTGGACAGGAACAGTGATCGGTTTTACACTTGGCTCACTACAGGCAGCTCACACACAGCATACTACATAAGAGCAGCAAGTTATTTTAGAGATACTTTTGAGTCAGCTGCATGTTAGCTGCACCAGCTAACTAGCTAATGGCATTACCATTAGTTAACAAGTCCATCTGGAGACTCTGTAAATCACCTCAATACTGCTGTCGTCAGACTGTCCTCTGTCTGTCTCAGATGTTGTGTTCACTGGGAGGCTGCCGAGCCCCGATCAGTTGCACGCTAACGAAAGAGATCAACTACAGCAGTTGTAGCGGAGTCAGAAACCAGAAAATGTTCCCTCCATAAAATATCACTGATTAAGTTGTGTTTTTGTGAGTTCAATCAGTGAGGTTTATCTACTGTCTCTGAGATAGGGCGTCCTTGAGCCAATAAATCTACATCAATACATGCTTATCAATTTATGGCAATTATGGTGAAAACACATATTGTACAACTCTGTTACACCCACCAAAACTTCTTGTAAACTTATGTTGCTCCGTCTTTTATTCTCACTTTAAGAGTATAATAAGTGATTCCACCTGCAAGGGCCGCTCTCCCCTCTGTTGTTGGGAGTTGTGTCATTAAACGTCTCACTCGCTTTCCCACCTGATTGTGTTTCAACAAAATGCCTCGTCAGCGCAACATCTCCATATCCTCGCAGAAGTCAGTTTACGTTGGGAGTTTCATGTCTGCACTCCATGTTCTGAGCCTCGGGGCTTTGATCTTTGTCTGTCACTGCCGACAGACGGCGTGGCCAATTTAATTAGTCAAACAATCCGACAGAAAATTACACCAGCCGAGAGGTGCCTGGTTGAGAGGAGATAGCTCAGTTCCACAGAGGAATCCGTCAAACATAAACTGATTCAACCACCTGACTAGACAAAACGGCGGTCTCCTCATATAACAATGAAAATCAGACTCATTGTAAAACTGAATCATCCAATTATCTAATCATTATTAGTCCGTGCTACAGGTTCTCTCATCTACAAATTATACCCCTTTGTTTCAATGTATGCTCACACGCATTAACATCGTTATAAACATCATTATCAGTGGTTTCACGGAGCATATTAGTGATGTTTTGGAGGACTTCATACACACTGCAATTAAAATTATTATTTCATTACATACTGCAGCAGTGGTGCATGCCGCAGACCTTATTTAGAGGCTGTGAAACACGATGAGCCGCGATCTTCTTCAGACCTGTTGTTTATTGAAATGCCAGCGAGTTAACATGCATCACCTGACATTTCCACCAGCCAGTTCAATAGTCAGAGTGTGCGGGCAGGAGGGGACTGTGGTGTCGGCTTTCACGCGAAGTGGCTCTGGCGACACCAGAAGAAAAGACTGTGGATTTACAGCCCTGGTGTTCGGAGCAGAGAAAGTTCATCCTCTACCTGTGTCCGGGCTGCTCTCCAGTTTATGTTAGAGCTCAATTTCCACTCCTGCCCCTCATTAAACAGATTCCACATAAACATCGCTCAGTGTCTTGTTGAATCACTTTATCCCGTTACACGTTTTGCACGTTTAATCCAATTGATAGCGATCCATAACGATAATAAAAAACAAGTCTCTTCTAAACGAGTTACAGGGCAAAATTATTGAATAAGCCTTGGGTTGAAAATGGACTGAAAGTATTTTGCACAGTCCATTATCCCAATGAGATTACAGCAAAGACAAAGTCAATATAAGACAGTTCAGGCAGCAAGCATGCAGTCTCGGATGGATAATGTGATCTACAAAAATCAATGAATGTGCATGTATGTCGTATCATGACAGCAGAAGGAGTAATAAATAAATGGAGAAACAAACAAAAGTTAAATTTACATTCAGTGTTTCTCACCAAAACGTGTGCATCCCTGAGGTCTAACAAACGTGTTCAAAGCATTTACTTCCTAATAAAATATTTTCCAATCTAATTTTTTAAATATTTAACATCCTACATCGTCCATGTTGATCCAGCAGTCTTGTCCTTTTGTTGGTGCATTAGTGTGTTTCTACCAGCAACTGTCGATGGGAGTAATAGTTTGAAACCGGAGGACGGACTGTGTGTGCGTGTGCATGTACGTCCTCATGCATGGACACGAAACAACAAGCAAAACGGGGACATGCTCATTAAAAACATTGCTCCATATTGGGGCTAGTGGTCACACAGTCCACAGGGTATCCTTTAACACTAAGGCTACGAGTCAACCAGGTAACAAGCAGTGTCGCGTTTCAAAATGAAGCTCACTGAGGTCACAGTTTGGTTAGGCTTAGGTAAGAAAAGTACGTGGTTAGATTTTTGGAAAGGATCTAGGATGTTTTAAGGATGAATAAATTGAACTTTGAGAGCACTGATTATGTACAACAGCTGGTCTCACCTGCTTGAGGTGAATATATGGGTGTGCAATGCTCAGCGGTGACAACATACATATCACACAGTTTCCATTCTTGTTTAGTGTCCAATGTGGGGCTGTGGTTATTTCCTGGAAGCAGTGCAGAACATACTGCACACAGAAACGATTTAGTCTATTTTATTTGTTTATTTATTTATCATTTTTTTGCCAGCACACTGCAGCAGAGTCCAGATCCTTGATGCTGACACCGAGGGCTAAGACTACATTAATCAAACTGTGAAGACGGTAAAGACAGCTGTGCCTATATTGATGTGGAGGAAGAAGGGGGACATCAATCGAATGGTAGTGGACTGAACGGGGCCATTAATCTCTGAGAGGGCCAAGGGCATAGCTCACTTAAGCCTTTTGGCCAGTGGTTCCCATGGCAACCGTAACTGGAATAAATAGGGATTCCCTACAATACACTTAACAGTACAAACACCTCAACACACACACACACACACACACACACACACACACACACACACACACACACACACACACACACACAGATGGACTGGAATTCAGGTGTGCCATTGGTATGCAGTGTGTTTGCTGAGGTGTGCTCACTTTAGCCCATTACAGTGGGAAATGAGACACAGTCCTCACCCATCATTACCGTAATTGGTTAAATTGCAGCTACATGTACCCCCTCTCCCCCCAGCTGCTGCCAATTTAGCAATGAGAACATCCGGTGGAGAATAAAAAAAAACAACAACAACACACAAAAAAAAGTGTAGCAGTGAAATAGCGATGACAGGTGAGTTTCCTCCTGGGAGAAGAAGATGAGCAGATATATTGATATTTTTCCTCCGACAGACTCAGGCACACCCTGACAGCTTGTGCACTGATAACACAAGCAGCTGTAGAGACAGTACTGTTTTTTCCCCATTAACTATAGATTGTTTATAATACGCTAGGGGTGTAAAGAAGTCAGTTTTAACGATATAGATCCAACTACATCGGTACGCGGATGCCTGGATCGATCTACATGGACCATGAACCGGCTGATGGTCCAATTCTAAAGCTATGAATCTGTTGACTGAAGCTTTGCTGCGAATAGCTACTCCACTCTTGTGAAAGTTAAAAGGTCGACGCCAGGGACTTGCGAGAAGAGCAAGTAATTTGCGATTTACAGTGCACCATCAAATCTAAAAGCTAGAGTTCGGAAGACATTTCGATTCTATAAGAAGGAAGGAAAGGTGGACAAAAGTCTGTCCATTTGTAATATCTGTCGAACAGCAATGAAGTCCAGCGGTAGCACGAGAGAGCAAGGGGACACCTGTGCAGGCCAAGAGGAGTCTGTGGATGCTAATACAGGTAGCACAAGCAAGAACAACCAAGATATTAAACAGCAGCCACAACTGAGCTCCAACTGGGCGAGGTCAAAGGTAATCACAGCATGAAGTCTTTTTTGTCTGTCTCTGTTGGAAAAGCAATAAACACAATGACAATTGGGATTCCCTGGTATTATATAAAATATATGTATTTGAAGGTAAGCGATGTCACTTTTATAGAATTAGCTTATTTAAATTGAGAATGGAAAATAAATGTTTAGAACTGTATCAAATCGCATTGAATCGCATTGAATTGTTCCCCTATAATATACATTACTGTTTACCATTTTATACACCATACCAGCAGTGTTCAGATTCAGCATGGAAACCGGCTTGGAATAACAATAATAAGTAGAAAACAGGAATTAACACATTTGAACAAGCTTAAATTCAATGAAAAAATACATGTATTTAGAAAAATGTCTTAAGATTTGAAAATGAAACAGTTTATTGATTTCCAATGCCACCTTTAGATATTTCTTTTCAATACTAATGTACCACAATAATGTAAAGTTTATGAGTTCAAATATTTTTGGGGATAAATATGGTGGTTAATTCAAGCATTCTGTGATTGTTGAATTGTTGAAACGACCTAGCTATCAGATATGTTGCCTTCAAGTGGGGTTCAGTTCACAAATTATGATGTCCATTCATCTTTTTACATTTTTCTGAACCTATGTAGGTACCTAATTATTTCGCTTTGGCTGTGTAATTTCCCTTGAGAGGCTACTTACTGTATCTACTGTGTTATCCTGACTGAGCGAGTATTTCTCACTGCTGCTTTTACTGAAGAAAATAATCTGAGTACTTCCTCCACCACTGACTGTATTTTCCATCTAAAGCGCACTGAAATAAATGAAAATTATTCAGTTAAATCTCCAGTTTAGTGCTTTGGATACACACACATAGACACATGGACAGATTCACACACACACACACACACACACACACACACACACACACACACACACTCTCCTCTTACACTTCTCCTCCCACTTGTAGGGCCTCTTCTCACCCATTGTGAAAAGAGAAGAAGAATCTGTAGTGTTCTCACCCCTCCTCTGCCCGGATTGATTTTATGTAGCGTTCCAAGAGGAGAGCAGGATAATGAGATCACAGCATGCATTTTTCATGGACAGGATGAAAGCGCTATACAGACACGGCGCAGAATCTACATTTCAAATAAACTGCAGCCCACGTCCCCCTGCAAAAGAACCTTTGCCTTGGATGAGGAACTCATCCCTCAGTGTTCTGCCTCTAAGATGAAGACAATAACCTTTACCAATGGCAGGACAAATGGTGAAAGGAACAGCGTGAAGAAACCCAAAAGGAGATCGTTATTTCACAGGTCTTGCTTTTAAAATTGCTTGATTTATAAATGACAGAAAGGACTTTATCTCAGAATGAAAAGATGGAGGACAACAGCTTTGCAAGAAAAAATGTGTAGATCTGTTTTTTTATTCACAGCACACTGATTGTGATGAATGTTATTCATTCAGTCTTTACATAAGTGGGGGTCTGGAAATAAGACCCTCGATCCTCAGAGACACAATCAACAGTTTCTTGCTGAAATTGCTGCAGCGGGCAGTGGTGGAAGAAAGTAGTAAAACTACAGTGTAGAAATACAAGTGAGAGTCTTGCCTTTAAAAATAAAAACAAGTAAAAACGCAAAAGTATCAGCATCAAAATAAACTTAAAGGTTCCATATGTAATTTATATACAGAGGCATTTTACATATTTTATTAAATCTCTTTAATTAATATGAATCAGTAACCAAAGTTATCAAATAAATCAAGTGTAGACATATAAAGTAGCAGAAAAATATCTGAAACAGTACTTTAAAGGTCCACAAGATTTAGGAGGATCTATTGGCAGAAATTGGATATAATATCTATAAGCATGTTTTCATTTGTGTGTAATCACCTAAAAAAAGGACTGTTGTGTTTTTGTTACCTTAGAATGAAAGTCTTTATCTACAGACATGGCGGGTCGCCCTCCATGGAGGTTGAACCGCGTTGAACCACCATCTTCTCGCACTTGTAAAGGGAGGGTAAAGCGAGTGAGTTGCAATCTACAACTACACCGCTAGATGCCACTAAATCCCTCACACTGGACCTTTCAGTAGAGTACATGAGTAAGTTACTTTCCACTGGCTCTATTTCTGAGAGTTTTTTGATCGCCCAAACACAGGAGTCGAACCTGAGAGCTGCCATCTGCAGCCTGAATATAGACTTGCAGCCGTTTCATCTGGCTGTGTGACAGTGCAAGGGGAGACGGCACAATAACAGTGATTACATTCTGATAAAGGCAGTAATTTCATTGCGGTAGGCAGGAGCTGGTGTGTGTGGGTGTGTGTGTGTGTGTGTGTGTGTGTGTGTGTGTGGAGCACAGCTTCGAGCATTTCACCATGCAGATGTCTTGATGTAAAGGCACGTTTCAGCGCAGTGACACAGGCTCAGTAACGTCCTCCATTGCTTTTCTGTGAGGTTCCCACACTTTTTGTTCAACATAGTTTCTGCTAAAAGCATCTCAGTTAGCCCATTAACTTCCAACCACTAACCAAAACCACAGCTAATCAGCTTCGACTGCAGAGTTCATGAACCACCAAACCTCTAAAAAACCTTTTTCCTTAAAGTCCACATGATGCAGAAAGCAGAGTGCTATTTGCCACCATGTATTTATGTGTTTCCTGTAAAAACAGGCAGCTAGGGATGGACTTGACGTGGTGGCCCCGTTAGGCAGCTACAGCAGTCCTATTGGCTCCCAGTGAACAGCACGGCCGCCGATGCCCCCCATGCTTTTGCTAGCTAGCTAACCAATTAATCTGTGTCGCTAAAAGTTGTGAATTGATTGATGAGTGGATGCCGTGATATTACTGGTTGACAATGGGTGGTTCACGCTTACGTAAGCACACGTTCACTGGAATGTGTGATTTCATCCTGTTTTAATGTTAGTATACTGGAACTTATCAGTTGCGAGGGAATAAATTCCACGTCACTAAAAGTAATTGGTTTTGAAGGGCCCGTGGTCTGAGCTTTAACATTCCCCTGAGGTTTATTTACCAGCGCAGCTCGATGGGTTGGAATAATCTCTGCAGCTTCTCATTTACTTTGGATATTTCTGTGGGTCTATTTCTACAGAGGTCTCAATATTCAGCCACCATTTATCCTGATTGACTGACAGTTGACGCATTTTTCATGCAACGCAACGCAATTGCATACTGACAGGAGGAAAAAAATACACACTTTCAATAGCTTTGGGTTTGTGACGGTTCCATCCTCTGAGAATTAACAAATTACTCTGTCATGGGAAGAGCAGGCAAACGCACACACACACACACACACACACACACAGTGCATGCAGACACTGAGAAATGTACTCCGCTGCTGCACTGCGCTCGCCTTTTCTCACCCCGGCCCGTCGTGCCTTCTGGAGATCAGCATTAATGGAAATGCTGAATGTTTTATTTATCAAGAGAGAGCATTGTTTGGACTGCTAATGTTTAACTCCGCGCTGTGCTTGTCTCTGAAGATGTCTGTCAAAAGCCTTTTTTCTCTCCATTTATTGCTCTCTTCTTCCTCTAAAGAAGTAGCTTGCTCTCTGAGGTCGGATCATGTCGCAGCAGCGTGTTGGGGGATCGTTCGTGCTGTAGATGCACCAGCTAACTCCGGGTAGATGGCCTCCTCTGTCTGCTGGATGCCTGGGTCACACAACTCTGAGTAACTCGCTGTCACAACAACACGTTTGTGCGCCAACAGACACCACGCTGTCATGTTTGGGCTCGGTGCGTCTCCTCCTCAGTAGCCCGGCGAGGCGATCTTACAAGAGATAATTGCTCACGAAGGCAAGGGCAAAAGAGGCACAAACTGCAGCACGCTCATAATGAAGTGACATATAGTGCAGACAGTGTTACCGTGTCACTGCTAACGAGAAGTGTTGCAGCACAGCAGCGCCAGATGACTGACGAGTGATTCGTTATCGTAAAAAGGGAAATACATTTTCATTGTGGCCGCAGAATAAAGATAGACATTAACGAGACAAAGGCCCTGTTCACACCTGGCATTAACATGCATCCTGGGTGGTCCGATCACAAGTGGACAGCGCTAAGGACGTCAGTTCACACCCGGCATTACAATGTGTCTCCACACATGTCTCGAGCGACCACTTGTGATTGGCTTCCCCACTCTACATGCAAATAAACACATAATTATGACTTTATTAACTGATTTTGGTACAACTGGATCATATTTTATGGAGAAGAGCTGCTCTGCCTCAACTCTTTTTTTTCCTGATGGACAGATAGCTTTACTTGCTAAAGTAGTTGCCAACTGTTGTTAGCCATGCAGCTACTGCCCTATTAGCTTTAAATCTTAAATAAAACTTTATTAAACCTCCTCCTCCTGGCAGTGCAAAGCTCCTGTACTGAAACCCAACACTCCCCCAGTACAGATCCCAGTCCGGGCAGAGTCACCTACTAAAAGGACCACTCGCTGTGAACCTTCTCCACCTCTCGGGTTATCTGATAACATCTGGTAACTGTTCCCAGACTCAACTTGGAGCAACATTTAAGTACTATTCAACACATTGCTGTAACAAGAACAAGGATCTACAAGTCAAACTGTATGACTCCAAAGTTCACTGCCTTTAAATCACAGTTTAAAGTTGAGGTTTCAACCTGGCTCCTCTTGGATGCCCCTATAGTAGAAACAACATGATAATGTGTGATGGTACTGGCACCTTTTTTGGTCCAATTCAGGCACTGTGTTTCACCAGGCATTGCAACTTTCTGGTGCACTTTTCAGAGCCCCGAACCTCACACGCTGTTATTGGCTGGGGGCTACACACGCAAAATAAGAAAATCTGCAGATACAGACACCACCACACACTTTTAGTGGGTCATAAGTGATGTTTGAGAGGGATTATCTTTGTATGAGTCTATAGCTTTTTTGGGAAAATCCTATTTATTCTTACAGCTATGTTCTCTGCTGCCTTTGACTAAACCATTAGCACGTTGTTTCTATATTTGTGTCTCATGGTTCATGCTATGTATTTCCTAATTCCATGCTTTTAATGCACAAAAGCACTTTGAATTGCCTTTTTGTCATAAATGTGCTCTATCAATAAACTCTGCATGCCTTTCAGAAAGAAGTTATTGGGAGAAGAAAGCTTTCACTGGAAATTTCTTTACTGATTTTTTCCCTTTGCCTGACACCAGACGTTGTGATCAAGCTTTTTGTCACATGGACTTCTTCTCAATAATGTATTTCCAGCATCTTCTGAGAAACACAAGCAGCCAAGCTACTACATGGCCAAATGTTTGTGGACACTTGCAACTGTTGAACATCCAAAAACCTCCAAAAGGACACAAATCTGCTGCTATAACAGCCACCACTCTTTTTTCAGGTTTTGGACCAGATTTTGCAACCTGGCTGCAGGGATTTTACTGCCATTCAGACACAAGAGCATTAGTGAAGTCCAGCAGTCTGCTGTTGGGTGATAAGGTCTGGCTCGCAGGCCATCATAGAGGAGTTGGATGGGGTAGCGGTCAGGGCTCTGTGCACGGCAGTCAAGTTCTTCCACTTCCAGCTGTTGCCACTGAAATATAACTGTAAACTTAAGAATTAAGATTTGGACTCCTTACTGTGTCCACATTTTTGACTTTTGGCCATAAAATGTAGCCCCAACGAGTCTAACAAGGTGCACATATCTTTCCTTTCCTGCAATCAAGAAACAAAAACTGAATCAAATAAGTCTAATTTCAGATGACAGCTAACATTAACAGTATGAGAATTGAATTTCCAGAAGCTACATTAGTTGCACCACACCCTGACAACTGAGCATTAATTATTACTCACTGACCTTTTAATTAGGCAGTTTGCTTGTGTTATTTCCCCAGTGTCTCGTCACATTCACTTATTATTGTTATTCTGCTTCTCAGCTTATTCTATGTGTGCAGTCACCCTCGGCCACTATTTCCCCCTGGACTTCACTGTCACTGCGAACTTGTCTGAAAACCTGTTACCCACCAGACACTGGGGAAATAAAGCTGTCTGTAGCTTGGGGTCCTTCAAAAAGCCAAGAAAAATAAATGTTGAGCTGTAAAAAACATGTATGAGGCCACTGGGTTAAAGGAGAGGAGGCAATGAGCTGGACAGTCGAGGAGAAGAGGAATCTATTTCTTTCATCTCCTTAATTGAAGAACTGTCAGTGCATGTGTCCATGTGTGCCTGTGAGACCACTAGGAAGCATTGCGTGTCCCTGACAAGTCCCGCCATGTAGCGAGGCCGCTCGCTAGAGTCTCCATGGCAATGGCAGAGCGAAGAGGAAGAGCGGGGAGGTTTGTGAGGACCCATGTGGAGATATCCATTGATCTGGACGCGACTGTGGCTGGAGAGGATGATTCACTCACTCAACAAAGAAAACAAGAACACAGAGGGGTGAGAGAATATAAGGGCTGTTCAGAGAGCACAGCTTTTTAAAGAGCGCCATGACTTGTTGAATTCACCCCTTTAAAATCGCACGTTTGTCAGCAAGAGCCTGACTAAGACACAGCCTGATAATCGGACTGAAGGGCCATTTTGTTAACACTTCACTAATCACTCTGACATTGCTCTCTTGTCAGCCATTTTCTCTGTGGCGTGGGTTTCATCGCCTTAGTCGTCTGACATAATATCGGTTGACACCTGGGCTTTGTTGGTCAAGCAATAGGAAGTGTTGCAATACAATAGTTTATAATGTAGGAGAATAATTGCCAAAGATACTCTGGAATCAAAATCTCTCTCTCTCTCTCTCTCTCTCTCTCTCTCTCTCTCTCTCTCTATATATATATATATATATATATATATATATATCAAATACAATGTGCAGTAATTACTGTGCAATACCATACCATATTCACTGTGCAATCTATTGCCCTTGTGCAACAGCTGCTACTATTTGTGTTATCTGTTGTTGTGGATTCTTACAGTTTTTTCTCTTGTACATAGTGTTGTTATTATTTCCCTACTCTTACTGTTTTTATACAGTTTTTTCTCTATCCACTTTGCCGCTGTAACATTGGAATTTGCCCATTGTGGGACAAATAAAGGAATATCTATCCATCTATCTATCTATCTATCTATCTATCTATCTATCTATCTATCTATCTATCTATCTATCTATCGTTTTATTGTATCAGGACACCTTAGTACTGTTGGACACATAAAAAGAGTCAAAGGCTTTAACACAGAACACATAGTTGAAGCATTTTATAAAGCTTAAGACCCAACTGAGCGTTTATTTAGCACAACGTCCTGGCTAGTGTTGATAGAAGGAGTGCAGTGAAACTTTTTTATTGAGTTTATTAGTTTAGTAAAGGTTGGTTTCCTGAGTGGTTTTGCTTGTTTAGATTTTGTTTTAATATAAGTTCTATAGTTTCAGTGTTGGCTTTACAATGGGGGTATTTGTCACAATTATTATTTTGTATTTGTATTACAATACAAACACACTGACTCACTGTCAATGAGACATCCCGGTATCAATAAACATAATGGCTTCTCATGCTACAGCTAAAGACATTTCCTATATATTTTTTATTTTATTTGAATTAGTTTTGTAAGTCTACGATATTGTTTTGTCCATTTTTTATTTGTATTTCAGTTAACTTAAATGTTTTTTTCACACCAGTTTTAGTTTTTGGTTTAATTTTAGTTAACTATATTAACCTTGGTCTGTCATTATGAGGCGTTCTCTCCACGGAGTCTTTTGTTTTCTTGTATCAGGACATAAGACTGTTAAAAGAAACATAGTTGAATAATAATAGTTAAAGCAGAATTATAAAGACTGTTTGTAAGCTACCTAGATAGTAGGTCCTGCTTTTGTGTCATGTTGTAGTGTTTTACTCTAAGAAAACCTAAAATTCTTTATGATAATATGAAGAAGAATAGTTGGGATGGGACAGTAGGATTTAACATTTTAGTGTAAGTAGCTGTAGAGGTCAGTCTAGTGAAGTTGATGTCATGTCAAAGCTGGGTGTCTCGAGTCTCGCAATAAGAACACACCCAATTCATATAACAAATATTATACTTAATTTCAGCACTTACATACAGACAGACAGACAGACAGACAGACATTCATCATGTTCTGTCTCACTTATTATGACGTAACCCAGTATAAAAACAATGCACTGAATCCAACACTGATTTGTCTGTATGTGTGTCAATCAATGTGCCATTGTCAAGGCTGTTGCTAACCTATGAGTCAGAGGCTCTTTCCTACAGTCAGTGTGCTAACGGTTAGCTGTCATGCTGAAGAGAAAGTCTGCCTTTTCTAAAGAGCTCCAGGAGGCTCACTCCTTTGTAAAGCAAAATGCTGCCTTCATGGCGTCCATGTGAAAGGTGCGTTCGGTAGGTGTGCTGAAATAATTTCCCCTCATCCCGATAAAAACGGGAAGCACAACATGTGGACATGCATGACTGTACGGCACACTTGCGGGAGGTTGAAAATGTGGTGACCCTACTCAAAGGATCTGTTCCAAAGCTTGATGTTTAGTTATTAGCGTTGTTACAAATGTCAGTGGGATTTAAATGTCAGTGGAATGAGGTTTTATTTTCTGGCACAGAACCTGGAAGTTCACTTCAGCTCTCTGTAGCTGGCAAATGCCAGAAGAGTCAGACTGTCTGATTTAAACTTTCCAGCCTGTAAAGTTTAAATAATATGATCCATTTGGGAACAAACAAGAATGCTCTCGGAGGGTATGTTATTTTTGGCTGGTTTCCAAAGAGGGGCGTGACAGAAAAAAAGTTTGGGAACCAATGCTCTGGGATGATGCTTCCCAGAAATTCTCAATTAGGCAGATAATTTATTCCCATTAGATTAAGAAAGGATTAAATTCAGATTGTGTATAATGTCTTTTATCACTGGAACCAGTCTGTCTGCATCAACAGCAGGACAACCGAGAGGAAGAAACATTTTATACATTTTTACAATGAGAGGGGAATAAAGAGAAATTGTGTGAAAGAGAGGTAGACAGAGACAGAGAGAAGCGGAGAAGAAAGAGAATGAATCTGGTTGCTGAATGGCTGCCTGGCCTTTAATGCCTCGGATCCTTTTCTTTCACTGTGCGAAGTGAACGTGTTGTAAATGTTCCTTTCCAGACCTTCATAAATCACGCTGTGTTATGAGAGGCCCCAGCCCTCTTTTTTCATTCTCTCTCCCTATGTCTCTCCATCCCTCCTCCTCCTCCTCCTCCTCCTCCAGCTTCTCCACAGCCTTGCTTTCAGGTAGAAATTCTGTTGCCATGGTGATTTCAATCGCTGTTGTTGCTACAGCTCGATGAGGAGGACCTGCTGGCGGAGCGAGGGAGGGAGATGCATTATATTTACATTCCCGGACATTCACAGTGGCCCGTCTCCGCCAGCGTTAATCTCCCGGACACCGCGGCTATGCCCCTCCCTCTGTCGCTGTACGTTACAGAAATGAAGTGTAATTTACACATTCATTCATTTTATCATTACTCTCATCAGGTTCCCTCTGAATGCCAATAAAGCATATTGACAGCACTGACCCTGCAATGGACTGTGGTGACCCATGTGGGGTGTCTCTACCTTCTGCCCAGTGCATTCTGGGAAAGATTCCAGCAACCCCTGAGAAGAATGATGTGGGTGAATGTATGATCAGTTATTGGATGTTTGCGTGTTGTCGTTACATAAATTATTAAATTATCTACATAAAGGGCAAATAGAAAAAAAACTTCCGTCAACAGTCATTAAATATTTGTTGGGTCAGAGATGAAGATCCTGAAATGTTTCCTTTCAATGTCCATGAAATTCAACAAGGTAACACCGTATTACAAGTGATTTTAGAGACAGTGGTAAACACATAAAATAAGCCCAATTAGTCTACCATCGTTTAGAGAGCGAGGACATGGAATGAGTGTGAATGGGTTTGGTTCGTTAAATGCAATTAATTTTACACAGTGCCTGAATTGGACCAAAAAAGCTGCTAGTACACTACTTAAGCACAACTCTACCCCTAAACACAACATAACCCTAAATCTTTCACCAGGTACTGTTGAGCTGAGCCGTATCGTCCACATTTCTCAGAAATGAAATGAGAAAAGCTAAATCAGGAAACAAGTCATTTTTTTGCTTTGAAAATGAAACAGACAATGGAAAAACTATTTCCTAATATTTATAAATGGTTGTCTCATTTCAAAGCAAAAATTAATTTGCTGCCAAGTCCACTGACCCTTGTTCAGATTTATTTTTCTTTCTGTTTTCTGTTCAAACATGAATTCCTCACAGTAATGCTGTCTTTTTCTGTTTTTGTCAACATTTTTGAGGCTGTTTCCATCTTGTTTAAATGAATGTTTACTGGAACTGTCAATACACTCGATAAGGGGTTCTGTGTTTACACTCCAGTCGTTTGGTCTTTATAATTTAACCATAGAGGTCATATGTTTTGGCCATGACGAAAGGGCGGTGTAAGTTAACACAACGTACAAGATTCTTAAAATGAAACTGAGCTGAAGACAGAGCGAGTAGAAGTAAAGTTGAGATCTATGAATAGCACTTGAATGCATTTTTGCTGTAGGACATTGAATTATTTTGCATTTTTTTGCCTTTGGGTTGCCGTGTTATAATATGATAAGCTACTAAATACCTCCCTAATGGTGCATAGTGTGTAAATCTGCCAGTGTGTCTTATGGTGAGGCTTCAAGACTCAGAGACGGTGTTGATTTAAGTTTTCTGTGCTAATAAAACAGTGACTGTGTTGACTTAGAGGGGTTCAGTCTGCAGCTCACAAGCACCAAACGTCAATCAATTAGGCACACAAAGTGTTTTTTCTCCTTTGGGCTCTGCTGTAGAAATACCTTCGCCCTATGGATCTGTGTGCAGAGGTACCAGGTCAATAGCTTGCAGTTGAGGCGAGACTTGTGATTGATCCAGATCTCAATAGCTCAGTCTAAACTTCAGCTTGATTATAAATGCATTTGTTTCTTGGTGCAAATCAGAGCTCCGCCCCTCCGCTCTTTAATTGTGTATGAGTTGTTTTTCATTGTCAGGTCTGTGTGCTGTCAGGTGTTTGTCCTCCGATTGCTCTGAACGCGCCGATGCCATTTTCTTTCTCTTAACTCTTTCTTTTCTTTCAGGCAGCTCACATCCCCCCATTTCTTCACACACATCCTCTCCCGCCAACCCACCCCCACCCCTCCATTCCCACCCCCAACATCCCCAATTACCCCCCAGCTTCCAGCAGCACTACACATCCCCCTTGCATTGAAACGGACCAGTTGCCATGGCAACCCCATACAGCAGCATATTATTCCCCTGTCAGAATTCAAAAGGGGATCAATTAGTGATGATGTCACTGCGTCAAGAGAACCACTCAAATCCTGATCACGATTCCTTCAGAGCGGCCAGCCGGGGCCTGCGTGTGCGTGTCAGTGTGTGTGTATGTGTGTGTGTGTGTGTGTGTGCGTGTGCGTGTGCGTGTGCGTGTGCATGCTATATCTGAGACATATTGTGATTTGAGAATGAAGGAAAGTTGAAAAGTGAGGATTCGTTCTCCTCTCTGCAGCTCGGGGTGGGAGATGAAGGCAGACTCGAGGTGCCTGAGTCACCACTACATACTGTGTGGGAGGGCTGGATGATAGCAGGACGGGGGAATACAAGTAGAATGAAATACACAATGAGGGTTAGACGGAGAACAGAAATCAGATAGATTCTTAGCGCTGGAGAGACTCTTCGTAAGTGGAAGTGGACAAAACAAATTAAATACGGTGCACTTTGTAGCATTTCTCCAAAAAGCCAAGGTAGCAGAAAAATGTGCTGCACATCAAATACAGACCTCACTTTAACATTTCTCTGACAGTGCAAATTGATATAATAACACACCTGCTACTTCTTTAACCTTGCTTCAACTCTCTTTTCCTTCCTCTAGCAGGAGAACGTGCAGGTCTGAGAATACGCAGGTTTACAAAGAGCCAGAGAGAAGCGACCTGTAAACTGTACCAGTCGCTGACCAGTGCTTTTCCTTGCTTTGAGCTCATTAATTGTATTTTTCATTTCTGGTGGGATCTGCTAGATGTGTGTTTAGCCTCTCTTCCCAAAAGGATTGAAATATTTCTGCTCATTTTTCATTCTACTGCAGATAAGCAGAGTTTTACATCAATCACAGAGGGTAAGATAGAGAGAATATATTTTTAGATCCACTCTTCTTTCTCCTCCTCCTCCTCCTCTGTTCATGCACCATCACAACTGTTAGAGATTTAGATTCCCAAAAGCATACACATATACCGAATCCTGAAGACTGGATTGTGATGTACTAATGTGTGATAAATTAAAGTGAGATCAGCCTGAAGTGTTGTAGTAAGATATTCTGAATATTCTTCCAGTATCCATCATTTGGTGTTTTGATGATGGCGGTGGAGAGCGCTGTCTAACGGGTGCAGTAAGCTTCAAATTAACTAGGTTGCAAAATGTGTTCGTTTGAGGCGAAATTATTTTTGGCTTGAAGATGAGGTGAAAATCTTCCTCCTGGCTGCATTCCTGATCCCTCTGCAAGAACATTGCGTCTTTTGCAGTGTTTATTGTTGCAACACGATGAATAATACGTGAATACAATACGTTTGGACATTCATGTTGCCTTCATGTGTGATCGAACTCAGCCCACTTTCACACCGCCTCCACCTGTCAGACGATTCCACAAGCACTTTGTTTTAATATCCAGATGAAATGAAAAATGCCTTTTTAACCCTTTAAGATTACTGTCATATTGTACAGCTATTTAACAACTCATGTTACACAACAGACGTGTGCTTATGTACGCGTGAACCAACCAGTTTAAACCAATAATATGACATCTACCCATCAATCAATCTTCAATGTATTAGTTTGCTAGATAGCAACTGTATGGCTTTCTGCCTCACTGATTACTGTTCAAAAACACAACTTTATATATATATATTATATCCTCAGATTTTCCCTCTGACGTCCTCTAGCTGCTTTGCCTCAACTCTGCTAACTGCTAATCTAGCTGCTGTTAGCATACAACGAAACGGGGCTCAGCAGCCTCCTGACTGCTGACACAGAGGTGATTTATGGAGTCGCTGCTAAAGGGAACTAACTTCTAGTTAACGCTGATGTTAGCTGCCGTTAGCTGACTCAGCCCTCGGTGCCAGGAGCCAAACCCGCAAAAGAACACCCACCTCAGGTCTGTCGTCAAACTGGCCTCCAATGCAGTGCTGTAGTACTCAACTGACTTTGTCTCACTCATTTAGACTTGGACTCGGACTTTTGGACTGGGTCTCGACTTGTCTTGGCACTGGATGCTGCATTGGGACTCGATCTGGCCGTGCTTTTAGAGCCGCTATAGCTGCATGGCGGTGGGACGTAGCCCACATTCAGAGCTATCGACTACTGCGACAAGTCCCTCCCTAGCTGATCTTGTAGGTTCCTTTTCATGTCACACTGTGCGAGAGGGGTCAGATAAATAGTTTGTGTCAGATAGTACATAATTATTACAGCGCTGTGATTTACCAGAGCCAACACGTGTCGTCCAGCTGCGCCGCTCTGTGTTGAAATGCAGGAAAACGGTAACAAGCTTTGACCACGGTGCTGGCGGTTTTTAGTTGATGCAGATATGTGGTGTCACAGCAGCAGTCACATTGTGAAAATTAGGTCTGATATTTCTGACACATTGTTTGGAACCGCTATGTCACTTAGTTAGTCGCCTACAAATAATCGGTTGGAAGCATGAGACCTTTAGGGGATAGCGCTTCACATCATTTTCACACCCATCACTCCAATGAGGCATTCTCGTCTTGAGACCGCATTAAGTTCTCACTGTAATCAGAAGTTATTTTAACTAAAAAAAGTTGTTGAAACAGATTACAACGAACATTTTAAGTAACATAAACTCAGTTTTTTAACTTTTACTTTTAATTTTATGTGACACCTACTTAAGTTTATTAGTTACAGAAACATTTTGTTTTCACTGTACAAATAAAAATGACATAATTAGGTCAGTGTCACTTAAAGTTACTAAAGCTACTAAACAATGTTTTTTAAACTTACAAAATTTAGTTAGTTTTATTGAAATCATTGACTTAATCAGTTTCATTTTTATTATGTATTTTATGTGATTCCTTTGTGTAAAACGTAATAATGGTGAAGCTGAATTTCCCCTGTAATTTTAAGACTCTCCTCCTGACAGGATACATTGATTTTAGATGATATTCATGAGAACAGGAGATCATCACACTTTCATATTTTCTATCAGGGAGAATAAAATGATGATGGTCGCTGTCCGTGGTCCTGATCTCTGTTTGGATCAGTGACCTCGGGACCACACACACACACACACACACACACACACACACACACACACACACACGTTCCCTGCATGTTCCACCACATCTCATCCATATATCAGTTTTCTGTGTTGAATCTGTTGTGACTGGATTATTTATTCAACGTAACGCGTTCATGTCTCACATCTATCATGCGAAATTGGATTTGCGCTTCCTCGCGCGCATGTGTGTGTGAGTGTTTGTGTGTGTAAGAGAGAGGGAGGGGGAGAGAGAGGGAGAGAGAGAGGGGGTTAGTTGAAATGCGCGGTGCATTCTTCTGTGGAGGGCGAAGGGAGCAGCCATCCGCAGGCGGCACAATTGCTCGAAATCTCCTCAGTGATAACTCAGCCCTTATCGCGCGCTGGGAGGAAATCTGAATTAATTTCCCCCCCAAAAAAACGATCTTGTCGCATTTTTCTTCCGGTTTCAGGACAAAAAGCCCCCGCAACATTTTGTCCGAACTGGAAGTTGTGTTTGCTGGAGCCACCGGGGAGCCTTGTACCTCCACAGTCCCGGGAGGGTTGATTCGTCCCCCTGCGGAGCGCGCAGCCTTTCATCCGCCCGGAGGATCCACCGGAGGATCCACAGCGCAGGGGTTGCATTTGGAGAAAATATCGATGCAATGGTAAGATTTGGCAGAAACGGATGAATTAGAATTGTACTGTCTCGCATTAAACATCACGTTTTGTTGCACGAACGTTGACGTGCTGAAGGATGTTTGGGAGGAGAACAAGCATGCCGGGATCTTGCGGCATGTGTCGGCTGGCTGCTCAGTGAGGAGGTTCCTTCCAATCTGCGCGCAGTTTGCACAATTACTGCACAAACGGACAGTTTTAAGCATTGAGGAGATTGCACACATGGGATTATTAGAGGAAAAATCTCAGTGATACACACAACATGCTCTCTGGTCATAGAGGACGCCTGTATTGTTTATATGCATGAGGAGGAGCAACCTTTTTTTAAGTCTGTTTAGGCGGTTACTGAATAATAAGTGTGCACTCGCTTGAAAATGATATGCTTTGTGCTTTTATGGAGATACCAGTTTCATTCTGTGTCTATATGTCATCCATACAGTCATGCATGCAGTGGATCCACATGCAGCAGGCCTGTCACATATTTGCTCTTGCAGGATTTCAATTACCCAACAATATTACGTTTTGTTATAAGCATGTTTAAGGATGTGTGCTCTTGTATTGCTGAAGATATGAAATCCAGGCCTTGGGTATAAAAGCTGTGAGTGACCTTGTAATGAATCACTGAATCACAATTGCTGCTTTTTCCTCTGCTGCTGGTGTTCGGGGGGGTTAAATCGACAGTAAAAAGCCGTCCTTATTCACTAATCTGCTCTGGGTGTCTGACAGACGTGGGCTTCCTCTTAAAACCACTCACTGATGTTTATGACTGTTCATGTCTGGCCCCAGAAAAGGTGTGTAAAGGTGTTTGTGTGTCTACCTATACCTGCATGTTTGTGCTAACCCATATCTGTCTGTTGATCGCTGCAGATTGATTGATAAAAGGCCCATGCTGAGCTATTTGTTTACCTTTCTGAATGCTCAGCTGCTGCCTCATTCATAAAGAGTGATGAATGAGTGGCACATCCGCCCTGAATCCTAATTCGAGGTAAAACAGCTGCTAGAAGTCTGGTTTTGCAAAAAAAAAAAGACCCTTTGTGGGAGGTTTTTAAATCAACATCATCACATCTGTGACAGCGGTTTACACAAAAGGACAACACTGCGTTTGCAGTCAAACAGTTTTTGTTTAAAAGTTCACGTTGTGCACAATCAGGCAAGAATCCTGTTTGGATTTGCTTCCCTTATTGGAGACTAACACAACACGTCATGAAGATGCCGGCGCGGCTGAAACATTCGCAGCATAAGTGCACAAGTATCAGGGAAGAGCCTTTCTGTCTCTCAGATCTCTGTGATGCTGACATTTAAATGGCCCCATTAGCCTTGTTGTGTTGGCTGGCCTGAGCGGCAGAGGAGGGAGAAAGTGAGGGAGGAGAGGACATTAGGCGTTGGGCCCAGTCTCAGCACGGCGACCTTGTAACACACCCAGTATCACGCATGAGCCGAATGTCATTTAATCACATCGAGGAGTGGACCGGCTGTGGTTGCTGATGCAAAAGGCTGCACATTATGAGGAGGAATACTTTATTTCATCCTTTATGCTTCTGTCATGGGTCTTTTTTAAATGTCAGTGAAATCAGTGACTGCATATTCTGTAACTGGAGTTTGTTACTGCGTTGATGGTTAATGATGCTTATACTCATCAATCAAATGGACATTTTAAACACATTTATACCACATTCAGTCTCATAGTTAGTATTTTTTTTAGAAAATTCGCTAGAATTTAAAATTTAAGTATGTTTAAAAAATGTTTGTAAAGATGGACCCAGCAGCAGAGTTTAAGAGGTTGATTCACCTGTGTTGTTTCTTCAAATTGTCAGAGTTAATAAAAAAACACCTTATTTGATTTCATACATTTGTATTTGTATTCAGACTCACAAAGTTAATTACAAAGAGGTCAAGCATGGCAAGAGAAATGTGCAGCCAGACCAAACCCAAAAGTGGTCCAAACTATTTATGTTTGAGAAGTAAAACACTGTTTTCTTGCAGTAGTGACATAATTGTGTGCATGGAACCACATTGATATACTGAGCACAGCCTCATTTATTGCCTAATGGTATAGTGTCTAACATTTAGAAGGATCTATTGGATATGGAATATAATATTCATAAGTATGTTTTAATGTATAATCACCTGGATATAGGAACTTTGGGTTTTTTTCCTTAGAATGAGACGTTTTTTATCTAGAGAAGGGCGGGTCTGCTATGTTTCTACGGTGCCTAGAATGGACAAACGGGCTCTAGAAAGGGTTTTTATCACAAGTTAGTTTCTCCTACATGCTTGGAAGGGGAAGGTGAGGCATTGCAATCTGCAACCTTTAAAGATAATATTTGGTTTCATACAACTTTGTCAGAATTCAGAGAGTTAATTGCTGAGCTCTATGAATGTGCATCACTACAAAGAAGTTGAAGAGGAAGAAACATGAGTGATCTAAGAATCCAAATCTGGTCCAAACTGTTAAAAATAAATAAATAAAATAATCTTTTCTTGCAGTAGTGATATTATTATGTGCCTGGAAACATGAATATAATGAGCACAACCTCCTCTGTTGTTTAAGTTAACAACAACATCATCATTGCTCAGATAGGCCCAACATTTTGCTTGGGATTTCAGCGCTTCCTGAAAAATCAATTTAGGTTACAAAGGGAAACGCTGGATAGGATTCAGCCACTGACGGGCATGTGTAGCGGGATGTATATTAATGTTTGGGGTGGTGTATTATTTTCTTGTAGGAGATCAAAGTTCTCCATGGAGGCAAAATTTCTGGGTCCATTTAATCTCTATGCTCGTTTAAAATTGTAATTCTTACATTAATAATGGCTGCATTCCATTTAGGTTTACCAGTGCCAGTGGGCTTGTATTATGTATCCTGGCATGGACATGTACGTGGAACTGAGCCATCCTTAGTGTTAACAATTACACCTTTGTGTAAATGTGTATATGCAGTGAAGAAGGGCATTATTAAAGCTCACAGACTAATAATGCATTCATCTTCTCTTTCACTTTGCTGTGCCAGGATTGCACCAGTGCCAACAATCACCTGTGCATTTGCTCTGGGAGTTGTGTTTGAATCAGCTGAACCTACATCTTTAGCTTGAAACTCCACTGTTGGTAGGAGAACCTGCGTACAATGCTTCAAAGCAGGTTTGCAGCGATGTTTTCGCCATCAAGTCTACTTCTTCTTTTGATTGGCTGTTAGGTGAGAAGATGGATTTTATGTAAAATAAATTCATCTCAATTTGAACTGTTACTTATGTCATGTTACAGTAAGCAGCAAAAAAGTCGACGAATTAACGCGGAGCATTTCATAAACACTGACCACATATACCTGTAATGAACCTGAGACGCTCCATCATGAACCTGTATCATTAAAGGAGGGAAAAAAATGTGGTTCAATGTAAATACTAGACCTAGAATGGTAAATTATATAACTGTTTGAGGGTAAGTGTTATCCTGTATTGTCAAGAAAGGTTCTGGAAAATTATTTCTTAAAAAGAGTGTGAACATTTGTTACTCAGGAGCTTCATGCACCATTAAAGACAAAGCTAACCTTTTAAAAATGGAGCTTTCTTGCCTGCTTGACCAGACATATCACAGTTTTACCCACATTCAGAACAAGAATATTGCTGGTCAGTGCGGTTGCAAAGAGGAAATGGACAGGATCATAGCCTGGTATAGCAGAACTGTTAAAGGGCACACATTTTATAAATAATAAAATCAAACTAAATGGCGTGTTTTTGCATTTACATTCCTGATTATTGCATCGCAAACCTGTTTCCTCTAGAGGGTGATTAAAAAATAAACCGGTTATGTTTGATCATTGACTCGTAGGCTACAGCAGTCAGCTCTAAAGAGCTCCTTCGGCCGGTTGGTGCTGGTGTTTAGCATCGTGGTGCAGCCATGCAGGAGACGACGCTGTCTCACTGCACACTGGGTTGCGTTGGGAACCAGAGCATTCACAGAGCATTCACAGAGCATTCACAGAGCATTCACAGAGCATTCACAGGACTGAAGCATCTTCAGCTGCACAGCTCCGTCACCATGCCCTGCCTCTGCTCCCTTTCTGTGTCACCTGCTCTGTATATAAGACCCTCTGTCCTCTAGTCCCTGCTTGCACTTGTTTTTCTTCCCATGCAAAAATAATTGGCAGCACGGTGGTGCAGTGGTTTGCACTGTCACCTCACAGCAAGAAGGTTCCAGGTTTGACTTCCTCCCACAATTCAAGGATATGCCGGTTAATTGGTGACTCTTAAATTGCCCCGTAGGTGTGAATGTGAGCGTGAATGGTTGTTTGTCTCTATGTGTCAGCCCTGCGATGAACTGGTGACCTGTCCAGTGTGCACCTCGTCTATTGTCTAATGTCAGCTGGAATTGGCTGGTTATAGATGATGGATAATAATTTAATGAACTTACATTGATTAACTTAATTCATTTCAATCTGCATTAGTCAATATTTGGCCACTATGAGCAGGAAAACCTCACAGAAAAAGATACACACCGACCACATACCTGCTTATGTTGTGTTATATTACGTGAGGTGACGTAGAGGCCTTTTGTCAGAGAATAGCTGTTGGAAATGGCCGGCAAAGGGGGAGGATGAGAGTGGCTCAAACTCAAGCATGCACCAAGTAGTGAAATAAATGATTGAGTGGTCCACAGAATGATCTTGAATGTTACTTGTAATCCGTTATTACTATAGACCAGGGTTGGGAAGGTTACTTCAAAACTGGAATCGAATACAGTTCCTAATTACCTGTTAAAATGTAGTCAGTAATCCAAGCATCACAGTATTAAAGTAACATACCTTGATTACTTTCTGTTAGTAACATCATGCTTTGTACCAGGCTGTAAACATGATTATTTCTGCTGTAAAGTTTGTCATTTTAATATGGGGCCTTATGAAGACTGACTCACTGTTGGAGCCAGCCTCTAGTGGCCGTTAGAGGAACTGCAGTTTTTGTTACTTATGAGTAAACGTACTCGGTTATTGAATTCCGAGTTTGTTGTTCAGGGAACCAGGCAGAATCTGACCACTGGGCTGCTCCTGTGTCTCTAGAGGATAATGACTGATGTTTTTTTAAACTATTCTCTTATTTTTGCTCCAAAGTGCCTTTGCCTCGGACTCGTGACTACGCAGCAGCCCAGGGAATTGTGGGAAAAAACGGGACATAATGGGAGCGAGAAACCAGGACAGTTTTCATACTCTCTTCCTCCCACTCTCCCTCTCTCTGTGTAATAAGTGCACCTCCCTCTCCCTCCCCAAAATAATGAAGACTAAGTCATGTCTGTGTATATTAATTCCTCCCATAATTCCTTGGGCTAAATATAGAGATGGGTTATAGAGACTTGAGTGACTTACAGTGATATTCATTTGGAGTTAGACGATCCAGTTCATTAAATGAAGAGTCTCGAAGCAGCACAGATAAGAATATCTTCAGTTTTCTTATTTTTGTCTGAGGAAAGAAACATTCAGTGTCGAGTAGGAAGGGAAGAAGAGTTGGGGGCCTGTTAGAGAGCAGTGTGGGGATAAGCCGGTAAATGCCTTTACTCTCCAGGCCACAACAGCTGTCAAAGCCTGACCAGAACATATCCTGAGGGGACAAAACGGCTCCCAGTGTCCCACCTAAACAAACATGAAATGCACATCCAGCTGGCTCCCTCTTCCTCTCCATCCTCCCTCTTTCTCTTCTCTCTCCTTCCACATTCTTTTTATGTCTTCGTCTCCCTAATGATGCGTCTCATCTCAGAGTTTTCAAAGCTTTCCTCCCATCAGAGCAGCGGCGTTATAGGTGAGTGATCATTAAGAGAGCCTCGCTCCTCCGTTCCCGCTTATTCCTGAGAGAAGTAATTCCTCTTCTCCCGAGAGGAATCGTTTCTCTTAGCACAAACACCCACACACATTCTTAAGGAAGCCACTAATCCTTCAGCTGCATTTTTCTACTTTTCCTCCTTTGTTTATGTTCCCCCTCACGGGTGTGACTTTAAGTGTTTATTAGCGCTAACGTCAACCTAAAGAAAAGACCGGCGTGTGAAATGTGTGTATGTTTGGTTTGGAGAGTGAACCAACTTGTGTGTGTTTCTTTAATTATGTGTGTGCTCTTCAGACGGAGCATCAAACATTACACACACTCAGGCTGACAGTGTTGAACATGAAAGCCGCTGAGACTCATTAAGCCACTGATTACAGCTCGGGGAGGAGAGTCCTGAGCAGCTGCTGCGCTCACACACACACGCACACACACACACACACACACACACACACACACACACACACACTCACACACACTTCCTGAAGTTTTTTTTAATTTGTGGCTAACTGTAAACACTCTGTGTATAACCTTGTGTATTATTATAGATCACTTCTAGTTTAAAAACTGTAATGTTGATATTATCTAGGCTTGGAGCACTGTGGGTGGGACTGTCCTCAGTTACACCTGTACCCAATAAAAAACTCAATATGTACTTTTCTTAAAGCTCCGGTAGGTTACGCTGGAGAAACAAGAGACGGCTAGATTTTGAATCATGGATGTATAAAGAGAACTGGATACAGCGTTGGAGGTTGAGCTCCATTTATTCCTATGAAAGCTGCTCAGTAGCACATGAAGACAAAAAGCCACTTCACAGAAATTACCCAGATGAATACATACTGCTGCCCACAGCTGCCCCATAGAGCAGGCACACCAGAGACTTCCTGTTAGCCCTCGCTAACTTTAAGGATTTAATTATTGTGTGTAGGACTGTTCCTGACTCAAGATTTTCCTAGTTGACTAGTCATCACACGTTGATGATATTAATTAAATAAATTAAACTAATTATTAAATTAGTAATTAAATTAAACTTTCTAAATGTTATGGGACTGAATGGATACAATTATGATAGTGAAACGAGTCATTTCGCGAGGTTTGTGATGTTAAACAAAAAACAGATCCACCATTTTACAGCCGCTTCTTTCACAATGAACCTTACGGGGAAAAAGTCTTTTTGAACAAGTGTGCATCACGTGATGGATGCCATTGCTGTAATTACACAGTGGCCTCAAAGCCCGACACTCCTCCTGGTGGCTGGTTTTGAAAGTGTCCAACCAAAAAAAGTCCCATCCCCTCCCTAAAGTACCAAAACCACCTGATACGCAGTGAACCTGAGACTTTTGGTCCCATGGGGCCCCAGGGCGGTTGCCTGGTTGGTAATCAAGCCTCAAATTTGTTGAAATAAAATCCAGGAGAAAGTCTGTATCTCATATAAATATTGTAAATTGGCTGCTTATCTCATTCCTTAATTAACACTCCGATCTCCTGCATCAATCTGTTTCACTGTGAGCGTATAAAGCAATAAACAGCATTTGATGAGTTTGCCTACAGGCGCTCGAGTGTGGGAGGTGTCGGCTGTTCCAGGCTGCCTTTTTGGAGTAGTATGGTCACACTATCTCTGCAAATATACGCTCCATCTCCCATTCACTTATTGGAGCCTGTATGACAAACAGGGCAACGTGTTAAACATTCTTCTTTTTCTCTTGGTGTAGTGCACCAGTACTCAAAGTTTGCTTGGATCTGAATGTCTTCACTAATTTATTTTTAGGCTCCTTTGACCTTTTTCCTTCAGGGACTCCTTTTCTATCACTGAGTGAACTGACGACCCCGACTAAGTGACTATTTTTTATGGATATGTCATATTATTTATATTTTAATGCATAACAATAACAGTACAGAGCAACTGCACAAGTTTGTATAAAACAAGTGATTTTGATTAATTTTGAGCAGATTATTAATATTGCATGAGAGAGAGTTTTATAAATTTCTGTGTCTGTACTATGTACTTTATATTCTATTTTTAACCATTTTAACTACTTAATAGGCCTATTTTTAGACACATTCAGTGTTTAATTTCATCTGATGCATGGCCATTGTTCTATTAACTCTTTGGCTGTTTTAACTGCGTACGTTTCTAATGCAGGACGAAGCTGTTTAGTCGTGACTAGTGAAGGCTCTGAGAATATAACTCGTGTTCAGGTCTTCAAAGTTTAACTTTAAAAATTCATTTAGTTTTCTTTACAGAAATGAAGAAATTCATTCTAGACATTTATTACATGTTCCAATGTCACTAAAGGAGGTAGAGAAATAGCTAAACCTCTGACACAGAGCAACAGAGAGCAGGAAAGAGCAATCACTAACCATTAAGCTAAAGCACTGTATCTACCAGAACTGAATAGCATGTAAACCACTGTGGGATTAGGGACAAAGCTATGAGAGCTTGAGCTGAACTAGTGTAAGTTTAAATGAATAGTTGGCAATTATCTGATGTAAAGGAGAATATAACACAATTAACTGGGTTGAGCTGGAGCAGTAAAAATGCGAGCACCTATAAGCACTCAAACAGAAAGGATACACTGACCGCAGCACATCAGAGGGGTCACGTCTTTTATATTATGTATTGGTTTATGGACATAATGTGGAAAAATCAATAATCAAATAGGTCGAATAATTTTTTTAGAATGAATAATCAACGTTTTGGGTCTTTTTTGGACAGTTTACATTTAGAATTGTGAAACCCGGAGAAAGGCAATTTGGATTCAAAATTGATGATTTTATAGTTTGTAGGTTTCGCCTGCAGCATGAAACTACCTCCGAGGATGCGCTCTCTCCAAGGAACTTCGAGTTCCAGTTTCATGAGAAAGTGTTTCACATATAGTTCAGCTTCCTCTTTGTTATCCTTCTTTCTCTGAACGTTCACTCACTGAGACGACTTCAACAGTGGCAGTGTGAGATACCATCAGAGTCTTGGTGGTTTGTAACATTAAGTGGGAAAGAAATGAATTAAAGGCAGTTTGTGCTCGAGCACTCACCATGAAAGCTTTTCTATGGAAGAACATCAGCAGCTATTATGGTGGCCTTGGCAAAGCTGCTGTCTCCCATTCATGTTGTGTCTTGTTTTGTTATTTTTCTGTTTTTGTGTGTGTGTGTGTGTGTGTGTGTGTTCTTCTGGGACTTATTCTAGCAAAATATGAATGAAGGTATTAATATTCAGCATGGGGGACTCACTCAATGTGTGTGTTTCCACAGTTCAAATACTGACACTTGGGCTGGATTCAAATTTTACCATCGACAAACGGAGGCACATTATGAAATGTAAGGGTTTCTATTTACAGTAGAGCAGAAGAAGGAGCAGAAGGAGGTTCCAGGTCCACGTGGTTCAGTTCTGATCCAAACTCAGCAGCTCTCTCAGCTGTTGCTCCTGACAACGGGAGAAGGAGGAGGAGGAGCTCGTTGCTGGCAGGGTTTTTTGGTGGAGTAGGAATGCCAAGCTGCCAAGCTCTCCCCTGTGGGACGAGGCCCGAGCGCTCAGTCCTGCTACTTGGCTTAACTCGCGCGAACCCTCCGGGGCTGTAGCCATGAGGACACACAGATACATGAACATGGGCTCGTTTGCAGACACGCAACGTGACAGGCTTGTGTTCACATACAGTTTGAAAGGCCAATCATTTGATAGGCAGGCAGTGTCTTTGTAATAGCAGCCTACAGTAGTTATGTATGAAAATGAAGTAAAAGACAATAATGGAGGGTTTTCAAACTGCATTTCAGTGTAAAGTCAAAGAATAAATCTGGATGGCGAAAGTGGAAAAAGCAGTGCTTGTCTGTCCCTCATTACCACCACTGAGGTGCCCTTGAGCAACCTTAAAGGTCCAGTCTATAACAGTTAGGAGGATCTATTGGCAGAAATGTAATGTATTATTCATGGCTATGTTTTCATTAGTGTGTAGTCACCTGAATATAGGAATTGTGTTTTCATTACCTTAGAATGAGCCATTTTTATCTACAGCAGCCCCGAACTGACAAACAAACACTGGCTCTAGATTCAGTTTTACAGCAACCGTAGTTTCTCCTTCAAGCTTGGAACAGGAGGGTGAGACGAGGGGGTTGTAATTTGCAACTACACAGTTGGATCTCACCGAATCCTACCACACTGTTCCTTTAAGAAAATAGTGCTCTAGATAGCGCCTTTGATTGTTTCGCAGCCACCATAGTTCCTCCTACAGACTTCACAGCTTGTCATTCCCAAGTTGACAAATACAGATGCGAGCAGTATTCAGTTAGTTGCAATCTGCAACCTCATAGCTAGATGCCACTAAATCCTACACACTGGTTCCTTTAACCCCCGACTGCTCCAGCTGCCAACAGATCAGACTGTGGTTGCACTGGGCAGCTTCCATGAATGTGTGTAGCTGTGTGAATATGATCAGGGTGTTCCTCTAAAAGAGAGACTTCCTCTCAGTGAAACCCTCCTGAGTAAATAAAAGTTAAAAAAACAGCAACAAGCAATGTTGATCCAGGAATTTTAAAAGGAACACTGTGAGAAAGGGCATGTTTTGTTAACACTTTCACCTTAGTTCTCATGCAGTTAGCGCACATGTTCCATGATTGTCAGATATTTACTTTGAGGATCCAAATGGAGTTTAATGGAGACTTTCTAAACATTTTCTATCGTTAAGACTTCTGAGTGCTTTCCAGTTTGGATTTGCTCTGCAGAGATATATACACTTAAAGAGAGCTTATATAAAAGATACTCTGTAATGTCATTTCGCTGATGGTCTCTTAATTTTGTGTTTATCTAGATCCCAAGGTGAGCTGACGTCCTCTTGTGTCCGTCTGTGAGAGCTCAGCATTCAGAGGAAACTCCTGACTGAGAAACACAAAATGTCTGCTGCTACTATCAGCCCGCTGATCCTCGCCATCCTCCTCCTCGTACCCTCGGTAAGCTGATTTAAATTCTTTATTCTTTTTGTTTTTGTACTTTAAAGGAGAAAATCTGTGCGTTTGAATGAGCATGCTTGTGTACGTGCAGCTTAAACGATTTACATGCAAACAGATTTTGCAACAGGTGAACAGCTGAACATGAATATATATTTAGCAAACACGGGTTGAGGCCTCATTTTCATGCACTCACACAGTCATTCACGTAGTTAAAGTAACCATATGGAGTGTCTGCATCAATAATTCATTGATCGGTGTGTGGCAGAGCGATGGATAAAGATGCATTCTCATAATTTATTCATTGTTCATTCAACATTATTCCTGTCTGTTAAATCTGTGAGGAGGACTCCTTTCCCCTTCTCTCCTCTATGAAAGTGATCTCTTATTACTGTTGTTAAATGGGAATCATCACCCTTGTACTGAAGTGTTGTCGGACTAACTGAGAGATGAGATACAAAGAAGACAATGGACGATGAGAGGTATACAAGAGGGGCAGAGAGGGAAGATTGGGAGTAAGTGTTAGTGTTTGTACACACAGCAAAGAAGTGACAGAAGAGCTGGACAGTTGGACAAAATGTAACTGAAATTGACGAAATAGATTAAAAGATACTTAATTGTTGAGTCTTATTCCCAGTTTGTTAAATACCCACGCTGGGAATGAGACTCTAGCTCCCGACCCAACCCAATTGGTTGTTTTCTTTCAGGCTCTGTGGATTCTTGCAAATGCCATCAGGAGCGCTAGGAGAAGCCTGAAGAACCTGATTACTTACTATCTTGCATACCGAATGCCGTCAGTGTAGTGAACATTTTAACAAATATGACAAAAAGTTGTTTTTATAAAAGCTAAACGCGCAGTGGTCACTACAGTGGACAGCTATTCAAAAGCAGTTTTCTAGTAGAAGCATTGTTTTTGATGGTATAGTTGCACGGCAGCCACCACAGTGGAAGCTCGTCATCCCATACACTGCCACCCACTGGCCAGCTGTTGTAAGTGCAACAAAAATGTCTGAAGACCAAGATGGCTGGCGGAGGAGCAGAAACACTTAATCAGGAATATCTTGCCAATCCTTTTATAGTAGGAGGAGCCTTGAAAAAATTGGGAACATGAATTGACAACTAAAGAGTAATAAAGTTGTTAAAATTCATAAGCACTGATTATATGTCGAGAGGAAATTACGATTAGTTGGATTCATCGCTGGCTACTATTTCTACTACAATTCATACTATTACTGCACCTATGACCATATTGAAAATGCTTCCTGCTGTAACTTGAAGTTTTTTCAAAAAGCAACCAATATTTTGTACAAATGATTTAACATTGAACATGCATTAAAAAATAATTATTTTATATATATTTACGTAAAATATAAGTTATTAATTGGTTTTTAATATACAGTTTAAAACTCAAACACATGAAGGCAAATGTGGCAAAAAAACATCATATTGTGATTATTTTGACAGATGTGATATGATTCATGATTTTCATTATTTTTTAGCTCTTTGGTTGTTTGAACTTTTCTAAGAGTGAAGGCTCTGTGGATATCGCTTGTGTTTCCTGTTTGTATCTTAAATAATAATCTATACTTTAAAAATAACAATTTCTTTTAGTTTTCTCCATTGAAATCAAGAGGTCTTCGTGACCCCCAGAGAAGCTTCGGTGACTCCTAATAGGGGTCCTGACCCCTAAATTGGGAACCACTGCTGTAGTCGACCCTCGCCTCCAAAACAAATAAATTGCATAATGTTAGCATCCAAAATTGTATTATATTTAAGTATCAGTGAACACTTAGCATGATATAATGCAGTAAAGCAGCTGGATGAGCTTTAAATATTGTATGACACAGGCACACCCTCAGTCATGTACATGCGCTGTGAGGCCGATCATGCTGGGTGAACACAGTTTGACCTAATTAGATATAGTGGAGTGATTTAAGGCAGACAGATACGATATAATTAGTCACAGGAGGTTACACAGCAGATAAATAAACACAGAAGCACAGAAACTGTTCTTGAAACTTTCCAAGACTCACACAGTGTGTTTGGCTTCCATCCTTTCAGCAACCCGTGGCCTCCGAATTTAGTTCATGTGTGTTTAATCTGCTTTATGTTCACTGGCAGCATTCAGTGCCAAAGAATGAAGTCGAACAGCGAGGATGTGGGGTCAGGAGAGTGGATGCGCACATTGGGTTCACGTTTAAATCACATCTCATGCTGCAAGATGATGTTTTTAATATCAACACTTGAAGTAGTCGTCAATTATATGATCTAGTTTGTTTGAATCTTAAACCATGAGCCACGTGTTTCTTTAGCCTGAAACACTTCCACACGTGTTTCCACTTATTTTTCCTGATCTGACCTTTTCTCATCTCTGTGGGCGTGTACAGACTGTGTGTGATTGACATCTCTGTTAGATTTGCTGCACCTGTTGAGGCACGGCAGTGTATTGGGAGTTAAGTGACCTGATGTCATTTTTCAGCGCAGCTCCACGCGACTTTACCCCGAGCAGAGGTCTAATCAGGTGGACTAACACCCGTGTGACCGTTTAATTGAGTGGTTCTACTTTACCGACCTTTAATGTACCTCAGTCATGCTTTAGTTTCCACCTTCTGTCTAATCTGTTGGTAAATCTTTGTTCAGGTGTACTCATAGTTAGGTTTTCTGCAATTTTGACAGTTTCAACCACAGAAATGCTTTGTTATCAGCAGTGTCTGGGGTGTATGGATTTTTTTATGCACTGTTACTGCACAGCTCTGTAATTATCACATCATCACTCACAGATTAATCCAGAGAAGTAAGAAGAAAAGCTCAATAGCACATGAGCTTACCAACGCTCAGTCCTCTTTTGTTAATTGCAAACATACATTCAGTTCACTATTCAAAACACGAGCTTTCAATGAACGGTGCTCTTTTAGCTTGTTCATTCACAACTAAAGTACACAAATAAAACTTATGCAATGTACCTGGCGTAACTTAAAGCTATAATATGCTATATCTATAAGCTATAATATTTCTGCATTAAAATGTCTAGACCTATGTTCTATATGAAGTTGAGTTTTGTTCTTACATTATCCCAAATGTTTCCAACAATGTTCAAACTCATTTTATTAGAAGCTGTCATACATTGACTGTTTATCCAGTCTGAAGCCACATTGTTACCATCCACTGTTTAGATCTTGGTTCTTTTTAACTCTAGATTTGAACCGGATGAAGGATTTTAGTCATCGGACGTCTGGATCTTAAGTTATCAGAGAAACAAGCTGAGCTAACGTTAGCAGCAGCTCGGCTCGCAGCCCCTCGTGGATGTGAGAGACCCCCTAGTGGCAGAAGTTATATGTTGTACGTTTAAGTACATGAATAAAATGTAACCTATGTAACTTATGCACATCACGTAAATTAACTTACATACGTTACTTTTAAGAAACTGCTTATGGTCTCCTTGGTTAAAGTTCTGTGTTTGATTGAGCCATCCATCCACCCCACCACCTCCATATGCAGACCTTTTCTCCCTTTATACTAAGTCAGCTGACTTTGATGGTGGACGTGTCCACAAATGACGCTAGAGGGTTCTACAGCGTCATATGTTGAAGCAGAGGGCCACTAACCAAGCCGCAGTATTATAGACGAGTTGGGAATGAGTCAGTGTCGATTATGGAGTATTTTATCTTCCAAACCCAACAGTGTGACTAAACGAGTGTCTGCAGTGTCTAACAAATGGTTAGAGATGCAATAACATCCACATCCAGCGAACAGTGGTCCAGAGGATGTCATCATATCAACCATCTGTGCTTTTACTGCCAGTATATTCAATTCAAGTGCACCACTGCAGAAATGGTGCTGTTGCTAGCGAGTGCAGCACATAAATCATCCAGATACAGATTTGTGTGTCGACACTTGTTCCACACAATGCCCCCAAACCCACCGTGTCTCTATTACTCTGCTAAATCTTCAGTGCATGAATCCCGAGCGAGCGCTGTTGACGTCAGTGGATAAATGCTCAACTGCTCCTCTGCTACACCTCATAAAGCCGTGACGTGGCGTCTCCCGGACTGACGCCAAACACAGACAACTGACGCCAAACACAGATGCACAATCTCGTCATCCTACCAGACACCCACCTCCATCAGCGCCCCTGCCTCAACCTGCTCGCTCCAAACGTCAGCTCAGCATTGTGCAGCTGTCAGAGGGGTTATGGAGGAGGCGTCTCTGGATGCGACCCCCGTGTCTGGAGTCCTAGCTCTGGGGACTCTGAGGCTGTCGCTGTGATCTCTGGCCTCGTTTGTTTGTATACGTTTAAAACAGTCTTCTCTGTGTGCCAGTTCTCAACAGATGGGAGTAACGCCTGGCCCGGTCCAGTGTGAAAAGTGCATGTCTGAAAGCCTTTCCTGCCTTGTTTTCATTAGAGTAATGCTCCTCCTTTGGGTCAGTTAGCATGGGGAGAGTGCCAGCAGCTCTGAAATGGTTTGTTTAATTGGTTGAGTGTTTAAACAGATCCCAGAGCTAAGACCTCTCCCACACTGTGGTGTGAACCGCATGGTGAAGCTAATGAAGCAGCCTCTTCCATTTTACCTCTGGGCCCTTCCTCTTTGCTCTGATGTAATCTTCAGCCACTTGACTCCCCCTTTCTCTCTCTCTGTATTTCTCTGCGTGTGTGTCCGTGCTGTCTTCCAGGTTTCGAGCCAACAAGTCCACTCTAACTGTGTGATCAAGAGGGAGGAGGAGAAATGCATGGAGATGATGGCCTCGGATGATCCTGGGAACGATCCAGAATTTGGTAGGATTTCGCGAGTGTGTGTTTGTTTAGCCTTTAATCCCTTCCCCTCATGCCAGCCACTATGCTGTTGATGCTGCAACAGTTTTGGCTAATTAAAATAAAAAAAGAATAAACATAGAGATTAATAACAAGAACATCTTGAAGGCCTCCATACTAATGAGCAGGAGATAATTCTACAAATTGTAGTTTGACTCCGACCTGCTCGTCTGCAAAGAGAGATCATTAGAAAGACTCCACAGTGTGTGTCTGTGCTTGATTTTTAGCATGGAAAACTAAAGCAGGGCCAACAGAGAGATTCAGCAAAGCAAATGAATTCTTTTGTTTCACTTTGTGCCTGTCTCCAGAGTGAGGGAGGCGCAGATCGAGGCTTTAATTGGCAGCATCTCATGATGATCATCCTGAAAATTAAAGCTGATCAGTGAGGCAGTGAGTGACAGGCGTCTCTGCAGCTGATTATATGATGGATGAAGCAAAGATGAGACTGAGAGAGAGAGGCCAATCTGTGCCAATTCTTCTTCTTAACCTTGTTTAGAAGTCTATTTTGGTTAGGAAAAAACAGGAGCTACAAGGATTAAAATGACTTTCCACATCTTTCCACAGTCTGTACAGCAATCACCAATGCTGGTTTGGTTGAAATAAATCTTTATACTTCCAATGGTGGCAAATGTGTCAAAGTACGTCCACTAAAAGTAGGGCTGCACGATATAGTAAAAGTCTTATGATTATTTTGACAGATCACAATTAGTGGAAATTGTTTTTCATTTTCACTGAAAAAACCATTAAAATCATGATAATGTAAGAAAGAAACACATTTTCTTACATGCACAACAAGATATTAAGGCAAGACTACAATACTTTATACTAATTGCACTTTCTTGCAATTTGGATATTGCACTTGACAATATTGTGATTTCAACAATATTTTGATTACATGTACAGCTAAATAAAAGTTGTTGATTTTGCCACTGACAGGCTCAGATTGTGTCTGGATCCCTGCAGAGGTAGCTCTTTTGTTTAACCAGAAACAGCCATTGTACAGCTTACTCAGAATGTGGATACATTTTATAAACCAAATCATAATTTATTATGATATTGTCAATTTAGTTCAGCTACTCCAGTCTTTCCACAAGCTTTTTACTTGTAAATACTTACTTTATTAGTATTTTTTACAGTGTGTAATTAGTACATTTACTTAAGTAGGATGTGCAGACAAACTGTCCTGTGTTGCTCTTCATGCTGTTGCTGAAACTTCAGTTGGATGGAGAGAGGCTCAGGATTATTGTTCTTTGAATTCAGCTTGATTATTCTGTTATTATATTAACTGTTGTATAAAATTTCCTGCAATTATGAAGGGTCAGGAAATGGATGAAACCTCATTAAATTCATTAAAAACCCTGCTGTAGCATTTCTGCTAGACAAAAGGAAAACTCATCAGTACCATATTTTGCTGGGAAGATCTGCACATCATAACAGTTTTTTTTTTGTGTGGCATTTTTAAAAATCTTAAACAATAATGTTCTGCAGGTTTATTGGACTATATCTGCACAGCAAGCTGGGATTGCCTTTTCAAAAGGATGTTATTTGTGTTAGTTAGGAAGCCTTAGAGGAGTGTTGGCTACAAAGCAGAGCTGCTTAACTAAGTCACAAACTAAAATTGGAAATCAGACCATCCTCTTTTAGCTACTGCATCGCTGTATGCACCATTAATGCAAACCCACATGATTGTTCCCAATATCTCAGCCACAATTTATGCTTATATGCAGTAATTTATTCCTGCTTTCCAGTTAACTTCCATCATTTTAGACCGTCTGGGATTCAGCTACACAATGTGCATTATAATAACCAATCATCCCACATTTCATTCCTGACACAAACTGCTGTTTTTATGAAGTTTTATATGAAATAAAAAGCTGCAGCAACAGAAGAAACGATGCACAGGCGGCACTAGCAGGAAGTAATAAATAAAAATCATTGAATGCTACCAAAATGAGATTGGAATTAAAAAGAAATAATGACTGCTGGCTGACTTTTCATTTATCATCTGAGAATTTCAAGGATGTGTGATTTTGAAACAATGATGAGTGAGCTGCCGGTGAACATATGAAATGACCATATGGCTTTTTCTAAAGAATCACTGTGTTCGTCTTCCTGTCGTGTCCTCAGGCTGTCCGTGGATGTGGGACAACCTGACGTGCTGGCAGCCTGCCAGGATCGGTGAGGTGGTCGAAGTCAACTGTCCCGAACTCTTCTCTCAGTTCATGAGCGAAGAAGACTACGGTTAGTGGCAAAGGACTTCTTATACACAATTAACAGCAGATTCTGTATTTTATTGGACTTTTTGAGATTCCCTGTTTACACGTGGTCTTGTTACAGTGTGGAGATTGAGGGATGCCATTTCAGTGAACTGCAGATTTACTGTGCTGGAATTAAAAGTCCCTTGTGTGACATTTAGGAGGATCTTAAATATGGAATATAATATGTATAACTATGCTTTTATTAGGCAGTCCGTGACAAGTATAACAGAATACAGAATCAGAAATCCATTCTCTACACACTTCAAATTAAGGGCTTCTCACTGTATTGGTGATATCATTGGTTGATTTTAGTGTAAATATGTAAAAATGTACAGTTGTGTACAGTAACTTCAACTCTCACTGAAATAATTACAGTCAGTCTGATCCTCTTCCTGATTTCACTCTAGAAATAAGTCTGTTTGCCATAAAGAAATAACGCGTCTTGTGTCTACAGAGCTGGGGAAGTTGAGTCGGAACTGCACCGAGTTTGGCTGGTCAGAGACCTTCCCTCATTACATCGACGCCTGCCCCTACGAGGAGGGAAACGGCAGCCGTTCGGTTCGTATACGACTGTGTCTGTGTCAGATTCAAGGATTCACTGAGACATATTATATGGGAAACTCTGCTGTTTGTTCAGTTTCTCTTTTGTTTCCATCTCAGGACATGTACTTTGTGTCAGTGAAGGCACTGTACACTGTGGGCTACAGCACCTCTCTGGTCTCCCTCACCATGGCCATGGTCATCCTGTGCAGGTTCAGGTGAGACGTTTGGTGGTTAATGGAGGGTACTGCAGCTGGGTGGGGCGGTGTTGGGAAACATGAGGTTTATTAGACAGATGTGAAGGAATGGATGTTCTTCCTATTGAGATCTCTTCACTGAGGTTTCAAATCCAGATTTTATACAGGGTTACAAGCAAATGTTTTTAAGATGAGGACATCCCTTACCAGATGAATTATGAATAACATTTTTATAAATAATAAGTCACATTACCACCCTCCCACCAAATGCATAAACACCATAAGACAAAAAAAACTGCATCCACAAAGTTACCCAAAGCACAACATGTAACACAGCACAAGTTGGCCACAAACAAATGACCAAAAACATCCCGGTTAACACAGGCCCACTGCCACTAAGCCACAGAACCACATTTTTAATAAGTTTGAACAAGCCCTCAAATTACATCACAACCCTGCCACAGAATGGCTTATTATGGTTAAAAAAACAACAAAAAAGACATTAATATCAAAACTACTCAGAACAACTAGAAGTCTGACAGGCCGGCCAAAATAAAAAATATAAAAAGAAGAGAAGCCACTCAGACTAGGGGTTGTAGGAACCGGGCTTTTCCCTCTACCCTAAAGCAACTTTAAAGGAACTAAACCTAACAAACATAAAGCCACAGAAGCCGGACCCATTAGAAAATGAGAACACAACAAAACCAACTGAAGTCTACTTCACTCTGACTCCAGTCACAACTGCTGCTGCTCCGGCCCTCTCTTTAGTGCTTCTACCTCTAGATGAGCAAATCAGCTACACCTGAGAGGAACTCCTGTCATCAGACAAGCTCTCAGGATTGGTTTCTTCTTCAGGTCCCTCAAGTTAATACTGAACTGGGAGATACTACTCCTGGAGCCTGGGTTAAGTGCTTTTGGGCAAATGTGAAGAACCAGTAAATGATTTAGATGTGTTAGTGTTACCATAACGTCTTTTTAACTTGAATGTGTCGATATGTTACAATTGATGGTTGGCTTTAGTGCTGTTTTATGAGTTTTAACACTTTTTAACCTTTTTTTTGTATATATAGTTTACAGTTATCAAATTATTGTCACCAGCAAACATGTTCTCTTATCAACCCTTTGCACACATTTGTACCATTGACCTTTGCCATTATTTTACATCACATGAAATACATATTTTCAAATAGAATTGTTTTTATTTTAATTGTATATGAAGAGGAAGTTGACATCAAACAACTAGATTTTTGCCCCGTGCTTAAAGATGATATGATGTTCAGCATGTTCGTGTATGTTTTTCCTCCCAGGAAGCTGCACTGCACCAGGAACTTCATCCACATGAACCTGTTTGTGTCGTTCATATTGAGAGCTATTTCAGTCTTCATCAAAGACGGCGTGCTGTACGCCAAAGAGGACAGCGAGCACTGCTTCATACACACGGTGTGTAACACAAAATCCCTGCGCACATGTTAACAGGCAGCAGATGAGTTCTACTCAGCTTCATTTGAATGTTCTTGCTTTCTCCTCTCACATTGTTGTCTTCTCTCTCCTTGAAGCTGGAGTGTCGAGCAGTGATGATATTCTTCCATTACTGCGTCCTTTCTAACTACTTCTGGCTCTTCATCGAGGGTCTGTACCTCTTCACTTTACTGGTGGAGACCTTCTTCCCTGAAAAGAGATACTTCTACTGGTACATCATCATTGGCTGGGGTGAGAGACATCACAGGCACTTCTCATCTGATCAGGTGGTTATAATCCCGACAGTGGTTTAATGTTTGTATCCTGTTTGATGACAGGAGCGCCCACAGTGTGTGTGACCATCTGGGCGGTGCTGAAGTTACACTTTGATGATATCGGGTAGGTTTATGAGCAGCAGAGTTGAGTCTCCTGTTGAGGCTTGTATGATCCGGCACTGAATGTGCTGTTTTATCTCTCAGGTGTTGGGACATGAATGACAACGCTGCCATCTGGTGGGTGATAAAGGGACCTGTGCTGGCTTCAATTATGGTACGTTATCATCTGTTATCAGCTCAGTTTTATTATCCCAGATGAAAAACAACACAAATACAACAATGTTTCCTGCACATACAATATACAGTACATCATAATACAACAACATCAGTGCTTAAATTACATTTCCTTAAAATTGAATGTGCAAATTAAAGCTGCCTGAGTGATAACAACCAATCCGAGCTGAGGAAATGTACCCAAAGAAATGAATTAATCACAGTAACATGAGTAATTCCTTACATCCACTCCTGAATTTACATTTTTTTTCCACAGATCAACTTTGTGCTCTTCATTGGCATCATCATCATCCTCGTCCAGAAGTTACAGTCCCCAGATATCGGTGGAAATGAATCCAGTATTTACCTGTAAGTCATTTTACTTTAATCTTATATTTTATCAATAAAATATTTCATTAGCTGCAAATTATTTCATGAGATGTTGTAAGAAAATATCGATACATTTCATTTACAGTGGTTGGTGATGCTGGTAATAATGAGGACACACATGCTGTAGTCCTCTCATCATAATATGAGTGTGTGTGTGTGTGTGTGTGTGTGTTTGCAGGAGGTTGGCCCGCTCCACTCTGCTACTGATCCCTCTGTTTGGGATCCACTACACTGTGTTTGCCTTCTCCCCTGAGAACGTCAGTAAGAGAGAGCGCCTGGTGTTTGAACTCGGCCTCGGATCCTTCCAGGTGACTCTCTCTCCTTCACGGTCTGGATTTAAAAAAGGACAATCTATGTATAAACTGTGGATCTGTGGCCCTGTAGAGGTAGTCTGGGTAGGGTGTTTGCTTCTGTGGTAATTAAAATCAGCTTTGCAACTTGTGCAGCTTATTTCAGTTTTCTGCAACTTTTTAAAGTAAAATTTTGAATCTAAATCTCTGTCTATGTCCTTACTCATGTTTAGCCAGGATGGTTCGGTCAGCTGCTGCAGGAAGTAAAGAAAATGCAGCTGTGTTAGTCAAATGTTTCAAATTCACCAACAAACATTAACAAATGAATTTTGACAGTTCTAATATAATTCTAATATCCAGCATTCAAACACTTGAAAGACTGACTTTGACACAAATAATTGGGGACTTGAACCAAAAAAGGGATATTAAATATAAAATATATTTGGGAAATGATAAGTTAAAAAGGCTTGTTTAACTGTGAACTTCCAGTTAAATAGAAATGTAATATCAAGAGCATTGAGATTTGGACTAAAGTCACAAAAATTACAATTTGATTGTAGTAGACTGATCCAATACTGAAAGTAAAAGCCCAGTAAAACTGCTGATTATAGGTTTTTCCTGTAGATTATTCATACAGTGCGTATATTATTTTGAGAGTTGATGTATGAGCATTTGTTTCAGCATGCTGATGTTTCTACAGTAGATGTGTCTGTGTTTCTGTCTCATGTTTGGACTCTCTGTGTCTCTTCAGGGCTTTGTGGTGGCCGTCCTCTACTGCTTCCTGAATGGAGAGGTAAACCTCCTTTAAAACAGTAACTGACACTAATATAGCAGTTTTCTGAATGCACAATTTAATTAAACATACAACATAGCTAACAAGCAGCTTATCCATAAGGAAAATATGAGGTTTGAAATGCAGATAACTTGAATTGTGGTAGATTAGGCTAGGCTGGTGATTATTAAAAATAATATTGAAAATCAGGAAGAAAAATCTATATTATAAACATTTGTTTTGTACAAACAACTTGTAGTGTAACTGTTCTTAGCAGTTTGGTACATAATTAGCAGCTCATGTACATTTTCTCACCCTTTTTTAATTTCTTCACTTTCTATTATATGGACTATTTTCTTAGCTCAGCTTCTTGTAACAGGAACTACAAAAGATTTTTAGTGTGAGGGAGCATAACATCCAGCAGAAAATTAGTTTAAGCCAACCCTTTTCTTTTAAGAAAACAGTATTTTTCAGTGAAAATCAGTAAAAGTCTTAAAAAATGAGCCTTAAATACAGTCCAGAGAGAGCTAGAGTGAGACTGAGGGACAGTGAGCTTGTCTCTTTCCAGCGAGGTCCATTAATAATGACCTTGTGAAGTATATCCCTCAAGGTGCAATCGGAGATCAAGAGGAAATGGCGCAGCTGGACGGTGAACAGGTACTTTGCTGTGGACCTGAAGCACCGGCATCCTTCGCTGGCGAGCAGTGGGGTGAACGGGGGCACGCAGCTGTCCATCCTCAGCAAGAGCAGCTCGCAGATCCGCATGTCCAGCCTGCAGGCCGAGACGCCGGCAACCTGAGCGGCACCGGCGGGGACGCCACGTCCGGCAACGACGCTGCCTCCGGACCTGACGCTGCCAAACCTGCCACGCCCACCCTCGTCCCGATGACCAGCCTCACCAACCCGTTCCTCAACCCGTACCCCAACCCATACTCGGACGAAACCATGATGGAAACCCAACTCAACTCCAGCGACCTAGAGCAGCCTCTGGTCTGATCTGCTTCACCCCTGAACCTGACCCCAACGTCAGGAGCCAAATAATGAGTCTCTTCATGACCCGACCTCTGACCTGGTTCAGCTGGAGTGAAAAACAAACTCCTGCTCCCTGAGCAGCCTATCATCTTCAAAGGGCATGATTATGATTCTAGTGTGTATCTAGTGTCTTGTTGGGCTGTAACATGCAGAAGAAGCATGGTTATCTCTCTGTACATATCGTATTAGTGTTTAGAGTTGTCTGGTGCTACAGTGTTTGCTGCTGTACAGCACAGGGGGACCAGAGAGCTCTACGGTGATCATTCCAGTCTGTCTGAGGACGTTTTTACCGTTGTCCTCAACTTTCACCCTCGAAATGTATTTCAGACTGTAACTACACACCTTATTCCTCTTTAAATACAGACACCATAGCTGCTGTGCCATTTCAGATGGTTTCATTTAATATAGTCAACACTGGGAAATGTAAATACCTTAAAGGGGCGGACCACTGATTTTATCAGCCTGTGAAAACAGTTAAATTGTCTTGTTTGGCTCTAGACGATGACAGAAAACCTGCGTTACAAACTGAGGGTATAATGAAAGATGCAGGTGTTTACCAGGTGAGGAGGATCTATTAAAAGATACAGTCTGTTGCATCATGGGAAATGTAGTATCTAGTGTTTTAGAGTAAAATTCCCGATATGTCGACCTCTGCTGCTTCGATTCCGACCCACCCTGATGTACAGTAATTACCTTAAAAGTGTAGTTTTGTTAAATATGTTGAAGATTTAAAATGTCAGCATCAAATCAGTGTTATTGATTGGTCAGCTGAAACATTACAGACCCCAGTGGCTAATCTCAGTAGACTTGTTAAACCCATTCAGTGCTGAAGACGCACAGGCGGCTACAGCAGCTCAGTGTTATTTCCCACTGCTACTGGCACAATCTTTTGTTTCCTGTTTGAACTGATGTAAAACAATATAATTGGTGTTGAAGACTGAGGAATGTTAAAGAGAAATTTCATCTGGATCTGACAGGTGGAAAAAGCAGTATTTATGAGAAGGACATGTTTTCTACGGTTATGTGAAATGCCAAAAAAAAAAAAAAAACCAGAGGAAAAAAAAACACACCAGGGTTAAATGATGACTCCGAGGGTCTTCTTCGGATGAGTGCTGAGGTTACTACGACTACGACCACAAACACAAACCTCTCTTTTAAACCTCAGCACCGGAACCCAGACGCCTCATCAGCGCGTCTGTAGAGTTTTCAACAGCCGTTAGTACAGAAAATGTCAATGAAAATGAACTCACGACGAAAAGCATCACGAGTTCAACTGCTTGCATGAAATTGCATTAATTATCCATGTGTTCTTTTATTTGTGAGAATTCAGTGTTTAATCGGATGTTACATTTCTTAACAGTTTCTTTTCCTTCATGAACTTTGCGGCTGTTGTGGAGGCGATGCTCTGTAATCCTGATTCTTTTGTCTCTTTTTAAAGCCGAGCCTCTTCGGTGTAGACCAACGGACACATCACAGCACTTCACTGTTTGTGGATAGAAATTCCTCATTTGTTTCTGGAAAAATTTGATGAATGAGGGCTTTTTCCCCCCTTCCCTCGTACCACCTCGCAGTATCTCTGTCTTTTTGCAGTTATTGTCTCTGGTGGCATTTGATCTCTTTATGTGTGAACACAAGCACACTGAGATGGATGTTACTTTCGGAGAGGGGCTTTTAACTCGGGGGGGTGGGGTAGTAATTCTCTCATTCCAAAGACGAATTATTCGACTCCTCTCTGAGTTTTTTTTGCACGGCCGTATCTGTTTGCAAAGGCTGAGTTAGCTTTGCAACTGATGTCACTGCAGATTTTTCCTTTGGTCTGACTCAACTATCCTCGGAATCCCAACGTTCGACTCTACTTTGTGTCTCCAAAAGTGCCTTTAAGCACAAAACAAGTATTTTGACTTCTGTTGATGATTTAAAAGGAAAAAAAAAGGGATTTGTCTTTTAATTTCAAAAACGAAACTGCAAAGTAAAGAAAAGGGTTGAACAAAGTGCTTTTATGATGCTTAAGACTAAATCAGTATTTTAAACCTGGAGGCCTTCAAACTACTTTAACTCGTCCTTGCTGAAGATGAGCAGAACATACGACAGAATCAAGCAGCGCTACAGTAACTCAATGTACAGTACACTAAACCACACACACAGAAGAATAAATATGTTTTAGTTTTTATATTTTACTGACACATCTTTTATTTTTCTCTACAGCAGAAAAATACAGGGCCATAAAATATCTCCTGAATCTGAACCACAAGACTTTAATAATGTAATGACTTTTCTTTATAATATTCTCTAAAATATGATACCGTTTTCTTCTAAATTTGTCCAGGAGATTTAATTTAATATGACTGGACTGAATTTCTAAGTAATTTGGTCAGAATGCAAATGTCTGAAAGTGTCTTAAAGACAAACTTTAACTGGAAAATCAACAACAAATGAGGGAATTGACAGATATTCTTTTCTGAATACACATTATTTATGTCTGATAATTAGAAAAAATAATACATACACAATACACATAATTTTGGTAATTTGCAGGTAAAAAGACGTCAAGTACGGAGTCCTGAAGCTGACAAAATGTAGTTAAATTATTATTATTTAAAGAAAAATAGAAGAACAAAATCAAGTATTAATAAACAAATAAAAACCTTTGCTATGTTTGCCAGGAGATTAAAGTAAAAGCATACAACTTTTAATAGTGTTATTTATTCTCAAAAACTGAGGTACCATGAGTCAAAATTACCCCAGCATAACCCACCTCTCTACAAAAATCTACCTAAAAAAGGCTGTAAAATTTACATTTTTACATTATTCATCTAGCTTTTCTATTTTCTGTAAATTTTATCTAACTACATAATAGTTTAAATGCAATTTTAAAGTCTTCTCCCCACAGCCAGAAGATATATATATATATTTAGCAGTAACAGCCTAACAGCCTAATTGTCAAATTTCAAATATTAAAATAAAAATAAAAGACGTCCATGACAGCCCTAAGTTCCTAAAACACCTAAATTTGGTAGAAAAAACAACATTTTTAGATGTTAATTGAGACTGAAAGCTTGTTATTGACTTTGGAAACAGCAGTTGACCAAAAAAGGAGCTTTCGAACATGATCTTTATCCAAAGAGCATGTTATCATGGACTTGTAGATGTTCAAATATAAATTTTTCTGACAACTTTAACAACTTTTTGCCCACGTTAATCCCTTTTTCCTATCTCATCTTTATGCGGATCTTGTGCTGAAGTAGTATTTTGTCTACATGCTCTATTTATCAGCAGTAATTTACTGACTATATTTATGGTAGCTACAGTGATAAATATAGGTTAAAACGTCTAGATCACATATACAGTAACTCTGTCCATCAGTCTTAGTACAAACCTTCACTTTTTAACAATACTTTTGTCCACTTTTACTCTAAATATCTTTACATCTCTTCACCTGCAAATGACCGAATCCATTCTTTCTGGGAGTCCAGACCAGGCAAAGGCAAAGAGAGAAAGGAAGGGCTGACCGGAAACTGTACTGTCCTGTTGCTCTGCTGTGTCTGTATTCAGTGCGACCTGAAATAATAACAGTGCAGATCCAACAGCAGCCATAAGGGGGCCCTGTTTCATCTTGTGATGTTTGGGGAAAGGGCTGGACAATCACCACCTCCTCTGCTCTGGTTCAGTTGAACGTTCAGGCGAGCTCATCACAAGCATTATCACAATCTCACCAGGACCACGAGCCTGATTTTTTTAATGTATTTATAAATGATTTCCTTTAGTGTTAATATGGGAGTTGGAGCCTTATATTGCCAGTACTATGTTGATGTCAGACAAAGATGTTGCTATTATTATAAGAATAAATATTGATTTGAACCTGTTGTTTTGAACTATGAAGTAGTTAGTTGAAGTGTTTGAAAGGTCTGTAGCCAACCTTTGTGACTAAATAAACCGCAGTTTAAATGTGCGAGACAGAAACAAGCTGCCAACGTCGTACCTTGTAAATGTGGTTCAAAGTGAATAGCTGTCAATTAAAAACTTTGCGCTGTGATTGTTTTCTTATTTTCATTTGTATTTTTTAAATGGTGATCGTGTTTTCTCAAAGTGTAAAGCCTCCTGTAATGCCTCTGTACTCTCTAATAGGCTGATGCATGCGTGTAAAATCGTTTTGATCTCATTTGACCAGCAGATGTAATCACAAGGGAGGGTCGAGCTTTCGGGCCATTAAGGGAATCCGAGCCGCGTCCTCGTTTTCGAACAGAACGAGTGGGATGAGGCAATTAATAAGCTGGAATGTGGATATTGGGTTTCAGCTGTGAACGATTCATCGAACTGAAGCTCTAGTCCCATCGAATACTTTTCCTTTGAATGTTAATCTTTTGCCGACATGAGGAAAAGTAAAGTGCCACAAAAACTGCTGGACTCTTTTTGTTCTTATTGATTTTTACAGCAAAGCATGACAAGAACTTTGGTTTCAAATGTTTTTCTTTTTAGCTTTTTGATGGTGGTTATCTTTATTGAATTGCTTCACTGTATTGATTGCCTGTTTTAATCAGTTAGAGGTAAAAAAATAAATAAATGTTAAATGGGGCTTAGCAGTTTGCATACTGATGGCTGAATGTAAAAGTAACTTAAAGCACTCTTCTGTGAGCCTGCTTCTGTCTGCTCATGAGCTCCTCTTGTTTTCATTTGATCTCTTTCACTGCACAGTGCACCATTTTATCTCGTTTCGGTGTGCACATTAGAAGGGTTTTTTTGTACATTATGGAAGTATCGACAATAAATGTTTTTAACTTGTTGGCTCAATGTTGTTGTGTGTGGTAAATATTTAAAAGTATTCTGGCTTAAAGGGACTCTAAAGCCTCTTTTTCTTCTTACCTGTAGTGCTTTAAACCCATTTAGATTATTTGATGTGAGTTGCTGGGTTTTGGAGATTTGGCGAAAAGATGTCTGCCTTTTCTCCAATATAATGGAACCAGATGGTACTCAGCTTGTCATGCTCAAAACAGCCAAAAATACATTTGAAAAACTCAACTATAATCATTACCAGGTTACTGGTACTACTCTTGTTGTGAGCAGTTTTATGTAGGAACTATTTTCTTTCCATGTGCAGAAGAGAGCGCCATCTACGCATGTAGTTCCGTCTGGTTCCATTAAACTGGAAAAGGCCGATGTCTCCAAAACTCAGCACCTCGCACCAAAACAATGTAGATGGATAAACAGCCCAACAGGTAAGAGGAAAAAAATGTTGGTGGACAGTCCCTTTAAAGGAAAATGCTGTTGTTATTCTATGTGTTTTATTAAAAACAAATCCTACGAAAAGACCAAAACCAACAATGTGTTCAGTCCATCTCTCAGTACTTCCTCACCTACGCTGTTTGTGGCTCTCTTTTCCTTAAACACTCACTGCAGTGTTTACAAAACTCAAAGAGGAGGAAAAAGTAAATTTGTTGAGGTCTATTTTCAGCAGCGGATTAATCCACATTTGGTGCTCTAGTGAGTATTCGGAGCAGTCAACATAAACTACAGTGTGTGTGTGTGTGTGTGTGTTCATGGTAATGAAGGAACATGTCACCCAGTGCAACAGTGTCGCTCATAGTTTTTAGAGAAAGAAATATTAAAATGTGTATTATTCCACCACTGAAAATAGTTTCAAACAAATGCACAATTTATTCCCACTTGTCAAGCTGTTTTAACAGATAACAGAAAATTTGTTAGATATATAATTATATGTAAATCTTCAGTAGAAACCAACGGGCCACAGACAAGGTAGGGGAGTGATAGGCCTTTTCCACCAACAGGAAACCAGCTTTGTTCGGGGTTGTGCACATAGTTTTGAACTGTTCTGACCAAAAATAAAAGTTGGTTTCCAGCTGGAACCAAAAAATAACTGGTTATATTATCATAAAATATATTCCTTATTAGCCAAAGTGGGCGTGTCATATTCTACAGGTTGTTGTCTGTCGATCCTTGATTACAATGGTTCCACTCAAGGCTGGTGGAAACTCGGGCTTCAAGAATCTTTAACTGAACCAGAGCAAATTTTGTGAAACTGAATAACACACTGTTGGTTTTGGTCTTTTCATGCAATGTTGACAATAAGAAAAATACAGACAATCACCGTCCTTATCCTGTAATGTTCACCCCTGGCTCAAATAAGAAAACACCAAAATGAGAAAGTTGCATTCATGTAGTAAACCGGAACCTGTAAAAGAAAACATCATCTTTCAAGTGAGAAAGGAGAAATAACACTGTAAGTGGATGTAATCTAAAAAAAAGTCCAGACACAACATGAAAAGCTTTCTTTCAAAAACACCACATCAAAACACGCTCTGTTAATATCATCCTTCACTTCCTCGCTGCACAATTTCAAATCGGATGAAGGCTTTGTTTTTGTCATTTGAGCACAATTCCTATCACGTCTTGAATCTGACACAACACAGAAGCACATCTGTTACGCTGCACAGCAAAGACTCAAGTACATGGTATACTTTCATAATCTTACATATATGATTTTCTTACACAGATTGGGACCGTACTGTAGGTGAACTGTGGAGGAAAAGGGAGTTTTACTTTATGAGAAAGGCACTGTAGTGGTCAGTAGCTGAGTAATGTAATATTTCCTTCCATGAATAATACTGTACATATCTACACATACATAGACAGTGTACTCAACCTGCTAGCTGCAAGTCAAAAGAGAAAAATTCAAAGCATAGATACACACATACTGCGAGCCAACTTGAAAACAGCTCATGTAGTCTCACAATTATTTCTCAGAGGAAACAGGTTCTGGATTAGCATTAGCATTAGCACAGCAATCACTAAACCTATGCTTACAAATAGGAAAATGTAAAGTATAATTATCTCCACATTTTGCAATATGACAGCATATAAGAATAAAACTTACATGTATGATACCAAAAAATGTGTTAAATATAAATACCAACTTCCTTTTTATATATTATTTTAGATTCTTCTTCTTTTTTTTTTACAGTAACAAGTTGCTTTAATATGGTTTATAAATCTGTTGGAGGAACTGTACTGTTGTCATAAAATACATGTAAACTCTAGTTCAATTCTATTTACATTCACACAAAAAACAACATAAAAAGAATACGTTGACAAATAAATAGCTTTTACAGTCTAGTGCTCCAGATGTGCGCTAGTGCACTGTGCAACATGTTGCATGCAGAGCCACTGATGGTAGGTTACATTATGACAGCAAGAATAAGACAGAGGTCCAAATTCTGGAGAATGGCACTAATTGATGAGGTAAAAGACTGAACAATCAAATACAGATCTGCAGGTTCAGGGAGCATTAAGTGCATAAGTGGTGATCTGAATATTGTGAGGGAGTCGTGTGAACAGCATGTCCTTTCAGGGACTAAAGTATATGCCAGGCATTAGTGGAAAAAAACCAGCAAACTCACTGCCATAAAACATCTTCTGAAATGTGTGTGGATTGATACATTTATCTGTCACTGTGAGGCCACACAGCCCATTCATCTAAGATCCATCAAGTCTTCTCTCCTCTAGACCCTCTACTGCAGTGATATTCAAACTGGAGACCAACAGGGGTCCCCAGTATAAGGAGGAATATAATATTTGAACTTTTATTACATTGTTATAAAGGAACAAAGGAAGAAATAGAGTTGGCCTTTTTTATTGATTGTAATTTATAGTGTTAGATTATTGAATATGAAGACTTTATCTTCGGACCTAGGGCCTAAGATAGGGCTTCTGATGACTGGTTACCCTAAAACTCACATGTAAATAGTGGACTGGACACAATACTTTACTTAATTCCATATAATTAATTAACATCTTTTTTATCCCCCTTTTCTGTAATCGTTGCAATTATTGTTGTTTATTCAGTTAAATTATTTTTCCCTTTTTGGGTTATGTATGGCTGTCTGGGATTTGGGGATATTGTGTGTTGTGCTGTTTTATGTTTAAACTCAGTAAACATTTAAAAAAAGACTCCATTAATTAACCTCACAGCTGCAAGAAGTAACTGACTAACCTCTCCTGTGCCTACTCCTCCTGATTGTTGTTCATCTTTGGGCCACTTGAGACCACAACAAAGGAAAATCTATTTTGTAAATGCTCATTTTCCCGTATGAACAGCTTAGCATGAGAAAAAATGTGAGAAGGATTTGGACTCGGGGGAGGTGCGACAGAATAAACCTTTTATATCTAAAAGGAACGAAAGGACAATGTTTTGAAGCCACATTCATCGTGTACTTGTTGTGATATTGGTGCTTTTGTAAAATGGGAGAAATTATTTGGTGGTTGTGAGTAAGCTGTGGAGGAGGGCCCCCGAAGCAAAATCGGACCTATGATAAACACAAAAGGCAACAAAATATGTGACCTCTCTGCCGGCCAATACTAAAGTAAGTTGAAAAATAATGAATATCATGTGAAATATGTCAATAAAAAAAGTTAAAGTTAACACCTGTAAAGTTGTCAGCACATGTGGGATTCTGCAGATAATTCGTACACAGTTTCAAGGTACCTTAAACATTCAACAATCGGGCTCTGCGGTTTAGTCACTTGCTCAGGACGACGTCCAAATACAAAGCGGGTGTCGTGACGCAGGGAGAATGTGACTCAGACAGTGGAGACGTTGTTGGGTGTGAGGGTGTGTGCCTCTGAGGTCGGCTGATCTTTGGGGCTGGATTTGTCCAGGACGGATATCTGCGTGACCGTGCTGCTCTCCGTGAACAACGTACGCCGCCGTTTGCTGTAGCTCAGGTAACTCTGAGTCTGCCACTTCCAAAACCTCTTCTTCAGTTCTGCTTGCACCTGAGCACACACACCAGCATCCGCGTGTGGAAAAACACAGAAGTAAAACATTACGACATGTAAAACAAATGCTCCAGGCGCCAGATTGAGGTGTATTTTTGGTCTGTACTGGTTTTTTTCCTTACACAGCTACAAAAGAACCATATTAGTAGATTTGCAGATGTCAGTCCATTAAAGCTGCAGTAGGTAACTTTTATAAAAATAACTTTTTGTCTTATTTGCTGAAATTTTCACTAGAGACAGATAATGTGTAAAAAAAAATCCGCAGGCTCCTCCTGGTGCTCCTAACGGCATCTGCAAGAAACCACCAAGCCTGAACAAAAACGACCAATCAGAGCCAAGACAGATATAGACGCTCTGAGTTGGAGGCTTGAAGACTGAGTCTCATTCCCAGGGTCCCAAAGCATCTGTATTTGATGCCGTGGGAATGAGACTCAATAATTAACTATATTTCTAGGCTCCATTAGGAGCACAAGGAGGAGCCAGAGGAGCCTGATTTTTTTTTTTTACATATTATCCGTCTCATATTCTCAGTCAAAATTTAGTGAAAGGTTTAGCAAATATGACAACTTAAGAACAAAAGTTACCTACTGCAGCTTTAAATAAAGATATTTTTACCCAAATAGATTGTCGATCATGGGTCAGTTATGAAAGACTTCGTGACTTCGAGTGCTGCGACAACCACTTCCCGATGTCAAATGTTCACCAAAACTAAAAATAATGGCCTCAATGGCCATTATTTTTAGTTTTAGCTTCAGGAAAACCTCCCACTCAAACTTCCAGACGAGTACAGTGACCAACACTATTTATATTGCACTGTATAACAACACATTATGTAATAACAAGACAAAATTAAATACATTTTCATATCATTTTGTAACAATCTAATCTAATCTAATAAGCAGCCTGAACCCAAAATGTAAAGAATTTTCCCACATTTTGTAATAAATGATAACATATTGTGGTGCACTGTCAAAAGAGCATTGCAGAGGTCAACACTGCTAGAAATAAAAGCTTGATGGACTTTTTCCAGATCAGGATTTGACATGAAGTTCCCTGAGTTTGGCTGCATCTTGAAGATGATAATAAGCTGATCCTGTAACTGCTTTTCTGTGGCAGATCAGGGAACATTGAGATCTGGGGGGCACCTCAGGTCATCGAGGGGTTTCATTTAATATTTGGGAAGTTTAATTTAGGTTAATTGTTAAAGATATAAGGGTGTACACTTTGGTTCATTATTACATAATGAACCAAATTATCACACATATAACCACCACAAAATCTAATAATTTATTATAAAACTCTGGGAAATTTATTTACTATATATTCATATCCTTATGTTTATATATATATTACCTTTAAATTACACTAAACACTACTGCCTCCTGTGTTCCTTATCAATCACATGTGTGTATCAATATATAACTTTTCTTCTATTTATATTAAATTTTGTACTTTAGTAAAATTCTATTTTTATTTAATGTATTTTTATTTGTCCTCTCTATTGTGTCGTATCTGGAGCTGCTGTAACGAGCAAATTTCCCCAGTGTGGAATCAATAAAGTCAATAAAATCTTATTACAAAATGCAGCAGATTGCAGCAGAAAATGCAGGTGTTACTACATAATGAAGTCACAATTTATTAAATTTTGTCGAGTTATTACATAATGTGTTGTTGCACACAGTAATATTGATTTTATTCTAATTAGTAGTATAGTATTTACTTACCTCGCCATTCAGGAAACAGTAGAGCAGGGCCACAACAAATCCCTTCAGAGCAGAAAAATATGAACCAAAACTTTAAAGTTAAATATTAATATTGAATAAAAACTACATTCTGAGCAACCTCCATCTGACAGTGGGCCTCTATATTTTCCATGAAAAATGTGAATTTTCTACATTTAAAGTGTTTCAGATTATAAGAGCTGCTTTATCTTAATGTCCTCACATTCATTTGTATCTGTGTTGTGTGTTTTACCTGAAATGATCCCAGACCGAGCTCGATGAAGATTCGAGCCTCTGCTCCGGTGTTTTCTGGCAGGAAGGCAAACACCATGTAGTGCATCCCAAACAGAGGGATGAGGAGCAGGGTGGACTTGGCCAGCCTCCTGCACACACACACACACACACACACACACACACACACACACACACACACAGTAAAAACAGACCCATGAAGACTGCATGTGGCTGAAGGTCATCTGTTTGTGTATCTATGTGTTTGTGGAGGGGATATTTATTCTCTCCTCACTTGAAGTGGCTGGTGTCATTGCCACCAACGCCTGGAGATCTCAGCTTCTGGACCAGAATACGGATCACATTGATGAAGATGATGAAATTCACCTAGATTAAAACAAATGACAAGAAAAATGTGAAAGATCTGGAATAAGATTTGTGCTACAACAAACCTACAGTGACCGCAGTATAAGGGAATCTGCCATTGGGGAGAAAAGGGGAATTAACCTCTGGCTCAAAAACCAAAATTACCTGGGATCTGAGATACCTCACGTTTCACCTACACCTATAAATCATTTGACATCATGTGGGACATCCAGGCTTCATTAGCTCTGCTGATCAATTCCTGGGCTCCTCTTCCAATCAATGGAACTAATGGAGCTGCTTAGATGAATTGAGACTAACACAATTAGTCTCGCGATACCAGGGATCTCAGTGCCTACCAGTCGTCTGGGGATATCTAAATGCAAAGTAGTTGCTTGAAGTAACGTTAGTAGTTGGACGTCCCTAGCAATGTTACATATTACGGCAGTGTTAAGAAGCACAAGGCATCCACATGTCACAGCCCTAAGAACTTTGGTTCTGCAATGCAGGTTTTTGTTTAAATTAAACTCTCTAATTGTTCCCACCCAGTTTTAGCAAAAAAAGTTGAGAGAAAGTCTTCAGTCTCAATTGAGTGAAGCATTTGCAGACTGGCTTGTGAATCTAAACACAGCAGGTCCAGCTGCTTTGGACTTACTTTACATCAGTTACATAACATATTATAACATATTGGCTGTCGCTTCATATTGAAGGAGTCTTTCCCCAGACTGACAGAGGACTGCAATACAAGATAATTAGACACTCTACATTGGAGAGGAAATTAAATAAAAAAAGATAGGCCTAAATGAAAATAAAAATCAAAGGTTTAAGGAAGCAGAAAGTTTCTATCTCTCACTTAAACTAAATCACACCGGCCAGGAAACGAGGAAGTGCACTGATTAGCTGCCGGCGTTTACTGCCAAAGAAAACAAGCTTGCCGACCATCTGGACCAGTTTTCCTGCTTCCAAGTAGGAAATGAATCAACTTTCCTTGACTTGTTATTGTTGCATCTAATGTGAACTCCAGGTCCACAGTAGCTGGTGCCGAGTCAAAACACAAGCCTCATCCAAGATTGAAGACTCTTATAATTCGTCAATAGCTCCCGACTGCTCTGTACTCACCAGTAGTGATGCAGTTATTGGAGCTTTTATGATCCACCAGATGAAAGCCACATCTGTGTCATCCCAGCACCTGAGACGCACAGCAGACAGTAATGAGATAAACATGGCAGTCACAGAAGGACAATATTGTACATGTCACAGAACGTCGTGAGAGAAACAGTAGAAACAAATTCTAATCCAACATTAACTCTTATTCATCTTTCATCCCTCCTGAGCATTCTGCGATCACCATGATGTATTAACCATAAACAGCTAATGAGCTAATTAATTAATCTGACTCACTTACATAAAATAGTGATTATCTCTTTATGTGACACATGGCTATTAGTAAAATCGTTCAACCTCCAAGAGGTACAGTAGTTCAGTGAGTATATACTTTTTATTATTATATGAACACATTTTCATTTACTCGAGTATGAAGTTTTAATTTCATTTTGGTAAATAGACTTATGTGACAACATAAACTTTGTGTTTTCTGCTTTGTAGTTTTGTTTTCTGTTTTGTGATTTCCAATTTGTTGTCATGTTTTCCCGTTGCGATTTGCACTTCAAGGCCACCGTACTCTTTGCAAGGCTAAACTAACTGGCTCCTGGCTGTAGCTTCATATTTACTGTACATTCATGAGAGCAGATTTCCCAAAATGATTTCTTTAATTCCTATAAAAGGGGATATTAACTAATATATAGCCTACAAATTACAACTTTTTAAATTTAGCAAGATATTTAATAATAGGGTTTTTATTTTTCTTAGATTTTACTGGTACAAAACCTCTGTGCAGCACACACAATTAGTTTGTAAAAAAAATGCCAATTGACTCTCTATCAAAGTTTCCTCATTGTTATGTGAAGTTTTCTCTGATATTCTACTGCAGCAGCTCACCCCTTGTTATCATAGAAGTTGCGAGTGAGGATCCACGCCGTTATGATCGTTGTTGGGAGACCTGGGAGGCACAGACAGAGTGACCTGATCATTAGTCGAGTCAAAGTTGAGCTCTAACAAGAGACAGTAAGAGGGAGGAAGGACGAAAATGAAGGTAAACAGAGACAGGGGAAAGGGAGGGATCGATATCAGCGGGGCACCCACCCCAGCCGATGAGTATGTACCACCAGAAGTATTTCTTCTGGAAGACAAAGGTGAGTGCAAGCAGCGTCTGCAGGTACATGCCCTCCACCAGCAGCCAGAAGTAGTTGGCCAGGATGCTGAACTGGAAGAAGGCCACGGCTGATTTACAAGATGTCTGTGGGACGAAAACAACAAGAGCAACAAGCTTTAGATTAGTCTGTGGATGTCATTTGTCTGGAGTGGTCGTAATGGTAATGGCCTCTCCCACCTATTTATGGGTCACAGGGTGCGTCTGTAATGATAAAGGTTATTGCAGGTCGTATATACTGAGGCGAAAATTCTCCGCTTGGTCAGACACAATTGAAGCTGTGAGGGTTATAATTATACTGCAATTACGGTTAAGCCCTGCCCCCCTTTAGTTACTGCTGCCTCGCCTGTTTCCAGAAAGTTACATAAGCAGTTTACAGCCAAACAACTGTGGAGTTTGTCAAGCTCAAGGCTGAGACTGGCAGCTTTTAACAGCTGTAAGTAGCTGGCCAATCATATATTTCGCCTTTTTGGTGGCGTCTCTACAAATCCAGGCCATATGTGCTGTATTTGCACACAGGACACCACCTGCCCTTGTATGAAATGAGGACTGTTGCTAGCAGTTTTTATCAGCCATTGCTTGCTGACTTTGCAGTGTTTCCAGCTGATTCACTTTTGGGAAAAAAAAAACCTGTAAAAGGGTCTTAAATAGTCACATGATGTAGAAGTCAGCATCCTCGCCAGTTGATGATCCATGCAGAAGACATTAAAGGCGCAGATATTTTTGCAGAGCAGAACTAGTGAGAGCTACGTTAAAATGTTCATATTTTTCAAACCATATTTCACTTCTACAAAAAGGATAAGAACTAAACAGTGTGTTTGGCAAATGTAGACTAATGCGAGCAAAATGAGTTTGGCTGGGGTTATAAACACAATAGAAATATCTCAAACCTGTGGTCTGTCTTGTTTTGTCCCATTTTCTTTTTTTTAGATTACTGCTACACTTTTTTTGCCACCACAGACATATTATTGACAATTGACAATTTAACGTTGACATTTTGCAAATATAGCTGACAGGCGGAACTTCAGCATTCATCTTGACATTTTTTGTTCTCCACCAACCCCTGAAGAAGCTTAAGGGGTGCTAAAGCTGCTAAATATTCCACGTTCTTCACCAGATAACTTAACATTTCTGCCATTTGGTGTTGGGCAGGTATAATGTACAATGTAATTGATTATTGATTTTCCAAGTTATTTGATGACTGTACTTTAATTCTGAACCCTTTTCCATCACCATCCCCTCATCCATTTACCATTATTCGTTTTTCCTTTTTCCTGTTACATTTTTATGTTTGTCTAAAAAAAAAAAAACTGCTTTTGGTTCAGATCGAGCACAAGAGCGTTTTCTCATCATCATCATCTTTTCTCTCCTGTGGCCCTTTTCACCCGGATGAGTCACGGTGATGTGCTGATGCTAGTCCCTTCTATCCACACAAGAGGGACACTTACCTGCACCCCAGGCAGCCTCATCAGCAGATAACAGGAAGAGAAACACTTGTCATTAATGCTCTCACAGGCTCCGCTCAGTCACTCCCAGCAATTCAATCCCACTCCTTCCCGCTCTCTACTGTGATAAGCTCTTCTGAGTTTGTGGTTCATGTTCACGAAACAAAATTCAAACAACTGGAAGCCATTTAGTTGTTGGTTCTTAGGTCTATCATAGCTCACTTGGCATTGCACTCCGTCTAACATTGTCAGGCAGACAATTTAAAAAAGAAAAGATAAAATTTGATGCCATCCATTTCCCACAACAAATGCTCAACTTTACAGCAGAAATAAACATGTTTACAGCCTGGTACAGAAAAAAGTTTCCGTCTTTATAGCTAATATAGTTATGTGACAGGAGGGCGCTATTTTAATTCATGTCTTCATTCAGCCAGCCTCAGCTCCACTCGCGTTTTTGGATTAGCCGGGAGTCACGTTATTATGACTCCCATTGGTTTTAATGGTAAGACACGCCCTGTGTAGCATTCATGCACTAGAATTGGCCAGGTTTAAATATAGACACAGAAATGGAGCTGTATGGTTTTCATACTCACAGTCGACATGAAGCAGTGGTCCAGGTTTTCATCAGAAAAAAGAACGCCATCTTTAATGAAGACAGCGCTCGCTCTCAGGATGAAAGAGAAGAACAGGTTGATGTGGATGTAGTTCCTGGTGCAGTGAAACTTCCTGTAGAGCACAGAAGAGCTTCCCTGAGTGATTGTATATCTTATATCTGCATTTTGTAGCTCAAAAGGAAATGACAAAATCCATTATTTGTACATGCCCTCTCGAACAGAAATACAAACATTTTCAGATCACCACTTTTTTTGATGCGACAACTCTATGGTTAAGGTTTAGGTAGGTTTAGGGAACATTTATGGTTTTTGGTTCAAATAACTACTTTGTTAAGGTTAGTGGACCTTTGTTGTCATGGCTACAATAACAAATATGTGGTTAAGGTTAAGTTAGGAAAAACAGTGGTGACTTGTGGTAAGAAAAACAACATTTCTTCACATTAAAGTGTGACATTTTGTCGACCCTCGACTTCCTTCATATGGGGACTAATTACTACGGCCACAGGAGGGCGCTGACACTTGGAACGTAAACGTACAATTTCGGAAGCTGTGGTTGTTCCTGGGAGGAGCGTCTCAGAAACACAGTTACCTGAACACAGTGAAGACAAAAATAGCCGATATGAGAGAGATGAGGGAGGTAGCGTAGCCGGCGGTGTACACCTGCTTGAAGTTGGAGAAGTACGTTGTCTGAAAGACAGAGAAAGAGAAAGAAATGTTAGCATTTACACATGAACTACTAACTGCTCACTCACACCATTCACACTTTATCTAACCAAGTGTCAATTAGATAAGAACATTTTGCTTTAACTTGTGTAAACTGGTTCAAATGGAGGAAGTGCACATGTCTCGTGACTGATTTGAATGGATGTGATTGTTTGCCTTTAAATAAGCTTATTTTTCTGCCACCCCACGGACATTTCTCTAGATCCACCCCTCCTCAGAGGTGGTGCAGCTTCCTTGCAGAATAACTGAGGCCGAACAAGAAGACTACCAAGGAAAAGCATTAACCTCTGGTTCTGACACTTCGTACTCTGTGAACACGCAGGCCTCCTCGTAGGAAGGGTAGAGCTCGGACCATCCGTCCTCGGTGCAGTTCCTGTAGATGTAACCTGAAAAACACACATAAAGCTCTCAGTGGCAACGGTGAAAGAGACGCCAAGAGGAAGGCACCAGGGGAAGCTGAGAAATCTACAGACCCAATGAAGGAAGTGGAAGAGTTAAATAACTGACACACGACTAAAACAGGTATTTGGATTTGTGGGAATAGTCAGAGATTTATTAAATAATTTGTAGTTTCACGTTATTTCTTTTTCTGAGGTATTCGTATCTGAGATTCATGCCAAGAAAGACAGGAAATTTAAGTGGATGTCAATTTAAAAATGGAACAAAAATACATTTGGAAAACTATCAGCACCACAAACAAAGATTTTACTACATGGGCAAAAGTATGTGGACGCCCCTGTCCTTCTTTCCTGGTTACTATCCCCCCCTTAGTCCCAATGAACAGAAATTTGAACTCTACAGCAAACAGTGATATTTTAATGCTTTCAACTTTCTGTTAAGAGTTTGGGGAAGGCCCTTTATCAATATTAAAATCACATAAAAGATACAACGGACAACTCAAAAGTGACAGGAAACAGTTAATAGAGGCAAGTTAAGAAAAGTGTTTGGTGATTAAAAAGAAGTGACTGAGGTTGCAAGACGACAGATTTCAACAGAAGAGCTGTTCCAGAGGTGATTGAAGTCAACAGTATGGGCACAAAATCTGGCTCATATGCCTCAGCCACACATCGGAGTGCTTCAAATGTAATGAGGAAATCCTTGAAATCAATTCAATAATCAAGTGGAAGCCAAATGCTTGGCAAATCCCTGCAGCCAGGTTCAACATCTGCTGGAGAGACTGAAATTAAAAGAGTGGAGGCTGTTAGCAGCAGATTAATGAATATAGTTTTGGAATGAGATGTTCACATACCTTTGGTCATGTATTAACTGTAAAGCAACACTGTGTGAAGGATAGTACTGTATATATTACTGCAGTTTGGGTGAACTAACCCTTTGAGATTAAACCATGAAGTGAAACCTACCTGCACACATTCAGTGTCAACAACAGTACAGACTCAGTGTTTGTTCTACAGCATCACATACAACATGCAAATACAGTGTGATGGCTGATTAATGTTCAATTTGTTGCCATTTGTTGATTCATCAGGCCCTAGCATGATTATGCAGCTTTCCTGTGAAGTCTATTAGTTTTACTGGGACACTGATGAATAATAAGAATAAAGACACTCACTTCCCCACCTCCTCTGTCTCTGCAGACGCGTTTATAACCGCGAGCACAGATGTTCTCAGAAGTGAAACAACGCCACTGCTTTTAATTAGGATGAGTGGCTGGGGATGCACACATGCACACTACAAATCAACAAGCCTACTACTACTACCACAGTCTCCATTCACCAGACAGACGCGAGGAGCTGGTTAGGATTTAGCAACAGTCTTTTCGAGAGATTACTTTTTTAGTTTTAGTTCTTCTGGTTGGGCAAATTAAGCTAATATGATACTTTTAGAATTTGCATAACAGTGAGACTCAGCGCAACATAAATGTCTTCCTCCACTCGTGTGAAGATTTGTGCACAGTCCCAAAATGTATCACCACTTTGACTGTGTGAATATATACATAAGTATATATACATATGTGTGCGTGATTAATATAGATGATGTCAATCTACTCAACAGTGCTTTACAAGACAGCAAAAACACAAGATAAAAGATATCTAAAATAAAGTGACTTTCAGCCGGAGAAACTCCAACCTGACCCAGTCTAAAGATTTTCTCCCTGTTGTTGTTGTTGGTATATCTGCTGCAACACTGTAGCTTAGAGTAAAGAAAGTCCTCCTGTGGCAAGCAGTGTTTAAAAAAAGCTTCACGTTATTGTATGAAAAATAAAGTAATAATAAAACTGCTGTTTTGGTGTTTGTGCAGCAAGTTCCTGTCGCTGAATGCTTGAGAATTGTTGGTTTATTGAATTGAACAGTCCACCAGGCTCTATAAAGTTCCTATGGAGCCACATACTCACACTCAAGCCCCCAAAATACACTTTTCTTTGTCAAAATCTGGTTAGTTAGCTAGTAGTTCACACAGAGACACATAGATGCTAGAGACCTGTCACCTGCAAAACCATTGCTTTCCTACGGTATGGCGAGCCTGGTGTGCACTTCTCTTTTCTGGTGGTTTTTAGACATGCGGATAAGTTACACTATTTTTTACTGACTACACTACAACACAGGGCGCGGAGTCCCAGTGCTCATCAGTGTCACAATTGGCCCAAACAGCGAATCCAACCAAGCAAGAGGTAGGCTTTACTACTTTCTTCGAATCCACTATTTTCCCGTGATAATACTGTATATGATCGGCTTCGCTCCACAGGCGTACGAGCTGTTATCTCCCAGATGCTCTTTGCCAAAGCGTTTGCAGCTCTTCCTTAGTGCTGCTACCTCTGAGCTGGGAACAGCCACAGTACAGAGCAACCTTTTCTCAAACATGTTGGGAGGCTGACTGGTTGCAATGCACTTTAAGTGCAGTAATACTTAAATTGTGTAGGGCTAAATTTGGATGAATGTTCCTTCACACAACTTAACTCAATGCTGAATCAATGAGTCATTTACAGGTTATATCTGCCTGTAAATCCAAAAGCAAACTTTAAGTATGAGATTACTTTTTAACTGTCCTAAAAGGTAACACTAACAGTCCTGTCAGGTGAAGGCTGTAAATGATGAATTTAAACGAGGCAAATTTGCAGCCGTGTTCTCCCACCATGGCCTGAAGTTAGAATGACGGCTCACTCGCCGAGCTCTACGACGTTCATGACGCACACAAGGTCATTAGCTTTTCTGCGTGAATCTGTGTTTACAAGAGGGAGGATAAAAAGTTTGCAGTGAAATAACAGATTTCATGGTGTGAATATGCCTGTCCGGCTCCTCAGCACAGCCGAGGAGAGCGTGTGGGTTTTGAGTCGTGGGTGGTTTTGCCGATATCCAGCTGCATTAGCCTCAGTGTAACGTGCTGAGCAGAGCCCGCAGGCCTGCAGCGTCGGTGGCTGAATGGTTGGATGTGACTGGAGGTTGAAGGCCGAGGCCCCGGGGAGGGCACCGGTGCTCACACAGCCATGCTTAACAAGCAGTGCCAATTCCTTCCTCATGCTCCTGGCTCTTACAGTGAACTCCTTGATTTTCCAATTCATTATTTTCTCTGCATGCAGTCTCCCGTTGGACAGGCTGGATCTATCCGCTACAGCTACAGCGCTCGGTGTCTGTGGAGGAGGAAATCCAGCGGGGTCCAGGAACCCACTAACACTAAGTTATGAGGTCATCAGCAGCAACCTCCGCCTCCTGATCCCTCGACACAAAGTATACGCTTAACTTTCACGGTGTGTGTTTTTTTCCTCGGCTTTGTGCTTTTATTCTCACTGCTGTTGGAAATCAGTCAAGTGCATCATTTCTGCACTGAGCATCCCACATACTGTACATGCTCCCTGCTGCTGCCGAGTCTACTGTGAAAAGCAATTCAGCAACACTGACTGACACACTGGAGGAGTCTGGACATCACCCGCAGTGTTGCAACACAGGGTAAGAGTGCAGTCTATAGATGCCGGAGCCTGACCGGTACTGGCTTCAATATTTAACCCCCCGGTGTCCAAGAAATTAGGTTTATATCGAACTAAATTATTTTATATATATCACTATGTGCTACCAAACATAATCACTTCCTAGATTGGGTTCAGAGGGAATGATGTTGAATAAAGCGCTTTATGAACCACATCAGAGTCACATGGAGGTGGTTGGGGTGGATGGATGGTGTGCAAAGCGTAACATCTTTTGTAATCCAGTCTGCGTTAAGTATCCTTCAAAATGAATTTGCTGTTTCAAATTAGTTGTATATAAAAACATCATTTCTAGGAGACATTGTGAGTCAGCAAGTATTTAGTGATTGTCAGAAGTCAGTTTTACACACCATCAAACGGTTTTTCATTCACAGAAATGCCACAGGGAATCCAGACAATTTTCAAAATAAAATACCATGTGCAGACTGATTGAGGTAGATTTAATCATCCAATAGTTGGTGAGATATTTCAGTGTGGATCAAAGTGGTGGACCTACCTACCAACCCACCTACCTAGAACTTGCTAAACTCTTTAGGATTAAATGTATACAGACTCATTCCTTCTCAGATGCGAGCTTCTAAGATTACCAGACCACAAAGCCTCACTCAGTTTCCTAAAGTATTTTTTATCCCTCCTTGATCCCATACTGACCCCATCACTCAATGAGTGTTTAAATTAAATGTTTTATATCTTCCCCTAAATGGAGTTTTTGTCTGTACAATCATATAGATTACATTTTTTTGTTCTACGAATGAGACTCTTTACGTTTTTATAGCCTCTTCTTCCACTCCTCTTCAGTCTGTTTGTGACAAACACAAACAGATTTTTCTGTCATCGTCCGTCTGCCCAAATGTCCATAAATAGATTTTATTAGCATCTCAGTTGCATCTGTATCCGTCTGTCAGACATTTGATGATGCATGAGAGATTCTATGCATGTTTTGTTTTCTTTAGACCAGCCAGCTGGATGAGACAAGGCTCTGGAGAAGGTGGGGGTCATGTAAACAGTCAGGAGAGCAGCGCTCTCAGCAGCCAAGTTCAGACACAGGAGACGAGTCCGTGTGATCCATGAAGAAAAACGTCCAGTCTCCTATAGACCACTCAGTGAAAGCACAACACTGGCCCTAAGAGATTTCTAAATATAACCTGGTCACTGTGCTGAGCTTTAAACTGAAAGATGGATGAACTAAGCAAAAGTTCATTATACTGTGAGAAATCACACTCTTTCCTCTTCACAAAGCCTGTTCTCCAAGCAAAAGTCAACCTGGCCTTCAGACGGAGTACTGACTGACACCACTGAAGGAGAATTACTGCACAGGCACAAGCAGGAGGATTTAAAGAGCATCGGTTATAACCGTTGGCGGGATTGATCCCAGTTTATTTCCATTGCCTCCAAAAGGGCTGATGTAAGCATTTCTCCTGTCCCAAAAATAAAATCAAAAAGTGCAAATGTGGACAGCAAAAAATAATTTCAATGTAAATTCCTCAAAGGAAAAAATAACCTTGCAAAATATAAGTAAAGAAGTAAAGAAGTACAAAAAAGTACATAAATAACGCAATATAAGATAGCAAAACTAATACATTTACCAACTTATTCAGTGATTCACAGCGCAAACTTTGGGATAACACCAACCAACCTTTAAGAAAAAAATATATCTGGTACACGAAGACTGGAGAACGGTGAGTTGAGGTGATTTACCTTGGTTATTAGCAAACAGCTGGGACACATTGGCACACGAGACGTTGACCACCTGTCCCACCTCAGCACGATACCAGCAACGAATGTCATCCCACGCCGTCGGACAGCCTGAGGCAGGAAGAAGACAACATTCATCACACGTTTATCTCTTCAGCTCACAGTACGGGCAGCGACAGCCTGACAATGTACAGTATTAAATACAACACTTTCTGTCTCTGCAGAACATAAGGGCAAATCACTCACTGTTAAAATGATTGCAAGATGGTAGATTGATGGACGTTACTTGTTTTGGGAAGAGGGATAGTGATTAGCTAGCTAGTTATTAGATCTAGATTTTATATCTTTAAACCATCTTCAAAATGTGGTTGTTATTTCAACATAGATTAGCCTAGCACGTAGCACATCTAAGTACAGGAAAGGAGAACGGTGACTGAGGTTCTTCAACAGTTATTGGAGCACAGAACAAAAAGGGGCGGGACTTCAGGATCAATTGTGTCAGTCAGGTGTCAGTTACATCACTGTATAAAAGTTTGTGTTGCAACCGCAAAAATCTCCACCTTATCAAGCCAATTCTTTCTACTATTGAGTCCTAAAACCCAAATTTCTGAACACGATCTGGATCTTTGACAGATTGTATTTTTATTTCTATATGATATAATATGATATACAGATCCGTAAACTTGTATACCATTAAATCTTTCTGAATCTTTCTTAAAATTCTGTCAATGAGCGGCTTATTGACCTTGAACACCTCTGAATGCTACGTTACTTCCTAATGTATGAGTGCTGATTCCCAAATCTAATGAAGATCCGTTTCATCTGTATAGATATCAGTCGTCTGGTGTTATTTTTCGGAGGGATTTCCCCCGGCCTGGAAAGATGACTGGGGCGTTTGATTTGGTGACGTCTTCAGCCCTGCTCTCTGCCCACGCTTCTCCTCTCTGCTGCTCCCCTCACATGGCTGACGAGCTCTCCCCGCAGCCTCCGTCGCTCTGAACGAGGGGGGATGTGGCGAGGTGGGGGGGGGGAGAAGAGAGAGAGCGGTAATGAGGAGCCCGTCTCTCTCTGCCACCGCAACGCCTCGTACATCAAAGCTGCTCGGCCCTGTGTCAATTAAAACCACCACTCATTCATAATAAAACACAGCTTTTGGCCACTGCTGAAGGTTCTCCTGCCAAAGTTGTGATGAGGCAAACATCTCGCTAGATAAATGTGACTTTGAACTTTTCTTTTTAGAACATTTTTGCCTCACATCTTGATCATCGCTTATACACTAACCCCGCTCCTGCTGATGACATTTTCATCTGCTGCATCGATTGAAAAATGGCTCGTTATGAGGCTGTTATTGTAAATGCTCCTAATGGCTCTCCAGGTAATGAAGAGCCACTCTGTGCATGTATGAAAAGGCTTTTCCTCGACTCACACTGTGAGAAAGGTGTCAACAGGAAGATCCTTCATTAGGAGCTAAATAAAGCACAGCTCGTGGCCCCTGGCAGGATGATACAGTGGATGAATGGACTGGTGCTTCTCATTAGGTATTAATGATTTGGATCTTTTTGTCTCCTTAACGGTAAGTATCCTGAGCACAAAGCCTTTAAGGTCTCAGTTATCCTGTAAGGATCGGTGGTCTGTATGACAGACTGTTATGTAATGTTCTACAGCAGCATCATTATGCTCACAGTATGAACATCTCATTGCACATTACAACAGAACTGGCCAAAAGGTATGTGGCTGCAAAACAAACAGCGCATCCCCAAATTAAACTGCAAAAATTAACTGTTTGGGTTCCTCTGTTGATTTTGTTGATACACATTGTGATTCTGCTCCAGTATAATTCTGCATTCACACCATGTGAGCAGAGCACTGCTATTTTAGTAACACCCTATAAATGGAAACATAGACTTAAGGTTAGTTTAGGTTTAGCTAAAGGATCTATACTTTATCTAAGTATAGATAAATAAATCTTTTGTGCAAGGTCCTTGTTTAATAAACACATAAAGAAAAAGAAAAATGCTGCTGAGGTCCCAAATCGTCTTGGGCTGGCCCTATATTTTCAGTAGGACAAACACATCCTTGACAGAGAGGACTCTTGTGGCTGTGATGGGCATTTAAGAGTCAGCTGCCAACAGATTTGACTTGCTGGATTATCTTTCTGAGGCAGATAAACCAAGTCAAACCTGAGTGGTATGTCTACAGACTTTGTCCTGTGTGAGCCGTGGCAGTATAGAGTTATACAGGGATTTACCCCTCTAACTTTTATGTGATCGACAATAAACATCAGAAACAAGTTATGAGGCCAAGTGTTGTCATTTCCGAGGGGCAGACAAGATGCGAGGAGGAGAATTAGATTGAACACCATTATAAACCTATGTATTCTTCACCTCTATGGCCATATCTCAGCATTTTATTCCTCCTCTGGCTACAACTCTCATCTCACTTTCCAGAGTTTTCATGGTTCAATAAAGCATTTGTCTTCTGTCTGTCATGCACATTGCTGCTGCTGTAATATCGTTATAAATATTACAGGAGAAAAGGTTCCACTGGGATGTATACTACAATATCCGCCCTTTAACAAACAATGTTATGTGATAAGGGAGAAGCAGAGGTGGACGGAGGAACAGAGAGGACAAGGAGGAGGGAGGGACAGAGGGGAGATATTCAAACGGACAAAGAGCTAGACCAGAACTTCACCACGATGCTTGTGTAGTTTAACTGACAGATTATGGAAACATAAAGTTTGTTTTATGTTCTGTTTAGACTGAGCAGACATCTCTGCTCCCTGGATCTCTCATCTAATCTCCCTCCTGCTCCGCAAACCCAAACTGTACTGTACATTTTCCACCACCACCTGACACTGATAATGCAAGCAGAACTGAATGTTAAAGGTCCAAAGTGTAACATTTTAGGAGGCTTGTGGAACACAATATCCATATATGATTTCATTTGTGCATAATCACCCGAATATAAGAATTGTTGTGTTTTCGTTACCTAAGAATTAGCTGTTTTTATCCACAGATGTTGCGGGTCGCCTTCCCTGGAGTGCACCATATTGAACCGGCATGTTTCTAACACTGGCTGTAGATAGGGAAGCGAGGGAGTTGTGATCTGCAACTACACCATTAGGTGCCACTAAATCCTACACACTGGTATTTTACATCTTAATGCAATAAAGTAAAACAGCTGAATAAAATCTCCACATTCTGGTGAACAGTTTGCAGCCGAGAGATAGAATGAAGTAAAAATGAATGTTCTCCTCTGAGGGGTCTACTTCACCACTTGCATTTTGGGTAATCTGTCACAGACTGTAATTTAAATCATGTTTGATGAGTGGACAGACATCTCCGGAGAGCTGGAGAACAACAACTTTAATAATAAATGTTACAGCATTGTTCCTCATCATACTAAAGTCGCAAATGGGTTCAGAATCTACACACAGTAGTTGATTTGTTTGTTTGTTTGTCTGTTGCCAGGTCATTTGTCAGTCAAATGTGGGGGTAATAGACGTCAGTCATTTCTGCAATAAAATGCACTTTGTTACTTTCCACCTCTGGTATTTGGTCTGTGTAATTAGTTATGAAAATGACAACTGCGGGTGACCACAAAGACAGCAGCACAGCCACAGTGTTTAATGATCTGTGGAAATGCCAGCAGTGGAGGGTGAAAACCATGTGGAAACACACACACACACACACACACACGCACACGCATGCACCTAAATTCACAAGGTAGGCTGTTGCTCACTGTGAGTCTAATTACAAGTATCTTTAAAAATGGGCAAGCCTGTTAACCCCGTCCCTTTCTGCTCACTCCTGCATTACTTCCTCATCTCCTCTCTGTCACTGACTTCCCATGTTTCTCCTCTGACGGTGTTTCCTGTTGGACTGGAGGTGTGAAGGTAATTAACCTAAAGTGGACGAGACATCTGCCCTCTCTCCCTCCAGTGGAGTTGTTGATAAATCAAGAAAGAGAAAAGGGCACAAAGTGAAAGTGAGAGTGTTTGTACCTGTTTTGGTGTTGTATTCTGTCCTCTTTACAGCCAAATATACCCACATTATCTGTATATTCTATATTTATCCATTATCTTGTGCAGTCTTTTGTAACGTTGCCATTACGAAGCCTCGTAATTTCCCAATCACTCATTGATGAGCCGTGTCGCCCTTTGCCTCCTCTCTTCATCACATCCATCTGTTCGTCCCTTATTCAGTCACACCTGATGGGTTCTTCCACTCTCGATGAATCAGGATGAATTAGTTTGGAAGGATTCGCAGGTGAATTGCACTCCTAAACGCACCTGTTTGACCTCAAACTGAAACTAACAACCTTTCATACATTGAGGTAAACAGGTGCTGGCAGCAAAATGTGCTCAGCTATCAGGAAGTTGTGTGATGAGATTTTATTATTTAGTTCTGTATGGCAAAAAGACCAGTACATCAACATCCACATCTAAAAGGTTGTCATGGGATTAAAATAGTTTTGTGTTGCTTTTCCCCCGTTGGAGAAGCATCTGATCCAGGTAGTTTAAGATAAATACAAATTCAACATGTCTATAATTTCATTCTTGAAGAGTCTGAATGATGTAATGGGAATTTAATTTGTGTGCATGATTTACTTATTGATGCATTCAATTGTATAATCATGTGCACTAACAGGGACGGGGTCAGAGGCATGTCTGGAGCCTGTGTATATAGTGACTGTTATTATTTCTTGTTGGAATGTGAATCAAACACCCACAAAAAGACACAAAATGACCACATGGCAAAATACAGTCTCCAGTGTGAATTAAGTGCTGAACTTTTTCAACCAACAGCAGCACCAGAGAGTTCTGCTATACCTGCAGAACATCACTGAAAGAGACACAAAACAACTAAAAAGAGATGCAGACACAAAGCGACTACAGTCTGGGGATTTTTCAAAGTAAATTGAGCCTATTTACATCTCTAGTGGCCTGTTTGTATTGTATTAACATAGTTTAGAATTAGAATATTTAAAGTTAATTATTTGGCCTTTGTTCAATACAGTGAACATATTCAATTACATTTTTTTTATTTAGCACCAAATTATCACAGCAGTTACCTCAGGACACTTTTCATATAGAGCAGGTCTCGACTGTACTCCTTATAAAATAATTTACAAAGACCCAACAGTTCCCACATATTGAAACTATTGAAACTATCAATCACATACAGTTTATTATTGCCAACAACCGGGACTTTAAATGCGAGTCTTCACACATCTTTACAAATGAGCGACCCTTCTTTAAAACTGTGCCACAATTACACACTACATAGCAAAAACACAGCTGCGAGCCTGCTGCCTGACACACATGAATGCTCTTACTTCCTGTGCATAAGTATGCATTAATACAAGAGCACAAACTACGTGATTCAAGGAATTTGGGAACATTAGTTTTTTGTTTTTTCTCCAAGACACCTGCCCTTTTCTAAGAGAGATGAGTCTATCGAGCAGTTTTAGCAAACTAAAGAAGCTGCAATGTTGCAACTGAACATAAATTTAACCGACTCCTGTGAATTCTCCTCAACTTTTGCGCAAATTTGACCAATCATTGTTGTATCCTCCGCAAAACATTGATGCGTCACCAAACTCACTTCCTTGATTCTAGTTGGGAAGATGCAGACCATGCAGACGTCTGAAATTCACCCTCCAAACGGTGTGATTTTATTCTCACACTTTTTAATCAGTTATACAAAAAAACTGCAACTCCAAATTTTCGCCTAAAAACATTGCAACACACATCACAATTTTTTAGAAAGCTGTCATGAAATCATTTTTGGCCGCAACAAATCATCCAAAAAAGTCTGCAAAATCCTGGAGGGGCTGGGACATGGGAGGGCTGTGTTGGCTAGCTATGTTAATGAAATACAAGCCACCATTAAAACTCTGCTCCTACCCTGTTTAGGAAGACAATGACATATTTGACATTTTACTTTCAATTAACTACATTTTCCACCAGAAAAAGCCTGAAAATGACATCATCAGTTAGGTCACCTTCAAAAAATAGCCATAGACTGTACTTCTGTAGTGCCTTTCTAGTCTTTCAACCACTCAAAGTGTGTAAACTATACGCCACAATCACCAATTCAAGAAAGTTGGGGTTCAGTGTCTTGCTCACTTTGACGTGCAGTGAGAGGAGCCAGGGTTCAAACCGCCGACCTTCTGATTAGTAGACGACCTGCTCTACTTCTGAGTCACAGCCGTCACATAAGTTGAGTAAATTCTCTGAAACCATCCGATAACGTCTGAAATGCATTAGGGTTCAGGCCTTTCTCATGGTGGTCCCATTCAGGTGTGCTACTGCAGGGCCAAGGTATTGTACATGCTGGCTTACTGGCATGTAAAGAGAACAGAGCCATAATTCATGTTGTTAACTACACCTGTGCTTTTCATGCTAAGGCAAGTCCAAACATAGATCTATTTTTATCCAACAACAGTGATGTTAACAAGCTGTTCTCCAATGTTACATCTAAGGAACTACATGAGCAGATAAATAGAGGAATAAAATGTGTGTAAATGTAGTTGAGTAAACATTAAATCTCCAAAACAATGTACAAAATGTACATTTACAATACTTAAAGATGCACTTTTGTTCCACCTCTAATTGATCCTTCTCTTATCTGTGCTACTTCATTAGCGACATACTGAGGATCTGAGCCACATGACCTTAACACTTAAAACATGCCTGAATATTCACGAGTGTTAAGCTCATTATAGGAAGCTTCACATCATTCAATCAATTTAATTTTGCTCTGAATGTGTAATGCCCATTGATTTTTTACCTTTTATTGATTTTCTCTTTAATTGTTTTATTGTCTTTGGATTTTACTCATTTTACTTTTATTCATTATTAATCCAATTAAATGAAAAATGCAACCCTTTAAGATTACATCCCCAGTCCGTATTGAACTTAAGAATGTATGTACAAAACTACAAAAAAATATATTTTTTTGTGTTTTTTTATGTCAGAATCCAATCATATTTTTCATCCTGTAAAACAAATTATTATTCAACTTAACTATGATTAAATATGCAGAATCAAATCAGACTCTGCTTTCTGTTTCATGTGGACTTAAATACCTACCGCATCTCCATTTGGAACTCCATGCTCTATTTCTGTGTTGGTGTTTTTGGTGTGCATTAGTTCTCCATTGTTTGACTGTTTATCTTTCAGTGTTTTAGTCTGGAGCATGGATTATGGAGAGAGGGGTGTTTTGGATAACTTTAAGGAGCTTTTGACGGCCACACATTTCTACAATCCAAACAAGTTAGTTTAGTTAGTTAGTCCAGCTTCCCGTCAGAAGGTGAGTTTGAAATGTTAAAGGTGCCAAATGTTGAGTCTGAAGAATGTTACTAACTATGTTTTATCTAATTTATTAATCATTTTTTATTGCCTATTTGTGAACGGGTTTTGCATTTGTTGCAAATGTCACTGTTGGCCGATGCCCAGGATTGTGCTCGCTCGCGCCTTCGGACTTTGTATAGAGCGCGGGCAACAGGATGCTGACTGCAGTTCACTTAACAGCCATTATCGTTTTAACTGAAAGTTATATATCGAACCTTTAACACTGTACTTAAAGCAATGTACACCTTCATGCAGAAAGAGAAGCATGTTCCAGCCTGTACTAGTTTGTCACTCACCTATAAAGCGCTTTGTACTTTGTGCTTTACTTTGTGTGTTTGGTGGGCTGGTTAAGCCACTGGGCAGACCAGACAGAACCAGCTGGGACTGTTTCTCCTTCTTGACAGTCCAGTTTTGTAAAAGATGACGGCGCCTCAGTCTACTTCAGTCAGTGTGCAGTCCTCGTACCTGCCGCCTCAAATGCTAATTGTCACGTCTTTGCTTTGGATGATCACAGGAAAGGGTGACAAATGATGCAATTAATTCTGAACGACACCAGCTGTGTCATGCACAGGCGGTCCCGCAGGCGAGCAGACGACTGTCTCACCGAGTGCGTAGCTTTCATCCACACTTTCAGACTGGAGAGCTTATCCGCCTGGAATGACCCCGTCGCATAACTCCAAACACTTCAAAACAAAGAGGATTCATATTTTGGGTGTAATCAACATGCTTTCAGACAGCATCTCAGATGGAAAATGAAGCGCGGTCCTCCTGAAGGACAAGCTGTTCCAGTGGCTGAGTTTTTTCTTCCAAGGCACTGAAGGGAGGATAATGGATGAATTGCCTCTGATTCAGTTGGCTCCACTTCTACCTGAGCTGTGGAGATGAATGCAGGGCCAGGCCAGGTTGACCAATCTGTTCCTTTAATCCAGATATCTCCTCACCTGATTAGTTCCCTTGATTGTTTTGGCTGTGCTGCCAAAGGAGGAACAGTAATTTGATAACAGGAAGCAAATGTGCTTGCTGTACTTTTGATTAAACAGCCGCAATCATCGACTGCAGGAAGGCACACACAGCGGGCTGCTGTGAGCTTTACGTTCAGGTGTGGTTTGGAGCCGTGTGCTTTAATCCAGGAGTTCTCAAACTTTTGTAACATATCACCTTCCCAAGTAAAGGAGAAAAAATAAACTGGACAGGATTTCACCACAAAAGAATATGATTTTTGAGAGTTGTTTCTCTTTTATTGGATGTTATGATTGTCCGAGAAGCTTTAATGGATTACCCGGCGGTTCTCCTTTAATGAAGAACCTCCATACAGAAATCAATCCCGTGGACAGATGAAATGTGGGAGTTCACTGGCTGTGTCTTCAAGGCCTGTGAAAGCGTCAACGCCTTTTGCTACCTTTAACACCCTCTGAAGAAGCTGAAGAGGAGGAAGGGAAAGGAAAAGCGACCCTTCAGCCCATAACTATTCTGAGTGAAACATATATAAATGTACACGGTCAATAAGAGCATCGTTTTTAAGAAAACAGATTTCAACAGCATCTCCTGACTGCGGCTAAACTGCACAGTGCTGCACTCTCCATTCAAGCTCAAACCTTAGAACATGCCAAATTCCGTCCTGAATGTCTGTAATTTTACAACATGACATGACTCAAGCCCACTCAAGAGTGCTTCTGAATGAAAAGTGCCTCCACAGAGAGAGCAGTTTCTAATTTAAATGTGTTCTGTGTGTTTTTTTCAGGGGTGAAGAAAACCTTTTCCGGCTGTGATTTAAAAGGTCTAGGGACGTGGTTTTAGTCTGTTTTGGTCACGGGGAAAGAGGAGGAGAGCAGACAGGAGACAGGATGAAGAGAAAAGGAGAAGTCCTGCAGAATGAAGCCTTTATTTAAGTCATTATTACTGATGTTTGTCCTATGTCAATATTCACATAAAAAACACAAAACGAACAGTGTTTGTTTTTATGTCTATTTTGTGTGTCTCTATAGCTACTTTATAAAAACCCTATTTATAAATCAGTTTTCAATTTTCAATCATTTCCTCATGTGTGATTTGTTTTGGTGCTTTCTGTTCGGCAGTGTTCTGTGTGTTTCTGACGTTGAACGCAACATTCTCTTCTCATTCCTTCACATAACAGAAGGAAAAAAAACAATTTGGTTGTACTGATGCAGAAAATCACTAGACTCAATGTATTTGTGAATCAGTGTGTGTGAGTCAGTGAATCTAAAACCAATTTAGTCATATGTTGAGTTATATTTCTGTAAAAACACACCACAAACCAAACCATTTACACCAAGCAATTACACAACAAAAGAACAAGTTGAATTAGACTGTGGTGGATTGTGCTCATTTCCACCTCTGGTTCAAACCCCGCCTTTTATATTTCTAACTCTCCTTTCTTGTTGGCTGGTTTGTGTTATGACATAGAGTCAGTCAGAAACAAGTATAATGTCCCGTCATACTTGCAGCACACATGGCGGTATACTGTTCCAAAGTCACGTCTCGCCGAGGTGTGGCGATGTCACGTCTTCAACACATGCTCATTCTGCGAGTCAAGTTAGAAATAATAAATATGCAAGTTACACTTTCAAAATAAAGCTCGCTGAGGTTGCAGTTTTGGTTTAGGCACCAAGAACTACTTGGTTAGGTTTATGAAAACATCATACCTGACAAGCCACCTCCTCCTCCTCCAGTCGTGGTCTTTGTCGCTCTTTATACTACTGCTGGTACTGCACCTTCATACGCGTGTGTACTTCACATCTAGTAAAACGTCACACTGACATAGTATCCTCTAGTGGATCGGTGAATCTATTGCACACTTTAGCGAGAGACCGGGTTGAATGCTTAGAGTCTACAAAAATGTAATTAATTACAAAATATACTAACTTTACAGTTTAATTAGTAATCTCAGTCAGTCAATTTACATTAAAATATAAAATAAAACTCACTTAAGGATATAGAGCAAAGATTCTCTAAAGGGTTTCCCTAAACGTTGGCATAACTATATATCTAACCCAACCCTACCTCAACCTTAGGCTAAGCTTAATCTTAACTCTTAAACCAAGTCCTAAGACTAAAGTCAGTTGTCAACCTTGTGGGGACCCGATGTTTGTCCCCAGATGGGAGATTAAAACACACAGACCTGTCCTGGTGGAGTGGTTCTTCTCCTCCTGTTTGAGGATCCGGTTGCATTCTTCCTGAGCCTTCATGTGCTGAACCACCAGGGCGCAGTCCGGGTGGATGGCCTCTGTCTACGAACAGAGAACAGTAGAGTTGAGTTGCACGTTATAGCACTCGGCAGTGATGATACAAGGTTTAGCGGGTAACAGTGTTTACGCTGACAGTGACACCAGGAATGGCTGAATTAATCACAGGAATAACGTCTGAGCCAAACAATGGAACAAATTATACTACAATATTAATTTAACACAGACTGTATACAACAATGTTACCTACAGTACACTATTTATTAGGATGGTATGAATGTTTTAAATTGACAATGACGGTAATTATTTCATTATTTATCTTGTGTCACAAGATTTTTATATAAAGACTGACCTACAAAAAGGTTTGACCTTATGAGTCCCATATCTTTTAAAGAAATCATTTTCTTGACCTTTCCAGGACATTTTCCAGACAGACAGTACAGGACAACACTTACTCACAAATTGTCATATAATTTACTGATAGGCCTTGTATTGACACATTTAACCCCGGTTTTATTCCTCCTTCGTGAATCTTCTCAGGTTCATTACAGATAGATGGTCAGCATTTATGGGACAATCCACTTGGCTGTTCTCACCACTGCAGATTTTTCTGCTGCTGCAAATTGACTACTGTTTATTTATTTACTGTTTACTGCAGTTTTCTTCTAACTGTAACATTGATGAATCAACGCTGAAAAGATCACTGACTAACAAATATAGTGATTTTAATCAATTTCGGAAATGAGTTAGGATTTATGTCTGGTGCCTTCGCATTAAAGTCAGTGGGCTTTTTGGTTAACACAAGCTTAAGAGATTTTCACGTTTTCTTCTACGACATTAAATACGTCAGTGAAATACGCCGGTCATGAATTTTGAATCTCTTACCAGTCTTAAAAAAGAATACATTCAGTTAAAATATTTAAATACAGTTCAATTTTTTATCATCTTGAAGAGTTTAATGATCAACACATTCACCTCACTTGAACTCTGTGCACTGCTAGTCATCACATTACCAAGCCAAGTTTGCTTAAAACACAGCTGTCCCACAGCAGCTTCAACACATTAAAATCAACACATTAATGCAAAAGAAAATCTAATACACTGTGGTAGCTGCCACATAATCCAACTTTTGCAAGTGTGGCTGATTTACATATTCAGCTACTTTAACAAAATCTGTCTGATTCAGCAAAGAAGGACCAAAGTAAATAAATGGTTTATAAGCCTTCACACTGTGTTTAGGAACAACCGAAGGAAGAACAGGGATTCAAACATAATGCAGAACACTGAAAGATGCATATTTCAGCATTAAACTGATTCCTTAAACATTGATTCTTACAAAAAGCAGACGGATGGAGGAACCCTGTGCTGTGGACCAAGGCTACCAGGGTGTGTTCACTGGCACAAATATGAAGCCAAGTAAATGCAGAAAGTGCATTTAATGTCTGCGGTGACCTTGTGAAATTTAAAACAACCCTTTATAATCAATATTATTTTTAAGTCAGCAGTGTCTAAGTGTTGATTACTGACATATTGATCTCTCCATCTTTATGCTTTTAACATTTTGTTCTGCCTAACAATCATGTGAGTTTAATCTAATCCTTATTTTATACATATCACTGTCCTGCTACTGTCATAGCTCTGCATTACATTGATTTTGTATGGTTTTCTGCAGAAAGTTGTGATGCATTTATGGAGAAACAGTTTATTCAGTGTTAGGGTTAGCACCAGTGTGTGAACTATATGCTTTCGGGGGAACTTGGTGGGACTAAGAAAACTTGCTTTTTCTGATCTTTGTTTTTTTCTGTTCACCCCTGGTTTGAGAACCACTGCCCTAGACAGCATTTTATAGTGTTTTATCAACTATAGGGGCTTGCAAGAGGGGAACTTTTGCAGCATTTTTAAAAAACATTTTATGGGCAACACAAGGGTCAAAGAAAGGTGGGCACTAAATCTTTGTTTGCTTATTTGCTACTGCATAACGTAGCTTGTCCATATTGCTAATGACATGCCAATGCTTCTCTGTAATGGACAGCTGGTAATAATATTTGTGGGTATGATCACAAATCACTGATAGTTTGGGGCCTGTGTGTGTTTCTGAGAGAGAGCATACATCAGGGAGAGCTTAAAGTCGTACTGCTTTCGGAGTCGATCTCGGGCTGAAAAACTGCAGACTTTGTCGGGCTGGGGATGCAGTTTTTGGCCCATGCAGGGCTCTACCTCTCACCCCATTTGAAAACCAAGAAGGCGTAGGCGGTTCCCCTCCAGTGATGAACCTCTGCACGGTAATCAGCAGCCGACAGCTGACACGTGGGAGTTCAACGACTTCCTCTTAAATTCCTGACATCTACTGTCAAGTCTCCTCTTCCTTGCACTTCCTTTCACGTCTTCTGAAGAATGTGCAGAGGAGGAGGACAGAAACCAGCAGACCCATATACAGTAGGCCTATAATAATCTTACAATGTCTACATTCAGTAAGATATTATATTCCAGCAGAATCTCCACCCTGCAGTTACATTAATTCTGTGCAATCCTGTCATAAAGTCTATTCATCTGTTTTGCTGTCGAGTGAGAAATATTCCCTATAATTGCTCCGATGGTGTGTAATTGATTTCTGTGAATGTATTTGGTTTGAAATGTGTGAACCATCGCAGGTAGAACACCTGCCTGTTGGACAGATGGAGACTCTGCAGGTGAGCTTGACATCTGACCTCATCCTCTCACATCGCTGCAGTGTCCGGGATTAACACGAGAGGAGACGCACACTACCATTGGATAGGAACACCTCCTGGCCTGTTGCAGGACATCTTACCCTACAGCTGTCAAGTTGTTGTCTATAGGTCATTCTGTGTGTGTCTTTCCTTCATTGGATCGGTTGCTGAGAAACTAAAAACTTAGTAGGAGCTCATTCTTGTGTTAGGAGTCTATACTTTGAGTCAAAAGAGAGAGAGTTTGTATGTTCTGGACGAAAGGTAATAGGTTCATTCTACGTGCTACGATCTTGTGTTGCACAAACTGCAGGACTTTGACAGTGAAGAACAGAGTTTGTGTCCCAGGTGTGGTCAACCTGGACTCACTCCCAAATCATCAAATCAGTGGTTCTCCACTTCAAAATATGACATGGTCCTTCTAGTGTAATTTCTGGACACTCCAGCTGTCAAAGACAGTACATAGTGAGAATTAATTATTAATACAGTTTGATTATGTTCATTAAAGTATCAGAAATTGTTTTTGTCTTGTTTCCAAAACTGGTAGCTGTCTTCTCACACAGTAAATCCAGGTTTTCTGATACATAATGGCATCAGTTCCTTCCATTACACAGACTTATTTTCTAATTTAAGGTCTGTCTGATAAATCCACAGTACCCCCTAAACACATGACTGTACACAAGGAGAATTTACTGTGAAAAGGCAAAATATTTACACAATTCATTTTAACTGGGTGGCCTATAAACTCCTAAATCACTGATAGTTTATATCTACAGCAGCAACAAATGAGTCTGTGTGGCTGAAACTCGATCTGGCAGCGCAGCCTCACCGTGACACAAAACATCACAGTCATATCTGCCCGGCAGGTTTATGGAACAAACCTCCTTTACGCAAGCAAGATAGTAGCACGACCTGCTGTCTTATGAAGCAGCACAAAGAGTAATTTTACAGTTTAGTGATATGCAGAGAATCTGGTTTAACTGATATGATGAAGTGCCGAGCCTGGCAGATGTTTTTTCCCCAACTTAATAGGTGCAGAATAATAAAATCAGATCGTGTGTGTGTGTGTGAGTCAAGAGTGCCATTTGAGCATGCACTTTCATTATTGTAACCCTCGATCCTAAATGGCAACAGTTTACGTGGCAGCAATGTCATTTAAATTCAATCACTGTCTTAACTGGGTCATTATCGCAGGGCGCCAATCGCCTCCAGCCGACCTTTACCTTGCCGCCCTCATTTACATTCAAAATTTAACAGTAATACAAAGGACAGCTAATCACCAGGTCTCTGATGTCATTAGAGGTGTGTGTGTGTGTGTGTGTGTGCAGTGTGTCTATTATTATTATTATTATTATTATTATTAAGTAATTCATTATTTTTCTTCATTTTTACGCTGATGATACACAGGTGTACCGAATCGATCAGACCTCTCCTCTCACTCACATCCTCCAGTCTCCTTTTTTGTCAGTATAAACATGAAGCAGTAGTTGGGTGCCCACAGATAGTCATCCCCAGACACAACTGCAAAAGCCTTGCACTACGTGTGAATATTTTGCTCAAAGTTGAATATTTTCAATGCGAATGGGACAGATTTTACATGGCTTTGCATTGACTTTGCAAACATTAACAAAAAATCACTTTGCTTTCTGCGCAAACACGCCACTTTGTCCGGACAAACAGGTTCAAGCCTCAACACCCGAGTTTTAATAAACCGTAATTTCTCTTCAGACTTCTGTTAACATTTTAACAGCACAACAAAATCCACTATCTTTCATCTTAGGAGCATCTCTTAAATTTGCATCATTATTTTTATTTTTAGACACACAGATCCCTCCTGCTTTCGTTTCCAGTAACTGGATCACTGTCACTCATTATTGGCCCCTAAAATCAATTAACCGCCTTCCGTTTGGACAAAATACAACCACGAGAAAGATAACTCACAATCTAGAAAAACACCTTGACCTCTCTGCACTGCTCACTTGTGGCATTTAGAATTGATTTTAAGGCATTATGTCATGTTTTCAAGGCAGACGCTTAACTTGCCTCCGGCTGGAGACAAAGGGTTGTGAGTCTGCTGACGTCACGGCTCAAAAAGTGCTCTCTGTAGAAAATCAGAAGATTTTTTCTACAAATGGTGGAATGTCATAGCTGACATTTATTAAAGTACTGTAAGTACAAGTTACTTTACTAACATATGATGAGTTTACAAATAATAAAGCACTGTTATAATAAAGCAAACAAAACATAAATAAATTGAACTAGCCAACACTATATGATGTAGTGAAAGTAATGAAAGTAGCTCTTATGTTGCTTACACAATGCATAAGTGAAATACATTTATATTTATTCTAATAAAGGGTCCCTCTTGAGTTTTCACGGGAATAATTATAAAAATAATAATGGTTGCAATGTTGCAACAGTGGGCCTGTACATGTAGTATTTTATTTCACACATGAGAACATAAAATAAGTGTTCCCAGAGACAGACAGGACTTATCTGCACAGACTACTAATGACCTTTGGGCTGCTTGTTAGTTATCCAGTGCAGCTAACCCGTTGCTCGTCTGTGAGTCCATTCACCCCCCCGCTCCGTTCCCTCTCATTGCCAGAGTGAGGGCAGAGAGCACTTCAGACGGCATGGTGTTTACAGACACATGAAAAGAGAAAAGGTTGACAGTGGATTGTTGTCTCTAGCACAGAGACAGTAGGAGGTCTCACTCTGCCACTATTACCAGAAACTTAAATGGTAAATGGACTGTATTTTATGCCACCTGCTCACCAGAACGGAAACTAATCATTCATACACACCCGTACACCGAAGCACAGCATCGAGAGCAATTTGGGGTTCAGTGTCTTGCTCAAGGACACTTCGACATGCAGCGAGAGGAGCCAACCTTCTGATTAATGGACCCACCCGCTCTACCTCTTAGCCCACTTAAGGGACCGCTTTTTTATCATTGAGTAAACTGACACTCCATGAGTGACAGATTTACATAATAGTACAAAACAACTGATAAACTGTACAGTGAACCCAAATATTGAATATCTGACAGTTTTTTTTTTATAGTTTTATATAGTCCAACACTGTACAAATATCATTTTAGTCCAGTTATCCAGGTTGACTTTGTTCAGCTGCTCCCAGGTCTCAGGAACAGTTTCCGCCTATGAGTAATTGTACCATAATAAAATTGGTACTGAAAAAGCAATCAGGAACCGGTATCGATGTCAAGGTAACAGTTTCAAAAATATATTTTTAGTATATTATTGCCGTTTTAAGGAACTAAAAGGAACATTCATTTTGTGTTGATTCTGGCGACCCTCTGTGGACACAAGCGGTAGTGTTTCTACCGCATCGTTTCATTGATTTCAAGGGGAATTCGACCAAATCTGACCTGATGGCAGGCATCAAGAATCACTATGAAGAAATAGCCACTGACGGTCTTGTTTGTTTGTGTAAGTCATGTAGAGGCATCGGCATTAAATTGTGACTATTTCATAACCAGTTTAAGTAACGTTGTACT